>NC_056480.1:30191551-30497360 GCF_008729295.1 Plectropomus leopardus
GATACATGTTGACTTTCCAGAACAAATTTTTAATAGCCATTATTAAAAACATTAAGTTCTAAAGACGTAAAATGCGCCATTTTCCGAATAAAGATTTGGAATTCGGTACTTCTCCAGACATAAAGTGAACGCGCATAGGACCCGCGGGACCCGCGGACTGAGTGCGCGTGAAACTCTCTCTGACACAACACAGGCTTCATCACGGCCGTAGTAATGGATATTTTTGAATCATAATTCATCATTTTTCTCACAATAATACAAGAATAATAATATAATAATAATAAGGAAACTAAAATGACAGACTTTTAAAGTTAATGATGTTTTTGTTTTGATTTTATTCAGGCATTATTTTGTTGTAAATTAAATTACTGCTAATCATCTCATATATTATTGGATATTGTTTTTTAATAGTAGGCCTAATGTCTAATTATTTCCCTTTCATTATTATTTTCTACTTTTCTGCAAGAAGTGAGAGAAAGCTACAACAGCTTTCTCTCACTGCCCACCGTCACTTCCACAGCAGTGCCTCCGGTTTTTAGGATTTGAAGGCATGTGAAGGCTGTCTTCATGTTTCCGGTGTGTGCGAGGCAGCTTGACGCAGCATTCCTGGAGCCCGAGGCGGCCACTCCTCCGCGGCTCCGCGGTGCTCGGCGGACCAGTGTCCGTGTGATGAGCTTCCGCCGGTGATCCTGGTGAGATATTAGCAGAAATAGAAGCAGCTGAGGCGGATGGAAAAGATCGACATCTGTGAGCGGAGAAGAGGAGCAGGGCCGCTGAACAGCTCTCAGGTGTGTGACTGTCACCACGGTGGACATGATGTGCTGCTGGCTCACATTCGAACAGATCTCACTGTAAATAACCAACTGCTGCAGTAGTTTGATGTCAGCCAGACCCGAAATTGGATTGTTATGAGGAGGCAGTGAGAATGATCTAGATCTCAGCCTAACATTGCTGTGGTTTTTACTATATGTATTTTAACGTCTCTTTTTTAGTCATCCCTTTAGTGTGTTTTTGTTTTTGAGTTTAAGCATACACATGCAGTGATGCATAATTCGATGACCTGCCAGGTGGAACTGATAAGGTAACATTTGGTCTCAAAAAGCTTTAAACTGACAAAGCCAAAATCACAGTTTGTCCATCAGCAAATATTGCATAATGATACAGTTTGAAATACTCATGATGATCCAAATAATGTTTGTTCTGGTAAATTCCTTGTTAGTAAAATAGAATAATATGAAGTAAATTGTCAGGTTTATTTTTTTGTCAACATTTCCGATTATTCTTAGCTATGTGATTTTGGGATTGAAATTAGCTGGTGTGGATGTGAGTTGTATGAGGAGCTGAACCGTAACCCCCAGCAGATTATAAATGCCTCAAGTTATTTTCTGAGAACAGACAGCAGAATATATGCGGGCTGTGGCCCATCACCCACACAGTTCTGACAGGCCAGGACAGCAGATCTCCCTCCTGTGTGTGTCCACGCTTCCATAACACATCTCGGAGAAATGTCTGCATAGAGACAGAGCCGAAGCTTCTCGCTGTTTGTGCAAACGTAAGCACTGCAGACATCAGAACGAGGATCCTGGGAGTCTGACTGAGCAGAAATGTTACTTGTTGTTGATGGTTATGATCAGGGCCAGTGCTGATGGTGATCCACCACTGAGGCAGAGGGCAGAGCTCCCGTTACTTTCCTGCCATAAGGTAAACACTGTACAGTCATTTATATCTGATGTGTCACACATCAGAGGATAGATCCTTTACCATGAGAAGGAGGACTCAGTGGCCACACTCAATTCCCTCCTCCCATATTGGAGGATTGGTGGAGCTTCCATCAAATTAAAGCTGATGCCGCACTGAGATGCTCTTCATGAACTGGTTATGCAGAATACAACAGAGTAAAAAATAATACCACTATACATTGATGTCCACTTAGAGAGGGTTTTCTTGGACTCATGCTGCAGTTTCAAATACAGTCAAAAAAGACAACACTGAGACAAAGTACATAGAGTACTCCACATAACTGTACATGGTCATTACACCAACCTGAGGGCAGCCTGGTTCTATGCTTCTGAAATTAACAATCAGAACAGGTTCATAAGACACTTTCTATCTCCTGCCAAATGGTAGAAGTTGGAACTGTAAGTGAAGAACATGAGCTAGATCTGACACTACCATGAGGACCCTGCTTATAGATTATCTGGAGAGGCCCAAAATGTCCAGTTTTGGGAAGTTTATGTTGCTGCCCGAGATGATGATGGTGAGTTTACAGCAGAGGTGTTCAGCACATGAACAAACCAATGTATAAAGCATACAGCTGCTGATATTTATAGGCCAGCCTGATCTGCTGTTCCCCCTTGTTGTGCTCAATGTTATTAGTGTGAGAGCTGCCAACGGCTTTTTCTTTTCAGCCCGCTCTCACTTCCAACCTCTCAAATGCTTGGTCATTCCCATCCTTGTCGTCAGATTCAGTGCATGCCAGTTGTCAGCCTTTGTGGAACTGATGATTAACCGTGCCCGATGGTGCTGACAAAAATAATAATCGTCTTAAACCTCACATGGTTGATTAGATCATTGATCGCGGCTGTACATGATTGGTTTTAAGATGTATTTAACCCTTTGACACCTGGGTTGACATAGCTTTTCTTGTGCTGCGTTCAGACACCTCTACTAATACTGTAAAACTTCAGATAAAAGCCTGTCCCAATTAAACACCCGGTTCCCTAGCCCAGTGTGGCTGCACATTTTAACAAATAAACACCTGTCTCAGTTAGAGGCCCTTTTACCATGCTTTCATTTTCTATAGAAGTTCGTTGGCTGGAGCTAACCTAACCCTTTTGTCAGTATGGACATGCTACACACGGTTAGCTTGGTAAGATTCTCTGTGATTCAGTCATTCAGTTTATTTTACCAAAACCATGAGCACCAAAGACGACAGTAATACAGTAAAGAGAGAGATGCAAAAAAGGGGTTGAAATAAACAGTATGACTGTATTTCCCACTTTTGCTGAGCAACAGTTTCATGTGAAAGGAAATAGCAGCCCAGCACAAAGCTGAGATCAGTGATTTAAGCAAATAATAGCTGGGCTGTTCATTGAAGTTATGCAGTATTTAAACCTTTGAACCCCAAGCAAAGTGGTTTGATTTCTTTTAAAAACATTGCAAAAGAGCAAATTGAAAGAAATAGGGGTAAATACACTATATTTATATAATTATCATAATTATATATTAAAATTATGCCCAAGTCTGTTCCTTATTTTTAATTTTATTTATTTGTATGTTATTTTTCTGTCAAATTTTCTTGTACTTTTTACCACTACTACTTTTTGTACATTTCTTCTTAAATTGCTCATTGCCTTCTTTCCATGTTTCTAAAAGAAATTGAGCCAATTTGCTCAGGTTTCAAAGGCTTAACAACAACTAGGTAATAGTGATTATTCATGAAATTCCTCATTCCTATCATTTTCTCATGTAGTGTTCAGGAAGTTCAGTGGGTACAACACATGCAAGAAGTCAATTTGTATTTTGGGAAAAATAATGACAAGGCTTCAAATCCAAACTCAGCCTTTCCTTGAGAAAAAGGTGTCACTCTAAACCAGACTGGCACATTCGCATAGGGCTTAGACAGGGTCGAATTTCCTTGCTAACATTATGAGTTTTATTTGACTATTATACGTATAAATACTAGCACACCAATGCATTAGAGGCCATTTTCAATCAGCTTGGTCAATGGGATTATTGATTACACTTGCAATAGTGTCTGATTGGTTCTCTATGGTTTTTTGAGGTGGAGGTTCTCTGACATCACTACTACTACGGCCTTTACTATTTCAACGTATTATAATAGAAAGGTTCGTATGAGATCATACAAACTAGCACCCCACAAATGACATTATGTCCTTAACGTAGAGTTATGTAGAGTTACAGAGGTGTAGGAAAAGAAATATGGTGAGGAATCATATTAAAATAAGTCAAAAGTTCACCTGGTTCTGAACATGCGTGGTTCTGAGTCTTTAAGGACATGCGTTCTCTTACTTCTCACTTGTCCAGCATTTATAGGTGACTTTACAATTTTTTTTTATGCTTTACAATGTTTAGTCAGTGAGTAACTTGAGTAAAGGATCGTGACCTCCATAATGGTCTACAGTTGCTACTTATAGGCTACTAATATTGCTGCTTCAGATAGTATTATTAAGAAGAAGCAGGAGTATATATATAGAATATCTATCTGTATGTCCGAAAAGATTGTGTTGTATTTTACCATACACTCTGCCATTGCGCCACGAGTGACCTGCATTTATTTTGTCAGGCTGTTGAATTACAAATACTACTGCCCAGTTTTGTTGAGCTTCACATAGGCTTACTTTACAACATGCTAACCACAAAATGACCTGGCAACACCAATTTTAGTAACCATAGTAACTCTCTCCTGCCTGCATATGGCAAAAGAAGAGAGGGAGAGATGCTGTGCTGGTATCATAAGAGCTGTTAACTGAGAGTGCTCTGAGCAGCAAGTTGCTAAAATGGTCTGAAAAGTCCAGAACTAATTATAAAATATTTGGGGCTGTAGCCTGGGACGCCCAGGCCTAATGATGTCAGTGAGTGGCCTGAAGGGCCTGTTTTTTTCTCTAACTTCTCCTTTACATTTTGTCTTATCCATTTTCCATTCATTACTCGTCTTTTGCTATATAAAGGCAGGCACTTAGTTCAAAGGTTTAAAATTATCAATAAAAACACAAAGAAAAAAACAAACATTTGGCCAAGTTACCTGTTTTAGGGGCTTGTCAGACCAAAAAAAAAAAAAAAAGACAGTTGTCCACCCTAAAGGTCTGTCGGCCCACCGTAAAAGTGCCCAGTGTGCAGAATCGCCAGTCCAGCCCTGGAGAAGCACTACCACCACTAACAGTTATACAGTGGCTTTTTGGAGTTTTTTTTCCCTCAGAACCTTGTTGGTAATTGATCAGGCAAAAGTACACAGAAGTACACTGGATAGCTAGGTGGAATAAAACTAGACACTTTTCCAAATGGCAATTTAATTCTGGGGGTTAATGTAGGAATGAGCCGCAGGTGAGGAAATGGGCAGAAAGGGCTAGGTGAGAGGGAAAGTATGGTGGCTGGGAAGTGCAACACAAAATTACAGAGTGTGAAACACTTTACCAAAGACAAAACATATTTACAATGCTGAAAACAAATTTACAAGATGCAAAACAAATTTACTAAGTCTGAAACACTTTGACAAACCTTGATACAAATTTACAAGTGGCAGAATACTTTTACCAGTTCCCTAAGCAAATTTACAAAGAATCTTATTTTGTGTTGCGCTTCCCAGCCATGTAGATGACTAACAAGGGTCAAAGGGGAACACACAGGTATAAACATACTCACAGAGAACTAATCAAGACAATGACACAGAGCTCGGATAGGTAGACAGGGAACAGGAGGGACACACAGGGATTGGCTTATAAATGAAGGTGTGGCTGGGAACACAGACGTGGAGCAAATGATACTAAAACAGAAACAGGTGTGTAGGGATCTCTAACGAGGAGGGACAGACAAGACTGGTACAAGACAGGTGAAACTAATCAGGGAAACACACAAGGAGAGGAGGTTAAACCAGACATTACACATGAGTGAAAATACAAAATAAAACAGGAAACACAAAAAGAGTAACATGAAACAAGGAAAGCAAGAAACATGGGACACAAACAAAAAAACCCAAAACAAATCATGACAGAGAGACCACCGACCATTTCAATCCTGCTGGGTAGTCAGCTAATGCTAAGCTTACCCAAACACTCATTCAGCTTTAGTAAATTTGCTTAGTCATTTTATGCCAAGCAGTTTAAAAGTTCCTTTGAGTGATCATAAGACTAAAAATGTGTTATAGAAGTGCAAATCCTTTAATCATCTAGCATAAATATTTAAGCAGCACAGCATTTGCGGCTCTGATTTAGCCAACCAAGAAACTCAGTAAACTGCTCCTTGTCTTCTGACAACACCCCTTCCACCTTAAAACTTGCGACAGTAACCCAGATACTCCCTCAGAAACTACAACACATTTCCAGCCTGTCCTTCCTGTCAAAAGTTGTTGCTGTTCAGCTCAAATCCCACCTTAAATCCAATAACCTCTATGAGCCTGCGCTGAGACTGCCCTGATTAAAGTCACTAACGACCTACTGTCATCCTAAAATTCTGGAATTCATCACCATCCTCATCCTACTTGACCTCAGAGCTGCTTTTGATAACGACTCCATACTCAGCACACACCATAAATCCACTCTTGCTTTTACTGGCACTGCCCTCTACTGGTTCCAGTCCTACCTCTCTGTCAGACATCTATTCAACCAACAAATGCAAATCATCCAGAGTTCCTGTCACCCATTGTGTCACCCATCCTTTACATGCTAGCACTTAGACAGATCCTCCGCCACCACAGCCTCTAGTTTCACTGCTATGCAGATGACACTCAGCTCTACCTCTCCTCCAAGACTATTACTGCTGCCACTTGCTCCACCCTCTCTACCTGCCTAACTGACATTAAAACTTAAAAAAAAATCAGTTTGCTGAAAGTCAACTGATTAAGTTGGAAATCTTAATCATTGGCTCAGTCGCTATTACACACCCAAGATTTCACACTGAACATTGATCGCATTGTCTGCAACTTTGGAGTCATCTGTGACCTTATCCTCCACTTTCTGCCCCATGTTAACCTCATCACCAAAACAGCCTTCTTTCACCTCTGCAACACTGCCTGCCTCTGTCCCTCACTGTCACCTACTGCTGCAGAAACACTCATTCCCACACTTGTAACATACAACTTACAACAACCTGGTCATGTGACCACATCAGCCCACTCCATGACCTCCACTAGTTCATGGTTAAACACGTCCTGAACTTATAACACCTACAAGGCCTTTAATAACCTGGCTCCTCCCTTATCTCTCTGACCTCCTCCACCAGCATAACCCCCTCCTCAAGTCCCTGCTGTGCTGGTGCCAACCTCCTGAACGTCGGGTGACCAGGCCTTCTCAGTCGCTGCTCCCTCTCTATAGAACTCACTACCAAACCTCATTAAAAATGCCCCGGGCACAGCATTGAAAGCAGCTACAGTCAGGGCTGTTGCTGACCATTTGAGTGTCCTAAGCCTAATTGCTTTCTTGTGAAAACTTTTAAGATTATCATATTGGGCTGTTTGAGGCCCCCTGGGCACTGTTGCCTCACACACAGTGCCTGAGGTGCATGCCCATGGTGGCAGTGCTGGCTACAGTAATAGATACAGCTCTGATGATGTCAATATGTTTGTTACACTGGCTATCATCTGCAAACCAGTGTACAATTCCATGTCAACAGTCACAGTAAAGACCTTCCCAAGTCAAAAACTGTGGGTTGGCGAATGCACTAGAATAAACAGAGTAATGACAATGGAAGTTCAAAATGCTCGGGCATCAAGTGACTCGTGGAGGCTTCGAATAGTTCCCAGAAGTGTCTAGCGGGCCATTTGAATACATTATACGGAGAGACAAAACTATTTTCGCTAAATAGCAATCAATAAGCGCATTGATTTACAATATACATGGAGCGCATTGTCTTTAGTTTCATTATTATATTGTTTTTTTTAAAGTAAAACATGCTTATATTTGAAGATTAATGTTAATAGCTTGGAATAGATTTGATTGATTAAACTCACACTTGAGAGATTCACACATTTCAGCAGCTCAAGAGTCAGAGGCAACAGAGAAGAAGCCACTGAGTGCTAAATAAGGATTAAATATGATTAAAATACAAAAAATAAAATATATTGTAAAACACAAAATATATAAAATAAATATATATTTATATATATTAATACATACACATATAGTACTTTATATATAAAATGTATAATTACACAGTATAAATATGAGTGATGTGGATATGACATATATGGTTATACTGACATATTTTAGACTTACCTTACCATGGTAAACGAGCAGGTTTCTGTTTATTGCTTATATATACAAATGTGTATTTTATTTATCTTTGTCTTTCTACTGACTTACTTACTGCAATAAAATAATTTAATTAATATCTAATAAACTCAGAAACATAAATAGCACATCAAGCTGTTGGTATATGTCCTTCTCTTGTGGTGTCCTCTCAGATAGTCTCCACCATGCTTTGGTGTGCTGCATGGGGACGATCCAGGTGTGTAGAGAAAGGCACGCTGACATGCATATGAGGAAAATGTTGTTGAGTAATGCCAGCAGAAGTAGTCTTGCACTCACCACAGATTACAACTACAAAAAATATGTGAGGTTATCATTTTCAAAAACTGCATAAGAACATTTTACCCAAACAAAGAGCACACCATTGGGAAGCCTTGTATATAATTTAATAAAAATAAGAAACAGGGAAAGGCTTGCAGAGGACAGGGAGCTGACACCTAGGATGTGGGTGTGGTCTCAGTGCAGGGAGTCTCCAGGCTTCATTGTGTGTAGCTCTTTTGCTGAAAGAGGGAGGGAGAAAAGGACAGGAGAGAGGGTCAGACATACCTTTATAGGCCTGGGTGGGAAACCACTTTGGGAGATGAGGCGTGTTTGTTCCCCAACTTCAGTTATGAAACTTTGTTAGTTATGTTAAGTTTGTTCACATCATAGTGAATAACTCGCTTGGAAATTAGCTTTTGCTTTGCTAACCTCAGCATTTATCTATAGTGTGTTTCATATGAAAAGCCTACAAATTTTGATCCTTTTTTAATAATTTATCAGACTTTGATCCTTTGTGCTTGCCCGTCCCTATGTCCAAGCTTTTTCCTTTGTTTAAAAAGGTCTAGGCTGCTTCACTGTTCTATGTCGTCACACTACCGTGAATATAAGAGTGTTTTTTAAATACAAAGTGTAAACCACTGCATGTGAATGCATGAATTAATCAGATCTGTGCTCCAGAGGAGAGCCTTCATTAGGCTGTGTAATATTGCTCTCTACTGGATATATACATTAATGGACTGCATTAAACTAGAGCCTTCTGCGTTTTTATAACCCGCTTCGAAATAGTTCCCCCAGCACCCAGTTCTTCTGTTGTTAGTTACCAATATACAATAACAAGATTACATATATAACAACATAATAAAATATAATATAATACAGTAGTGTAACAATTTCAGTATTTAGAATAATTTCCCATTAAGCCTAGTGTGTTTCATTTTCTAAATGATTTATCCTGAGATCTCATTCAGGTCTTTCAGCTTCCCTCCCTTTGCCATCAATGGAAAATCAGCTGAGCTGAAACATAATAAAGAGAAATGGAACCAACAGAATCACAAAGCTAAAAACATTCACCCTTAAATTACGCTTCTGTTTACAGTAATGTTTTTTTTTTACATTCTGTTGAGATCTCTCAAATATGCACTTTTAATCCATATCAATACTTATGTATCATAAAATAGCACTCTGCTATCAAGCACCATGTTATCTTTAACAAAGCTGTCATGTAACTCACACTGACCTGTAAAATAAATCACACACGCCTTTTCTCCCCGTTAACTCCTTAATGTTCGATGAAATTACTCAGGAGCAGGACATTTTAAATTAACAGACTGTTAGGGGCTAACAAAATGTGTTCAGTTTATACAGTACATTGTACTAACGTTAACTTACTCTGTTAGCATATCTGTTGTTGCTTCGTAAATCTACTAATTTAGTGGCAGATAATCTAATATCATGTTTTAATGCACATGTTAATTTATCTAAGATATGCTGATAATATAAAGAACGATTCTTTAGACATCTTACACTGTTAAAGCCCATCACAAACGGTCTTCTCTGCTGCAACTCCATTGCGCTGCTAGCAAGTAATGCTACTTCCAGAAACTATTGAGATGCTCCAAGTTCTGCCATTGCTGTGAAAAAACGGTCCATTAGAGTGAACGGAAATGACGCGACTGTCTCTTAAAGGGCTCTGGGTGAAACCATTCACCAGCAGAGGTACACCGCTACATACAATTCTGGGACTGGACTCTGAGGATATGGAGGACTAGAGGTGACGTAGACCGGACGTAGAGGAGGTCTTATGTCCGGTGTAAAATGGTGAAGGCCACTAAGAAGCAATACAGAGACAAAGAGTATTCCCATCCCAGCAGTGAGAAGCTAAAAGCATGTAGGGACTGAGGAAAAATAACAGATTACAAAGGGAAAACCCCTTCACAGCTTAACTGATGAACTTCATCACTTTTATGCGCACTCAGAGACTAAACACTAGCCTACAGCCCTACGCAACAGAAGTGAGCACCCCCGACAGAGATAGGATAGGGCCAGGATTAACATTCGGAAGCCAACAGGATCAGACAGCATCCCCCGTGTACTCAAGGCCTGCACCTTTTGCATTTTTCCCCTGACCTAGTCTCTTATCCCCATGTGCTTAAACAAGTCCATCATTGTCCCTGTGCCTGCCTGAGATTGCCTGCCTAGCCTTTGAATGATTGCAGTCCAGTGCTGCTCAACTCCTTCTAAACCAGATCAGATCAAATGATGATGTCATAACTTTCATCCTGCACACAGCCCTTACCCATCACACAACAGAAGGAGGATTTTTAAAAAAATAATAATCCCCATCAGGCTCAATACTAAACTTATGAACCCAGGACTTAACCTCAGTTTGTGCAAATGGATCCTGGACTTCACAGACTTCACATCGCAGGCAGTGAGAGCGGGCGACTTAGCCTCTGCTAAACCAATATAGTGAACATGGTAAACTTCATTGCATCAACATGCTGTAAACCACCGTTATGTTTTCACAGACCACTGTCTATGTTGCTTTATACTGTTTACCTGTTCTCCAACGTGTCCATGACATCACACCTACACAACAACACAAACCAGAAGCACACACACACAGACAGGCAGTCTCATCCGTTTCAGCAGCCTGCACACAGATCTGCTTCTGACAGTGGGAAAGCAGACTATAGCATGTTTTTAGCGGGTTTACTTGTGTTTGAAAAACCTGCGTGCATGCGCTACTTTTGGTGGGAAAGGGGTGTCACAGAGCTGTTAGCACGGCTAAAGAGGGTGTGTTGTTTAAGGCCCTGCTAAGACAGTGGAAGATTTACATGATATAGTTTAACTAACAGATTAATGCAAATACTAAAAAAATACTTGTATTCTAATATACCAGTATTTCAACTTTTGTCACAAAGATGATGAGCTAAACAGTTGAACTAAGTTAGTAGAACTAAGTTATTCCACCTGCTTGTGATTGGCAAATGCAGCACCACGCCAGATGGTGTCATGTTGGAGCACAGGTTGAGCCTGGTTAAACTTTTTTGCTGAATGATCCTGTTGTGTTTTGCCAAACCCTGCTGCACTGGAAGGCCCATGATGCTGATGGAATGGCTTCATCTAATAAGAGGGTTGCATTTTTTTCAGCAAAATGATTTCAGTCTAAACAGGACCTCAGGGCTTCAATTTCCTCTGTGATTTTTATGCAGTTTCTTCAAGTACTGGTCAATTTTTATACCTCCGTGCTGTCAATAGCAGAGGCTGGAGGCATTATGTTTTAGGGTTGTCTGTACATCCGTCACTCTGTCTGTCAATATGTCCGATTATTGTGAAGGTGATATCTCAATATCTTATAGTGAGTTTTCTGTTTTGCCACTTTCAGCTGTGTTTCTAAATATTTGCAGTTGTGGTTTATACACATGGAAATTATCCATATAATCAGTAACACCACAAAATGATCCATCTTATGTGCCATGAACAAATGAACGTGTTAGTGAAGACTTCAAATAGAGTTCAAACATGTGAGGTCAATTTGTATTTTCTTGTTTTTCTCCAGAGCAGAGTTCTGCACAGGTCAAGGCTGCTAATGCACCAGCAAAGCTCAGCATGAACTATTCTTTTACCTGCAATTATCTAAAAATCATTTGTGGACCCACTGGGCTTGTTATTATCAGACCTGACATAATTAAATATAGGCTCGGAGCTGGGTCATGCCGCAAAAAGAACACACACGGATGGTGCAGACTGAGGGTAAGAACACCCTTAATGGCCACAGGAAATTATGTTGTTACCTCTGTTGTTGGTACACAGCTGGCAGAGCTTGGATGACCTCATTAACTATTTAAATCTTCCAACACAAGAGCTGGAACTAACATCAGTGGCCTGTCTGAGCTTTTCAACACACTGCGTTTTTATATTTTACCGTTGGATGAATTAAATCCTGCAAATAGATTTATTTATGATCGCTGGACTTGAAAGACATCAGTTTGCCCTATTTTAACAACAGATCCCCAGCAGTCCCTTCCTCAGAGGACGGATATCAGACTTCCCTGGGTGTCCTCTATCCTGGCTGTTGACAGATAAGAGATTGTTTCACAGGAATCAACTGACAGACTTCACTTGGGATGTACTGTCAGCATAATCTCATTATCCACCAACACATATTATGGTCGCGACTTGTGTAAAGTCAGGGCTCCAAATATTTGAAGCTGAACATTTGTGCTAGCTCACCTTCCAATCATGATTAGGAACAAATAAACAAGATTGCAGGCACAGGAAGAAGTTTCTCTTACTGGAGATGTCTGCAGCTTTGTTCAGCATCAGGGTGTTTGATGCATTTGATATGTACTGTCGTTAAGGGCTGGCTACAGCCATTTTGGTGCCCTAGTTAAGATCGGGATTATTATTATTATTTTTTCCTTGAGTTTCTCGAGATTCGGTCCTCGAGTGAGGATTTATATTAGTCTATACAATATACTGAGCTCAAATATGGAAGTTCAATTAAAAGTATAAAAAGAAACAGTCACACCAAATTCTGTTCATTGGCTCATGAATTAACATCTTATATTGATGATATGACTGATATACCGTATCTGAGTGAGCCAGTTAAATTATTAAGCATTAGCATTTTTGAATGGAACTACAGAATATAGCTACAGTTTATGACACTAAGTACATTATTACGGTCAGTGTGTGTGAACACACTATTTGACAGGGGAGCAGATTTTGACACAGCAAATGCATGGCTACTCTAACTGTCCTTTCAGACAATGCAGCTACTCCTGAAGCCAGTTCATAATAATTTTTGAAGGAGTTTTATGAACAAATCAGTTCATATTTTAGAGGAACAAAGCTCCCATTTCGATTCAAAGTGGGTCTGAAAAGCAAGGCTTAACATGAGCCACATTGGCATTGGCATAATTTTTATACCTGTTTCTAAATGACTGCTGTTATTTTTGGATAAATCACCAGACAGCCAGTTATGAGGGGTATCTTTAGAATATATTCTGCTCATTATCTTACTTTGAACTAACTTAGGTCTTAACGTCTTCAATATCATGAGAATACATCATTTTAAGTGACGCAGCCTGTGGCTGTTGTAAGTGAATGCAGCTGCTGCCATCTGGCTGTACAAAGCCAAAGTTCAAAACTGTTTTGGCTTTACTATGTTTAAGTCATGTGAAACCCTCTAGAAAAGTGAAAACAACCAAAACACCCTGCCCCTAAGAAATGTTTACCAGGGGAAAAGAATCTTCAGTAAGAAAAACAGAGATGCAATTCTTCCTCCTGGACAGGGATAACAGTATGGAAATCACAGTGAATGACAATAGCAGGTATAAAATGACTGAATGGTGTGGACACCTAACATGGCTGCAGAACGAGTTACGCTGCCTTGATGGCTGGGAAACTGAACAATGATTTAATGACGGTCAGAAAACAGAGCTGTGCCCTAGAGAGTTGAATCCTGTCTGTCATTGCTGAAACTGTGCTAACCTTTTGTTTCCTTTGTTTCTGATCAAATTTTTACACTCCTGGACCCATGATGGATGTCTTCTGAACTTCTGCCTCTGATAAAATGGTGAGTAACATTACATTTAAATTAAATGAACAACAGAGAGAGAGAGAGAGAGAGAGAGAGAGAGAGAGAGAGAGAGAGAGAGTGATGGCAATCTGAATCAGGTTTTCATAGCTGAATGGAATTGTTAGTATGTTCTTTATACCTAACGTGACTGAACTCTGCATGCAGTTACTGCATTTTCCTATTTCCTGTTGGTGTGAATAGCCTGAGGGTACACTTGAACAAGCTCTTGAAACATCAAGGAGCTTGCATCATAGATTCACTTGTAACTAGGTCAATATTTTAAGCAGAGTGGGGTTTCAAAGGTTGCAGGTGCGTAGGGACTCTTCTCTTTACATGAAGGCAACATGTAAGCAACATATTGCAGTGTAGTGCAATACCCTTAAACAAATGCCAACCTCATGCTAACTATTTTTGTTGAGACATGTTGATTCTGTTCTGTGGTCAGGGTTCAGGTTGCACTATAGTTTGTTGCCTTTTGTTGATTTCAGGAGGTAAAGTGTTGTGTTGGATTATTTTACCATTGCAAAGCTTGTGCTTATTGCGGGGCTACTGTGTTGGATTGTATTATACTCTGCAAGAGTTGGTTGTGTTGTGTCCTTAATAGGGTCTTTTTATATTGATGTCTTTGAGTTCATGTCCCCCCAATGCACGATTTATCAAATTGTATCGAGATCATGATATTTGCTTCCACTGGTTAAATGAACATGGTCTACTGGGATATGTTCCTGAATGCTGTGACATCAGATGGCAGGACCAAAATCATCACCATCATCATCCATTGTTTGGAAGGATTTTCTTTCTTGAGGCTGACTAACAGTCCTTCTCTGTAGCTTCCCCAAACTCCCTTCAGACCCAGGACAATTTTGCTTTGGTGACCGCCTCAGTTCCCCTCCCTGAGCTACCACCTTATCGTGGTGGAGGGGTTTGTGTGTCCCAGTGATCCTAGGAGCTCAGTTGTCAGGGGCTTCATGCCCCTGGTAGGGTCACCCATGGCAAACAGGTCCTAGGGGAGGGACCAGACAAAGTGTAGCTCACAAGACACCTATGATGATGTCAGTCAATGGTTCAGAGTTCCCCTCGCCCGGACGCGGGTCACCGGGGCCCCCCCCCTGGAGCCAGGCCTGGGGGTGGGGCTCGATGGCGAGCGCCTGGTGGCCGGGTCTTTACCCATGGGGCCCGGCCGGGCACAGCCCGAAGAGGTGACATGGGACCTCCTTCCCGTGGGCTCACCACCCGTAGGAGGGGCCGTAGGGGTCGGGTGCAATGTGAGCTGGGCGGCAGCCGAAGGCGGGGACCTTGGCGGTCCGATCCTCGGCTGCAGAAGCTAGCTCTGGGGACGTGGAATGTCACCTCTCTGGTGGGGAAGGAGCCTGAGCTGGTGCGCGAGGTTGAGAAGTTCCGACTAGATATAGTCGGCCTCACCTCGACGCATGGCTTGGGCTCCGGAACCAGTCTTCTTGAGAGGAGATGGACTCTCTTCCACTCTGGAGTTGCCACTGGTAAGAGGCGCCGGGCAGGGGTGGCAATACTTATTGCCCCCCAGCTCAGTGCCTGTACGTTGGAGTTTACGCCGGTGAATGAGAGGGTAGCCTCCCTCCACCTTTGGGTTGGGGGACGGATCCTGACTGTTGTTTGTGCCTATGGTCCAAACAGCAGTTCAGAGTATCCACCCTTTTTGGAGTCCTTAGAGGGGGTGCTGGAGAGTGCTCCTTCTGGGGACTCCCTCATTCTGCTGGGGGACTTCAACGCTCACGTTGGCAACGACAGTGAGACCTGGAGGGGCGTGATCGGGAGGAATGGCCCCCCCGATCTGAACTTGAGTGGTGTTTTGTTATTGGACTTCTGTGCTCGCCACAGATTGTCCATAACGCACACCATGTTCAAGCATAAGGGTGTCCATATGCGCACTTGGCATCAGGACACCCTAGGCCGCAGTTCAATGATCGACTTTGTAGCTGTATCGTTGGACTTGCGGCCGTATGTCTTGGACACTCGGGTGAAGAGAGGGGCGGAGCTGTCAACCGATCACCACCTGGTGGTGAGTTGGCTCCGATGGTGGGGGAGGACGCCGGTCAGACCTGGCAGACCCAAACGCATTGTGAGGGTCTGCTGGGAACGTCTGGCAGAGTCTCCCGTCAGAAGGAGCTTCAACTCCCACCTCCGGAAGAGCTTCGACCATGTCCCGGGGGAGGCTGGGGACATTGAGTCCGAGTGGGCCGTGTTCCGTGCCTCCATTGCTGAGGCGGCCGACCGGTGCTGTGGCCGTAAGGTGGTTGGTGCCTGTCGGGGCGGCAACACCTGAACCCGCTGGTGGACACCGGCGGTAAGGGGTGCCGTCAAGCTGAAGAAGGAGTCCTATTGGGCCTTCTTGGCCTGTGGGACTCCGGAGGCAGCAGACAGGTACCGACAGGCCAAGCGGAGTGCGGCGGCAGCGGTCGCCGAGGCGAAAACCCGGGCATGGGAGGAGTTCGGCAAGGCCATGGAAAACGACTTCCGGACGGCTTCAAAGAGGTTCTGGACCACCATCCGGCGTCTCAGGAGGGGGAAACAGTACTCCGTCAACACTGTGTATGGTGGCGACGGGGCGCTGCTGACCTCGACTCGGGACGTTGTGGATCGGTGGAAGGAATACTTCGAAGACCTCCTCAATCCCACCGACACGCCTTCCGTTGGGGAAGCAGGGCCTGGGGACCCGGGGGTGGGCTCCTCTATCTCTGGGGCTGAGGTTACCGAGGTGGTCAAAAAGCTCCTCGGTGGCAGGGCCCCGGGGGTGGACGAGGTCCGCCCGGAGTTCCTCAAGGCCCTGGATGTTGTGGGGCTGTCGTGGCTGACATGACTCTGCAACATTGCGTGGACATCGGGGGCAGTGCCCTTGGACTGGCAGACTGGGGTGGTGGTCCCTCTTTTCAAGAAGGGGGACCGGAGGGTGTGTTCCAACTACAGGGGGATCACACTCCTCAGCCTCCCTGGTAAGGTCTATTCGGGGGTACTAGAGAGGAGGGTCCGCCGGATAGTCGAACCCCGGATTCAGGAGGAGCAATGCGGTTTTCGCCCCGGTCGTGGAACTGTGGACCAGCTCTGGACCCTTGGCAGGATCCTTGAGGGTGCTTGGGAGTTTGCCCAACCAGTCCACATGTGCTTTGTGGACTTGGAGAAGGCATTCGACCGTGTCCCTCGGGGAGTCCTGTGGGGGGTTCTCCGGGAATATGGGGTTTCGGACTCCCTGATACGGGCTGTCCGTTCTCTGTATGACCGGTGCCGGAGCTTGGTCCGCATTGCCGGCAGTAAGTCGAACTCGTTTCCGGTGAGGGTTGGACTCCGCCAGGGCTGCCCTTTGTCACCGATTCTGTTCATAACTTTTATGGACAGAATTTCTAGGCGCAGCCTGGGTGTTGAGGGGGTCCGGTTTGGTGACCTCAGGATTAAGTCTCTGCTCTTTGCAGATGATGTGGTCCTGTTGGCTTCATCGGGCCGCGACCTTCAGCTCTCACTGGATCGGTTCGCAGCCGAGTGTGAAGCGGCTGGAATGAGAATCAGCACCTCCAAATCCGAGACCATGGTTCTCAGCCGGAAAAGGGTGGCATGCCCCCTCCGGATCGGGGATGAAGTCCTGCCCCAAGTGGAGGAGTTTAAGTACCTCGGGGTCTTGTTCACGAGTGAGGGAAGGATGGAACGGGAGATCGACAGGCGGATCGGTGCGGCGTCTGCAGTAATGCGGACTCTGCACCGGTCTGTCTTGGTGAAGAGGGAGCTGAGCCGAAAGGCAAAGCTCTCGATTTACCAGTCGATCTTCGTTCCTACCCTCACCTATGGTCATGAGCTTTGGGTAGTGACCGAAAGAACAAGATCGCGGGTACAAGCGGCCGAAATGAGTTTCCTCCGTAGGGTGGCTGGGCTCTCCCTTAGAGATAGGGTGAGAAGCTCGGTCATCCGGGAGGAGCTCGGAGTAGAGCCGCTGCTCCTCCGCATTGAGAAGAGCCAGATGAGGTGGCTCGGGCATCTAATTAGGATGCCTCCAGGACGCCTCCCTGGTGAGGTGTTCAGGGCACGTCCCACCGGTAGGAGGCCCCGGGGAAGACCCAGGACACGCTGGAGAGACTACGTCTCACAGCTGGCCTGGGAACGCCTCGGGGTCCCCCGGGAAGAGCTGGTCGAAGTGGCCGTGGAGAGGGAAGTCTGGGTTTCCCTGCTTAGGCTGCTGCCCCCGCGACCCGACCCCGGATAAGCGGAAGAAAATGGATGGATGGATGGACCGCCTCAGTTACAGCCCTTCTGGCCAACTGGGATTGTGTCCACTGCTTCGGGAGACTCTTGGGTCCACATCCCAAAAGGCCCTGCTTCTTCAGCCTGATGGCCTCCTCCACTGCTGTCCACCAGCGGATTCTTCAGTTGTCACTACGACAGGCACCGATGATGTTCGGATTATAACTTTCAGCAGGCGCCTCCATGAGAGGTTTTGAACATGGACTACACTGATTTCATGTCCCCAACCTCCCCCAGTGAAGATGAAAAGTTCTTGCAGAGGTGGGAGTTGAAGAGCTCTTAGAAATTGGCTACAGCCAGTCATTGAGGAAAAAATGTCTGATGAATTCAGCCTCACTTCTGGAGGTTGCCACTATGTTCCGATGAGGTGTAGAAGCTTCTATCCGCCTCTTTGTCAGCTCCGCTAAATTTGTGCTAAATTTAAGTTCATGTTTATAAATTAAGTGTTGCTTTTTGTGACTGGCGTTGGACGGTGGTGGCATGTGGCTGCTGGTCATTATCAGGATCAGAAAGTAAACTCACCAATCCATAAACTCCTCCTGCCGACTTCTAGATAGCTTACTGTTACCCAGCCAGGTGGAGGTTTTCAAATGTAAACATTAGCAAACACTGAGGAAAGACACAGAAGAATGGATACCATCTGAACATTTATCCTGCTAGCCATTGTACAGGTGTTGGATGATAAACTGGGCGACCTCTGAGCAACATCAGATGTCCTGTGATTTGCCAAAAATTGGCTGAAACCTGGACAGCACCATTCAGCCAAGTGATTCATTTTCTATTTGCTGATCTGCCAGAGCAGAGGACTCTGGTGAGAGAAGAGGAGGAGGCTGGAAGACTGGTGTGTCAGTGGAAATGTGGTGTGCTGTCCCACCTTGTCCTGCTGTGGAACTCTGCTTGTGACAGCAGATGTGTTCAGGTAGAGTGACCAAGGGGCCGTCTTGTTGGAGTCGGGATGTGTGGACACTTTAATCATTCTGCATCCAGACATTATTATAAAGCAGCTGCAAGTGATACACAAAACAATACTTATTTCCTCTGCTCAAGTTAAAGAAGCTTTTGGCATCACATTTCATTGGAGTTATAACCTGTATAATTAACATATAAGTGATGAATTGATTGCCTCATTAATGGTTACCACAATGCTTTATTTACATTAACCAAATATTCAACTTATTTAAAGATTCTGCCTAATTTGGGATTTAGCAAGCGTTAGAAAACACGACTTACAGTGCACAGGTCACTTTTTTTACAAGTAGAGTCTTCAATTTGTTACTCTTGTTGAAGGCAGTACCAGAAGCTGCCGATGACTGTGGAACTGATGAAGCAGTTGTGTACTGAAGGAACTGCACCAGCTATCAGTCTCACATGCCTCTGGCGGAGACATCCCATCCTGGACTCCTCGTTTCGTCACAAATGAAATCCTCTCGACTAAACAAACTAGGTTTTTCGTTAGACATGCAGCAGTGAAGTCCTGTCTCTTCACTTGCACAGAACAAAACCCGGGCATGAAAGGTAGCTCCTGTCCTTTTCCTGTTAGGAAAACTGTGAAATCAACATCCTGACAGGCTGCATAGACACAGTAACTCACCATGATGTCAAATAGTGACATGCAATATAAACTATTGAAAAAAGATAAACTCATTAATTAACAAATGCTCGGGCTCATGACTCATGACTACCTACAACTGCACAGTGTATTGAGGCACGTTCAGGGAACCATATCCCCTTCTGTGATGGTATTTGACATGATGTGTGGAAAAATTACTTCTGAAAAACCTTTACTTTTTCTTAGTTTTTCCTCAGAAATTCTGCCCTTATATCTTTCAAAATATATTAGATCCTACATTAACTTTTCAAATAGCCTGATACTTTTCCAGGAAATGGTAATAATACATTTGGTAAAAAGAAATTTAACATGCAAATTGTTCTTGAAGTTGCTTTCTTTACAGCTGTTGTGAAGTTGTTTCTAAGCACCCTCACAAAGTTTAGTGATTTGTGATTTGTGTTCTGTGTCATGAAGTGCTCAGTAGACTGTAGTTTGTTTAATTACATTATATATTAAGATTTCACATACAAAATATACAATCAATTAATATTATTTGATGAAGTGTTTGTAAATAAACAACCCAGCTGTATCCAAGTAGTTCAAACTGGTTCCATCTGGAGTACTGCTTAATGCTGCTATGGTGTTCCATTTGTATTATGTGTATAATTATATAAATCAGCTTTGCAGTTCTGAGAGCTTTTGTTCCTCACAGTGTCTCTTGCTCCTCCCTATCTATATTTAGTGCAGTGATCTGTTTTGGACGGTGCTCCTCCACAGAGCAGTCTATCAGTGTGTCCAGCAGACTGCAGCAGAGAGCAGCACAGCACAAATGGATGAACAGGTGGTCTCTGACTCAGGATGGATTATCATCATCAAATGTCTCATGCTGATCCTATGTTGGCATGGAGAGAAGAGAGCAGAGTATTTACTCCCATCCAGCCTTCAAGCAGATGTAGAATCAAACACACACATAATGGAGGTTGTTTACATCAGCTGGCCCAGGACAGGAGGACTTTTCAGCTCACTGTGTTGCAGTCTTTATGATAAACACTGAACACATTCTCCTAGTTTTCAAATATCAACATATCATATTGCATCGTGTTAGTTTTTTTGGTTGCAGTATTACAAATGAACTATTTGAACATACATCTCTTGAAATGATGGAAATGGCTAAAATGTAATTGTGCACAGTGAGACGTCCACATGCTCAACCTCCTCCATGATATTCAGTAACATTCATCAGTATTAGGCTGTGACCTACTTGTTCTAAAACTACAAAGTAAATACTGTGCCCTGCTAACAGACCTCGAACTACTGATGATTTTACTACTACTACTTTTTTAGACTAATGCTGTTATAGATATTTGGAACATTTTACAGCAGAAATAAAGTATAAATTCTAATGTGTTCTACATGAACTCTGATATTTATCATCTTCAACCTTAAATTTATAACTGTTCCATAGGAAATTGGGTTTGCCAATAGGTGTTAACACATAAATCACAGGGAGCACACAGATGACAGTAAACAGCAACAAAGTGTCATATAATCTCAGATATATTCAAATGTAAAATTTTTACACATACATAAAAGATACTAAAATTAGTATATTAACCCTTAGGGGTTCCTACATTTAGTGCTCCACCTGTGTCCCTTGGACACAAAAAATGCTCTTTTAAAGATTGCCAATTTTTTTCCATTTTTTTATGCATGCCATTATTAACTTTAGTCCTCACTGTATAGAACACATTTTCATTAATTTTCTGAATTTTTAACCCCTTAAATGCCAGTTTTAGCAATTGAAGAAAAAAACACAAAAAGTTGATTTTTAATTTTTTTTTTCCATCCCATATCCATGCTGTTTTAAGGATTACCATAGAATTATTATGTACCAGTATATTTTTCCAAAATGTTTTTTTTATGAATGCCAATAACTTCAGTCCTCACCATAGATAACAAATATTCATTAATTTTCTGAATTTTTAACCCTTTAAATGCCAGTTTTAGCATTCCCAGGCCACACATATGTAATCTCTCCAGCGCATTCTGGGTCTGCCCCAGGGCCTCCTATCAGTAGGATGTGCCTGGAACACTTCCAACAGGAGGCGCCCAGGAGACATCCTGATCAGATGCCGAATCACCTCAACTGGTCCCTTCGACGCGTAGGAGCAGCAGCTCTACTCCAAGCTCCTCCTGGATATCCCAGCTCCTCACCCTATCTCTAAGGCTGAGCCAAGCCACCCTTTGGAGGAAACTCATTTCAGCTGCTTGTATCCGTGATCTCATTCTTTTGGTCACTACCCAGAGCTCAACTCCCTGTTCTCCACAATGGTCCAGCCCCACATTACTGCAGATGCTGCACCAAACCGCCTGTCCATGTCACGCTCCCTTCTACCCTCACTCGTGAACAAGACCCCATGAAACTTGAACTCTCTCGCTTGGGGCAACAACCCTCCCCCCACCTGCATCTTGAGATCCTGTCCATGAAAATCACGAACAGGATGGGAGACAAGGGGCAACCCTGGCAGAGGCCAACACCCATTGGGAACGCGTTTGCCTTCACGCTGCGTATGCGGACACAGCTCTCACTTTGGTTGTACAGGGATCAGATGGCACGCAGCAGTGACCCCGGTGCCCCGTACTCCCACAGTACCCCCCCACAGGACTCCCCGAGGGACACGGTCATTTCCAAGCCTTTTCCAAATCCACAAAACACATGTAGACCGGATAGGCAAACTCCCACGCCCCCTCCAGCAGGCCTGCAAGAGTAAAGAGCTAATATTTTTTGGGGGGGGGGATTATCCGAGCCTGGGAGTGTCAAAAATTGGCAACATTGATTTTGATCAAGTTTCATTTTTTGTGCAAAGTGGTTGCTCCACCTGTGGATTATTTTGTATCAATGCATTTTTTCCATTTTTTGTTATGAATTTCATTATTAACTTCAGTCCTCACCATACATAACAAATATTAATTGATTTTCATGATTTCAACTCTTTCAAACATGAACAAGATTATTATTGGAACATTTTTAAAATCCTTACTTGTACTTCCATACTTAGACACACATGCGTGCACTAGCAGGCATGCACGCAAAACCATGCACGCACCCACAACCACACACACACACACACACACACACACACACACACACACACACACACACACACACACACACACATAAACACGCATGTGCACACCACACTATGACATCCCTAAAATACACCCAAATCATTTTAGCTTCAGATATTTATTGAATTGGCCTGCAGTGCGTGGAAATATATGCTAATGTAAAAATGATAATATTGCCTGTCAGTGGTAGATTTACAGTACATGAAAAAATATCTTCACCTAGTGGAAAACAATAAAACATGAAATTTTAAAGGGATTTCAACACCAGGGAATGAAAGAAAGGAATCAAATTACAATGGCAGTGTTTTTTTTAAAAAAATGCATTTTGAATGGTAGTCAATGGCACAAAAAAATGCCGAAGGGACACAGATTGCTCTATTTAGTTTAAAAAAAGCATAGACTCAAAAAAATCATGAAAAATTAAAATTCACCCCACACAACCTGGCCAAATTTTATGCAATTTGTATCAACACAGCCAAAGTTTTGCGTCCTGTGGACACACAAAATCTATGTCATCTTGGTCTACACCATTTGTAGACCAAAACATTTGTGATCCATTTTTTTTTAAATTTATTCATGATTTCATAATAAGGGAGTAGCATCCAAAAAGAAAAGAGACTGGGAACAATTATTTACATACTGGGAAAAAGCAAAATAACTTTACATCCATGAAACCATCACAGCAAAACGCCATTTGCTCCGGTGCCTGCTTTATTTACAACATATCAGTAATTTTCTCCAATAACTTTGACCAGCAATTAATATTTGAAGTTTTAGCAGAATGTAAACGAGCTGTAGAAAGCTCCAATTGGGCAATATCCCGTTAACGAAAAGCCATTCCCTCACCGACAGTAGATGTTGGTTTCCAATGACAGGCTATCATTCTTTTTTGGCGGCTGTAAGACAGCCAACAACAGACGCTTATTGTTTACAGTTAGTTTTAAAGATGAAGTATCATTAATTAAGAGCAGACTCTGTCAGTGCGGGATAGCCCTTCCAAGTACATTTGACATGATGCTCGAGAAATTGTTCCAAAATCTATTAACCTCCGGACACTGTCAAACCATATGATGGAAAGAAGCAATAGTATTATCTGGACAAAAATCACAATATGGAAGACAAGGATACATTTGATCATATAGTGTGCCAGTCTAGATCCGAGGAGATGTTGATCTCCCTCTTCCAGAGTCTGTTAAGTGATAGAGGTTTGCATGAAGCTTTAGCTATAAATTTATATAAGTCAGAGACAATACCATTGTTTTTACCTTTGGTGTCAAAAATAACATGAAGAATAGAAATAAAATAGAAATATAAAAGTGCCTGATTATAAGACCTATCCAGGTCATGGAATTCACGAAGACCCCTTCTCCCTATGATGTCTTTAAAGACACAGAATCCTTTGTTGCTCCATTTGGGGAAAACAATTGGCTTCTTCTCAATTAAAAGAGAGTAATTGTGAAAAATAGGAAATTGAGCAAAAAATTATCGAATTTTGGCAAAGTGCTGGACTTTATGCCATATAGAAAGGATATATATATATATATATATATATATATATATATACATATATATATATATATATATATATATATATATATATATATATATATATATATATATATATATATATATATATATATATATATATCCCAAAATCTTGTTTTACTATCCCATGGGGTATACTGGAGTATATCAAATTAGACAGACTATGTGGATATATTAAGTTTTCTTCGATGGGGCGCCATGACACCAGAGTCTCTGAGTTCAACCAAATAATAAGTGGATGTAAAACAAAACACCATGATGAATACCATTCAAAATTAGGCAAATTCACACCTCCTGATGATTTATATCTTTGCAGGGTAGAGGCTTTGACTCTGGGTTTCTGTTTGTCCCATAAAAAAGTGCTAATAACAGAATGTAGCTTCTTCCAGTAACTGCCCGGTGGGGCTAGAGGAATCATGGAACTGATAAATTGATGCGAGGCAATATGTTCATCTTGATGATTGTCTAGACTGAAAAGAAGTGTGGAACATACCCCATCTTTTCAGGTCGCTGTCAATATCATTTAAAACTTTATTATAGTTATCAGTGGTTAGTGCATTAAGGGAGGGATGGATAGACACTCCTAAATATTTAAATTTGTCAACAACTGGAATATTAAAGATAGTTGTCTGATCACCCAGTCCACCCAGTAGCATTAAAGCTGATTTTGTCCAGTTTATTTTGTAACCTGAGATACTGCTGAAGACCTCGAAAATTTTAAAGAGTTGTGGAAGGGTTTTATAAGGATTTTTTGTAAAAATCAGGATATCATCCACATTCAAAGAAATATTATGTTGCGTTTTGTAAATGATGATTAGTTCAAGAACCTCCTATTGTCGTATTGCCTGAGCAACAGGTTCCAGAGACAAAGAAAATAAGAGTGGAGATAAAGGGCAGCCCTGACGGGAGGATCTGGAGACTGGGAGCCTAAATGAGCAAGTGTTGCCCGTTATAACAACTGCAGAAGGGTTGGCATACAGTAACTTAATCATAGAAATAAAGCTATCACTGAAACCCATGTGTTGGAGTGCAGACCATAAATAACACCATTCCAATCGGTCAAAGGCCTTGTCGGTGTCAAATGAAAGAATGGCACTTTGATCTTCTGAACTAGAGGCTGAATCTATGATATGGAGTAAGTGACGGACATTATCAGACGCCAGTCTGGATTTAATGAACCCAGTTTGGTCAAGGTGGACCAAATGGGGAATGTACTGCTCTAAACAAGTAGATAGAACCTTAGCATAAAGCTTAACTTCACAATTCAAGAGACTTAAAGGCCTGTAGGAGGACCAGTTGTCAGATGGTTTGTCCATTTTTAGAAGAAGAGAGATTATTGCAACATTGGAACTAACTGAGAAGGAACCTCTGTTAATAGAAAAATTAAGCATCCATCAACAGAGAGGACATAGCTGGGGCCAGAAAGCATCATATAATTCTGGAGGTAATCCATCCAGGTCCAGGGATCTGCCTCTGTTCATTGATTTAATGGCATTCCTTAATTCTTCGAAAGTGATAGGTGCCTCTAACTGACAGCTGGGCTCCTGGGGCAGTTTAGGTAGGTGTAATGGCTTAAGGAATTCAGAGCAGATTTTGTCATTATGAAGCACCTCTGACTTATACAAATTTTGATAGAACAGTTGAAAAATGCAATTAATCATTATGGGATCAGATTTTATGTCCCCCTCCTTTGTCCTGATTGCTGATGTTTTCTAAATTTGTTAAGATTTGATGCAAACGATATATCTTTGTTTCTGATGCAACCTTTAACCGCATCCCACAACACACAGGGGTCATCAACTGATGGGCTATTTATTCTAATAAATTCCTTAAATTCAGCCTCAAGCTCTCGTCTAAAAGTGTCACTCCGAAGTAGAGATGTATCAAAACGCCAACAAACAGCCCTAGATTGACTAGCTCTTAATGAAAAAGTGCATAAAACAGCCCTATGATCAGACAATGAGATTGGAGTCATCTCAGTACTATGGATGTCACTAAAAAGAGTTTTTGATGTGAAAATATAGTCAATTCTTGAAAAAGTTTTATGTCGAGCAGAGAAAAAAGAAAATTCTTTGGTAGAAGAATTCATCATGCGCCAAATATCAGTTACCCCATGATCAACTGACAATTTCTGTAATGCAACAGATACCAGTCGTTGATCTCTGCTTTCTGTCACTCCTGCTCTATCAATGTCATGGAGCCAAACAACATTGCAGTCACCCCCTATCAAAAGCTGATACTCTGGAAGATCTACTAATATAGAGGCCAGTGAATCATAAAAATGCTGGTCAAAGCAATTTGGAGCATAAATGCAGATCAGAGCAATTTTGATGCCATTATAAGCTATTTTACAAAAAGTGAATTGGCCAAAACATGTAAATTTCATGAAAATCAAAGGATAGTTGTGGTACGAGGCATACTTCTTGTTGCCAGTAGGTGGCTCTGTGAGTATCATAAAAATCACAAATGTAATAACTTTTGTTGTTCCAGGCGTTCTGAGAGGATGTTTAAATTTTGAAGTCAATCAAATGAAATCTATAGGAAAATGAAAATTGCCAAAAGGCCAAAAATACACCAAAATTGCACATTCAATTCAAAATGGCCGATCTCCTATAGGGTTTAGGGTATGGGTCCAAGAGGCTTTTTTGTAGGCCTTGGGCTGTTACACATGGCTCCCAAGTATTGTAGCTCTAAATGAAATGTACCACAGGGGCTGCTTCGTTGAAATCTGTAGGGGGCGCTACAGAGCCATTTTGGCACATCAGTGCAAAAAAAAAAAAAAAATCAGATTACACATTTTAGGACTTCTGATGTGCGTGCCTTGTTTGGTGGTGAGTTTTGGTGCATGCTTTGCCCCTCAAAAAGTGCTTCCAGATTTATGGCGATTAATGCGTAACTTTTGATGAAAACTCAAAAGTTTCATTTCGGTGCATCACGAAGGTCTTCACAGTATTCTAATTGAATATGGGGTTAATTGAGTTAACCGGCTACAGGGGAATAATCAAAGAGTAAAAAAAGTAACTTCCTGCTACCAATAGGTGGCGCTATGACTATGATTCAAAATTGCACTGCAGATGTCTTCAGGCGTAGATTCTTATCAAATCTGTATAATTTTGTAAAGATCTGACCATCTGGGACGAAGTTACAACAGTTTTTGATGTCATGAAGAAACATCGAAATTGTCCACCTGACTGTGGTAACGCCTTTTAATGAAAACTCACAATATTCTTTTTCAAGCATATCAACGTCTTAAAGATTTTTTGAGACCATTTTGAGATCAATCGGGGCAACCTGCTAGGAGCTGGACGTCTTTGTGTAAAACTTTGCCTTTCCTTTGCCAGTAGGTGGTGCTCTCATTATCGCTTAAAATTGTCATATAGATGTGTTCAGGGTGGGACTCCTATCAAACATGTGAAGTTTGGGGCAGATTTGACCATTCGAAAACTCACGATTTAAATAACTTTTGCTGTCAAAGGTGTTATGAAAGGTAGCCATAACATTTGAAGTCAATCTAATGACAGTTCTAGGACAAGTTCTAAAAATTACGCCCCCTGAAAATGGCCACAAATACACCAAAATTAAAACTGCAAATCAAAATTGCTGACTTCCTGTTGGTTTTATGGTATGGCCCCAAGAGACTTTTTGTAGGTCTTGGGGTGTTACACAGGCAAAGTTTCACAGCTGTAGGTCAAACGTGCTGTGGGGGCTGCTTCGTTGAAAATCTGTAGGGGGCGCCACTAATACATTTCCTCCCACCCACACACTAGACCATTTAAATATCAAATTTTTCACCAGACCTGATAAGTTTGGAACATAATAAAGCCCTCAAAAAGACAATTCATTTGAGGAAAATAATAATAATAATAATAATAATATTTGAGAGAATAATAATAATAATAATAATTCCTTCAGTTTCAAGAGTGTCCTCGCACCGTTCTGTGCTTGGGTGCGAGGACACTCATTCCTTCAGTTTCAACCTTTCAGTAGCAGTGACGGACGAGCCTTCGCACCTCCATGCAAGTCAGGGTTACTGGCGTGACTCCAACTGGCCAGATTGTCAATTTTAGTGAAAGTCGGAAAATGCACGCAGAGAGTTTGAACCATTGAATGAGATATTTTACACGGTAATATTATCCTATGACAACTAGGGGGTGCTGGAGAACACAAAATCTAAGTCATCCTGCTCTACATCATTTGTACACCAAAGCATCTTAATTCCATGTAAATCGAACAATAATTGTGTTACAAGGTACACTTCCTGTTGCCAGTAGGTGGCACACTGAGTATCATGGTTAACTGACATTTTGATGTGTTTAGGGCTGCAAACTGATCACACCCTTAAAAAATTTGGGGCTAATTGGGAGATGCAAACCAAAGTTACAGTAGCTTCCTGGTTGGTGGAGAATACTGCATTGCCACGGCAACAGCATTCATTAAAAACATATTATCTTCACAAGGAGGCATCATGGAGGTCTTAAAGAAGCTTTTGTTTGTTGTTGTTGTAGTGTATTATGCTCAGTTTCTTAAAGTTCCTAATTTGGTCAGGCAAGGAGGCCTTGAAGTTAGTGGTCTAGGGATGTTTAGGCCTGGAAGACAAGTGTGTAGAATACTGTCCTGAATCCTCTCCCAGGCAGACCATGGGGCCTGGTGGATGCTGAACTTTGTTGTAATAAATTGATTATTATGCAACCGCGTCGGTGTCCGCGGAGGTTTCTTCATCTTCCACACATCATTGCTACTTAAGAAACAACTACATTGTTTTAGATGAATGTGGTCAACCTGTAAGGGGATGAGCCATGCAGATGTGATCAAGTCAGGACTGTTTAATGGCAAAACATTAAAGTTGAAAACGTAGCCACACCCACATGGTATGACTTAAACTCAGAAATTAAATAACTTTTGATTTCCCATGATCTTTCCTTTCAGTGAAAGTTGCAACAAGCAGGCAGAGAGTTTTGATCCCTCAGTTAGATATTTCATGTGGGGTAATTTCCTGTGGTCACTAGGTGCCGCTAGAGACCACAAAAATGTACATCATCTTGGTCTCCATCATTTGTAGACCAAACCATGTAAATGTCATGAAAATCAAAGTATAGTTGTATTAAGAGGTTTACTTTCTTTTTCCAGTTGGTGGCACTGTGATTATCATGCTTAACTGACATGTTGTAGTGTTCAGGGCTGCACCTTGATCACACCTGTAAAATTTGGGGCCAATCGGTTGATGCAAAGCAATGTTACAAAAACTTCCTGTTTGGCGGCAAAGACCACGTTGCCATGGCAATGTTGTTCATGAAAAACCTATGAAATCACATGCAGGCATCGTTAAGGTCTCAAAGCTTTTCTTACCAAGTTTGTGCTGAATATGGTCAACCTGTAAGGAGGTGCACATCAAAATATAAAACATATAACTCCATGTTTTCAGGAGATGGCGCTATGATGATAACTCAGTTGAGCCATGCAGATGTGTTCAGGCCAGGACTTTTATCAAACAAGAGATACTTTGGGCAGATCGGACGATGTTTGGCTGAGATACAACAACTTCCTGTTTCATGGCGAAACATCAAAGTTGGAAACTAAGCCATGCCCACATGGTGTGACAAAAACTAAATTTTCTAAATCAGTTGTCATATCACAGATCTTAAAGTCTTAGAAACCACATATGAAGTGAATTGGGTATATCTGGAGGAGATATACATCAAAGAAGAACATATGATTTTCAGGTTATTTTCTGTGGCCAGTAGGAGGTGCTATAAGAAATGGTAATGCTTATCATGTAGATGTGTTCGGGGTGGGACTGTCATCCAACATGTGAAGTTTGGTGAAGATTGGCTCATGTCCCTCAGAGTTATAAACTACTTCCTATTTACTTCCTGGTTCATGGTAAGACATGGAAATGTTTGGCACATTAACACCCACATGGTGTGACGAAAACTCAAGAATGTAATAACTTTTGATGTCCCAGGCCTTCTGAGAGGATGTTTAAATTCTGAAGTCAATCGGATGAAATCTGTAGGAGAAGATGTAAAAATATGACCCCTGAACATGGCCAGAAACACGCTAAGTGTGCAACTTCAAATCAAAATGGCTGACTTCCTGTTGAGTTTAGCATATTGGTACAGGAGACTTTTTTTTTCATCTTGGGGTGTTCCATGTGCCCACCAATTTTCATTAATGTAGATGAAAGCAGAGGCGGGGGCTGTTTTATACAAATATAATAGGGGGCACTCCTGAGCCATTTTTTAAAATTAGCACTGGAGACCCTTAAAATATAGAATTTTTTACCGGACCTGATGAGGCTGCAAAGTTTCATGAGTATTTGAGTATGATAAAGTCCCCAAAAAGGCAATTCATTTATAGGAAGAAGAAGAATAATAACTCCTTAGATTTCAATATGGTCCTCGCACTGTTTGGTGCTCGGGCCTTAACATGTAGTAAGTAAAAAGTAAAATTTTTTTTAAAAAAATGAATATATATTACAACTTTTTTTTTTTTTTTTTTACAGCAATGTTTGTAACCTGTGTGGTTGTGTTGGTCATAGTTCAAAGTATCAAAATTGCTATTTTAGAATGTTGTAATTGAAACGGGGTGTGTATGAACCCAGAAGCAGTACGCCAACACTCAAAGTCAGTTGGTAATAAGCTTTATTATCGCCAACACAAATAAAGATCAGCTCACAATTGTTCAGTCCGTTCTTCGGGTGAATTACCCAATTAATGTCTCTGGTAATCCAACGAGGTGAAGACACGAAGCTGGAACTCACTGTGGCTGGAGAGTAGGAAACCCCGTAGCTCGAAGAACCGACAACACGTGTGGAAACGTCGTCGGGGAAAACGCTGGGTCGTGGTCGGGGACAGGCAGGGGATCCGTAGCCGAGGAAACAGTCCGAGGATGCAACGGTACCGTCGAGGAGCAGGCTGAAGGATCGTCGTGGTCGAGCGGGGAGGTCTTTGCCAGTGAAGCCGTCAGAGATGCGGAACGCCGAAGCGAAGCACGTGGTCAGGGACAGAAGGCAGGTAGGTACACCGGGTGGCAGGCACGGAGGGTTGGTCGGGAACAGGCTGAGTCGGCAACAGGAAATCTGGCAAAGGAACGCTGGAAAGTCATGCATGGCAGAGGAACAATCTGGCAAGGAGTGAGTGAACTGGAGAGTCTTAAATACTGCACTGATTGGAGATGAGCTGCAGCTGAGGGGAGAGCAGGCTGCAGCAGTGGGCGTGGCTAGCAGGTAGAGCAGAGCAGAGTGAGGTGAGTGGAAAAGTACTGGAATGAAGGAGAGGAGGAGGATACAGGAATCATGACAATAATAATGATTATCTATGTTAAAAAATACGATTTAATTTACATTAAATCAATTCATGGTCACCATCAGTTGTACCTGCTCAGAGACGCTGCACCTGAACCAGTATGACTCAGTACTAATCTCTGTAGTAGAAATGACAAATGGTGTTGAGTGGCAGGTGAACAGTCTGTGTGGAGAGATGAAAATGCCAAAACACAATTTCAGAGCCCACTGGCTATTGTCTGATGACTTTAGCTGAGTCTTTTCTCTGATATCTGCTGGTTACACTGGATCTCCTGAAATTTTCCTCCAGAAAAGAGACAAATGATGATGATGAGTTAATGAAATCCATCTCATAAAATACTGTAAGCTATCTTTTTGGAGCTCTGATTAATAACCATGACTAACATTACCACATCAATGGTAAAGTTAGCAAAACAAAACAAACCATCTTACATTGGAGACTCTATAGACTTCATAATAAGATAACAGAGAGGAATAATGATCCGATGTACAGAGTCAGTTTACAAGCAACAATCTCCACCAGGGGAGAAAATCATCACCAGTATATTACTTGAGAAGATTTTATTATTTGGCAAAATTTGTTCTGTTAAGCTGTAACCAGTGCTGACCCTAATGTTTTGAAGCTCTGATTGATAGTGTTTATTGTTCAATTAAGTCAAGTCAGTTTTATTTATAAAGCCCGTTGAGGCAAATTGTGATTTGTGATAATGGGCTTTACAGCATATGGCATCCCTCTGTCCTTAGATCCTCACATTAACTAAGGAAAAACTCCCCAAAAAACCCTATACCAGGGGGAAAAAAATGTTAGTCAAGTCAAGTCAATTTTATTTATAAAGCCCATTATCACAAAACACAGTTTGCCTCAGAGGACTTTACAGCATACGACAGCCCTCTGTCCTTAGACCCTCACATCGCCTAAGGAAAAACTCCTGTATGTGCAAATATTGTGTGTTGATAAGACTCTCATGCATATATTGTAAGTGGAGGCATGATGCATAATAATGAAAGCAGAAGGTCGTGTCAAGTGGGATCATTGCATCAGCACAGCTAGGACCCACAACACAGGCGTAGCTTCAGACAGGACCACAGCAACGGCAAAACCAAGGCCATGATCAAGGCAAGCTGGAGGTACAGTATCAGTGCAGCCACAGCACGAGCACGACCAAAGGCAGGATCACAGTATCAGCACAGCCATCACCACAATCAGGCGCAACATTGATAAATGTCACATGTGTATATTAATAGTGGAGGCATGACCAGTAATAATGGGAGTAGAAGTTGGCGTTGAGCAGGATCACAGCATCAATGCAACCAAGGCCCATGACACAGGCACAGCCTCAGACAGGACCACAGCAACAGCACAACCATGACCACAATCCAAGCTGAGCTGGCTGCACCTTAATCACCACGATTAAGGTGCAGCCAAGATCCAGGAAAACTATGAAACGAGGGAGCAAAAATGCTCCGGGAAAGAAGCCTAGTTAGTGTTATGCAGTAAAAGGACATGAGCATAGGCAGATGAAGAGAGCGAGAGAAGGAGAAAGGAGCTCAGTGTACTTAACCTGTCAGCCTAACTAGGGGCTGGTCCAAGGAAAGCCTGAGCCAGCCCTAACCATAAGCTTTATAAAAGAGAAAAGTCTTAAGTCTACTCTTAAAAGTGGAGATGGTGTTTGCCTCCTGCTCCAAAACTGGAAGGTGGTTCAGATAAATACTAGATGCACCATTTTTCTTATTAATTAATAATTAATTAATCTAATTAATTTATGCAACACTTTTAATTATTAGTTATTTTCAGAAAAGGACATATACACTTAGTGATAGACCAAGTTTTTTTTTTTACTCCAACAGTTTGCCCACCAGTGAAGGCAACATGTCGAAAGGGTCAAGCATTAATACTTTCAAAATTTTTAAAGATGATCCCCAAAAAGTGGGATGCTAGATGCCCTAAAGGAAACTGGCAAATCACATATGTACAGCAAGCTTGGCAAATCACCTGAATCATCATCAAACTGAACTGTAAGTGATAGCTTAGATGTCTTGCAACGTGTGCAATATAATAACTCCAAACTAGAGATGTCCCCTCATCTCTCAACCTAGGAGCCTATTGTAGAGCCTTACAGAAACCAAGAAATGAATTGTTAACAAAGAATTCTCCACGGAAAAAAGGAAAAACACATCATGTTAAGTATAACCTATACACCAGTGGCCTCAAACTGGGCTATAACTAACTGGCACATTTATCAACAGACACAGCAATATTTTTGTGAAAGAACCACCATGAATAGTTTATCAAAGAGGATGTGATCTCAGCCTTGTAAATGCTGATGTGAAATTAGAGAGAAAAGTCCTTGGTAAAGATGGTAAAGAGTTCTTCTAAATGGAAAGGATGCGCTCAGTATAGCAATATAGTCAAACCACTTTACTCCTCCTCACACTGGGAAAAATATTTTATCAACAATGTCATCACATGTTCCACCAGTCATGTCACTGATATGATTCCTTGTGGATTATCCACCAAAGCAGAGAATAGTTAGAACAGAAGAACAGAAGAGCTCCATAAGGAGAAATGATAGCAATTACCCAGCAGCAGTACATTTCAGTGACTTCAAACATTACATGTCATCTTTTACTTGGATGTTCTGGGTCAGTGAAAAGGTTCCTCTGCCAGAGAGAGGTGGTACCATCAAAGAAACACTCTGCAAACTATATTCCCCAAAGGACTGCATTATGAGACACCATAGCATGTCTTGTTATGAAGGATCTTGTAGACCTACTTATGGTACACCCAAGATACAAGTAGTGCATACGAGTATAGAATTTTAAATGGTTAATGAAAGCTGCGAGGCAAATGTGTTCATTCATAAGAGCAGCATTTTCTCTACATACTCTTGTAAACATACTAAAAGAACTTGAGAATTATGTCAGGTGTCTTATTGTTTTTCTTTTTACTTTTTTTCTTTGTTATATGTGGAATATAAAGTGACAAAAGATACACATCATTATCAGTTGTCAGGAGATTAATTATCCCACACCTGTTCACACATATGGGTGATGCACTATCTATTCAAGGTCAGTGTTGTAGAAACTCCTGATGAAGGTCCAGAGAGCCCAAATGTTAGTATAATCATAAATCGTAATAACGAGCCAGAGCAGTATGTGGGATCTGCTTTTCTCACTCGATTGAATCGGTTATTACAACAAACAGAATCTTGAACCTTGATACATTAAAGTGAACCATGAACCCTCTGTGGTCATTTTGATTGCCATCCACAGAAAGGCAGCAGCCAGCACAGTCTTGCCATGCTGTTGTGACTGGGGTGGGGGCTATTGTTGTGCTGGCACAAAGGTAATCGAGTGGAAGTGGAGGGAGGTAATTAAAGAGCACATGCTCAGCTGGAGGCCACGCAGCACAGATGTCAATACAAGACGGAGCTCCTTCAACAGGGCTTTCTTCTCACATGCTGGAAATGTGATTTACATCACAGTCGGGGTGTAAAACCCCCACCTGCAGCACAGCAGAGGAGCTGGAGTCGCTCTGGTTTGGAGGCAAAAAATCAAACATGCAGTAGAACATTGTTTGTAGATGCTGCAGAGACAAGCAGAGCAGGACAAGGTTCTAAACACAGGACAGATAGATGCATGATGTCACAATGGTATTAATGGGACACTCTGCTGCTCCCACTGAAGTTGTGTTAGCCCTGATTAGCTCCTCAACACTTGTTGATTGTATAGTTCATAAAAAGCTTTTACATGTTACGTTTGGGAGGGTGTTTTACAGCATGCCACTGTAAATCTGTGCTGCTGAATGTTAAAAGATGTATCGGGTGATCATACAAGAGGAAATGGCAAACAAAAATGTTAACCATGTATGCACTGTATGTGTGTGCATGTGTACAGTACAATCCCACCCCAAACCCCTAAAGTGAGGGCTCCTCCAAAAGCCACAAACACTGGTGTAGTGTTAACTTTTTTAGTTCTCAACCATAAACGTCTCTGGAAGGCTGTTTGATAGACCAAGAGTAATTATTTCAAGGACTTTAGCTGCTAACACAACACAGGATGCAGGAACAGATGGTTCACATCTGAATCTTACAGATTTCTAAAAATGTCGTCTCTGGTAAAAGATTCGCTTTACTCCTTTTTTCACAACTGCTGTGTCTATTATTGGTTGGTGATATTTTTCCTGCTCTTGCTGGTCACTCAGGTCCCACGTTTTCCCTGAGCTGACACCTCTGTAGCAGTTGTACCTGCTCAGAGACGCTGCACCTGAACCAGTATGACTCAGTACTAATCTCTGTAGTAGAAATGACAAATGGTGTTGAGTGGCAGGTGAACAGTCTGTGTGGAGAGATGAAAATGCCAAAACACAATTTCAGAGCCCACTGGCTATTGTCTGATGACTTTAGCTGAGTCTTTTCTCTGATATCTGCTGGTTACACTGGATCTCCTGAAATTTTCCTCCAGAGGCTTGTTGTCATCAGACTGATTTCGAGATCAACTCATACAGCTAACAAACAATTTGACAGTCAAACAACATTAAAGAAATTGTGTGTGACAGAATATGACTCACACTTACATTCACTGTGTCATTTGTAAATGTTAACCTGTTCATTTGGAGACAACAGTTAACCCTCTTCCCAGTATATGGAAATATTCAAAAGATTTTTTTTTCTGGCTTTTTGCCTTTCTATTAACAGGACAGTGTGAAAGGGGGGGAAAGAGTGAATGACATGCAGCAAAGGGGTAAAGCTGGGGTTGAACCCACAGCCGCTGCAGTGAGGACAGGGCACCTGCTCTACCAACTGAGCTACTGGGTGCCCTAAATGAATATATTCTAGATGTCTGTTATATCATTTTATACACATTTTCCTATAGATATATATACACATTAATAATTGATATATTATAGAGATAGATGGTAACTTTGAAATTCTAGGATCTATTCTCAGCCCAACTCATCACATGGTACAAAGCTCTGATGGTTTTGTAGCACAGTGTTGAAAGCATTGTTGAAAAGTTGTACTAAGGATGTTGCTGTAATCTTTGTCTTGCTCCTCTCTGCACCAGACATCATTCATGCTGAAAATGTTTTGTCTACAAAGTGGGGGTCGACTGCAGGGAGGGAGGGGGACATGTGGAGGGGTGATGTTGTTGGATTGTGGCATTCTCTTCGCTCTTCTCTCGCTGTCACTACAGCTCAGCAGACGCTCAGGCTCAGCACCTGCTCCTTGGGGGGGGGCTGGTAGTGATATTGAAGGGGGAGGGGGCTGTGAGGGCAAAGGGTGGCCTTTTGTGTACTGATGGGGGGAAGGAGTGTGTGTATGAATGTGTGAGGAGATGTGACTGTACAGACTGCTGATGCTGGGAGTGCTGAGCTGAACAGACCACTCCCCAGACAAAAGCACTCAAAGTGGCTCAGATAAGCCAATTATTAGCGTGCTGCTGTACCCAAAGAGACCTGCTTCATATGTCTGTGGACTGATGTGCTACTTGGCTGTGAGTTTCTTTTGTGCTGACTGAGTGTGCATGTTGCCGCTGATTCAAATATTTGTGGACGTCTTTTTACTCAAAACTGCAACCAACATTTTTAAACAGTGTTATTCAGCTGCTACTGTCATTGAGCTTTCCATTTTGTCAGACCAGATTTTACCAAATTTCAGAAGGACATATGTCTGAAACTGATCAAGAGAGCAAACAGTCATTTGGCAGAAAATACAATAACGTTTTAAAGTTTAATTCATGTTTAAATTATGATAATTGTTATGTGCCACCTCACATGAGTGAAAGGTTTATTTCATAAGAAATAAAACAAATTTTCTTAGTTTATTTATTTATTTATTTGGTAACATGCATTTCGTAATTCACTTTTTCAAAACTCTTCAGACAATCAATACAACACAAGTCAATGTGGACTAAGAAAGTGCTGCCCAACTAATCAAAATATTATCAAAATCGCAATTTGGTCAGTATCTAAATCACAGGAGCTGCAATTTTTTTTTGATAAAGGTAAAATGTGTCACAACATAGCATTATAAATGAAACAATGTGCTACAGAGATGCCCCAGCCTTCAAGTCATATTCCTGACACATAACAACATGTTTGTTTGGTTCAGACCCCAGCAAAAATATCATTATCACCAATTTCATACTTTTTTCAGTGAAAATTAAATTCAAAATTACCATTCCCAATTAAATCACGACTCATATCAAAATATCTGTCAGAATAACGTCAATATGATTTTTGTTACATATTGTGAAGTCCGAAAGTAAATTATAAATTACTCTTCATTGCTTTTACACTAAATTACTTCAATGAGCACATCTTTCAAAATTCATTCAACATTTCTCCCTAACACTCAGGACCACCAAAACTGTGTATTACAGTTCATTTTGCCCATTTTATCCACAAGTGGATACACTGAACATATAGTAGTTTGTTGTTATACAAAAGAAACGACTTTGTCCACATCACACTTGATGTCTCTCCCTTGTAAAGTACTCCAGTAAAAGTAGAAAAAATATGAATGCTGGAACATTACGCCACACAATAACCAAGTCACAGGGCTGGAATATGTAGTAGTGTGTATGTAACCTGTTGTGAATTGTAGTAACTACGTGGAAAGCTAACCTGCCATAGTTCCTGTCTGTCTGAATGAAACTTGCATTTGATGTTTAGCAAAATGTGCTTTGCCATTCCCATTTCATGATAACGCAGTCAACTGCATCAAAGCTACAGTAGGTAGCTTTTTTTTAAAATTTTTTTTTTTTTTTTTTATCATATTTGATGAAACTGTCCCTATATCCTGACAATCATACATCAGACAGATAATCTATTTAAAAAAAACTCAGCTCCTCCAGCTCCTCTTAGGGCTCCTAATGGCATTTACAAGAAACACCTGAATGAAAACAACCAATCAGAGCCAGGAGAAGTCACTCATGCAGATGTCAATCACTGCACATTCTGCATATGCATACCTCCAGTTTACATGTAAACATTGCCAATATCTTGGTATCAAAACTGCTGCTGCACTCAGACCTTTTCATTCACAATAGCCAATAGCAAGCAATTGTGTTGATGACTGAAGGTTTGTATAAGCAGTGACATTCTGAAAACAATAGAACACTTCCTCAGTGGGAAGCTTTCAGGCAAAGAAGTCTGTGTGCCAAAAAAACATCCTGCTGTCAGTGCCATCAGCATCTGTGCTATATAAAGGGTAGAAGGTGGTATTTTGAAACTTTTGGAGATTTTGAAAGGTGAACAATGGTGAAACATATAGGAAAGCATAATATACAATTCAAGAAGGAAGAATGTGCTGGACATAAAAACCAGGAATCAGGGCAAAAAATATCGGAGAGCAAAACAGCATTTAATGATTCCGAGGCAGATGCTCTTGAAAGGAGGAAACATTAACCTCAACAAGTAAGTATTTTATCATGTATTCTTATATCTTAAATACTATGTCATAATTCTACACAAATAAGTGTATTGTATATCTAGTGTGTATATCTACTTTAGTATGAATTATGAATTACCATTATTTGAGTTTTTTTGTCTGTCCAAGTGCAGGGTGGAATGGATGCTCTGATAGGGTACTATGTGACATAGTGACGTTTTCAGTCACCTCTCTGTCACTTCTGCTAAATTTGTGATACATTTATGTTCTCATATCTATTTTGAAACTGTTAATATTGCTTTTGGTTGTTGGTGTTGGACGGTGGTGGCCTTTGGCTTCTAGTCAGTCATCAGGATGAGAAAATCGACTCACCAGTCTGCAAACTCTCCTACGGCTGACTTCTGCTATCTTGCCAGGTCGAGGTTTTCAAATGTAAACATCAATGAATATCAAGGAGATGTAGAAAATGGACACTAGCTGAACTAGCATCCCGCTAGTCTTTGTACAGGCGTTGGAAAATAAGCTGGATGACCTCTGTGCTACATCAGTTTCCAACAGGATATTAGGAACTGTAATGTCCTGTGATTCACTGAAACTTGGCAAAATCTTGAAATGCCAGACAGCGTCCTTTAACCAGATGACTGTTTTTCTATGACAATCTGACAGAGCAGAAGACTCCAGCAAGAGAAGGGGAGGATGTGCGCTCTATGGTGAATAAGGACTGATTTGATAGTGGGAATGTGAGGAGCTGTACTGTTCCTGCTCGCCTTTTTCTATAAACTGCTCTTGTCCGTAGCACTTTGTTCGGCTTTTTGTACAAAATTTAGTTTTAGGAAGAGAAAAGCACTAGTGTCTTTATGCTTTACTCTGTCAGAAACACTGATACTGGATCTTGATATTGGATATAAGACACCTCTGGGGTCACTTTTTATTAGAGCTCAAAACTATGACTGAACATTTAGGTGTACAAGACCGGAAGCCATTTTATCCTTGGTCTGTGACCATGATACCAAAGGTGCTTTTGATTCTCCAGATGGCCTTTTTTGGACAAAGTGTTGATGTACCCTTAGAAAATGTATAAAATGTTAGTGTTCTGTTTTATTGTTATCAAATTTGAAGTTGGACTAAGTAAGGTTTCATACTGTATGTTTCCCAGCTGATAAGTCCCACCTACATTCATTTGCAGGCATCTGTTTCTAAGAAAATATTAATGCGGAAACGAAAGCCTTCTTCTTCAGTGTGTTCAGACTTCTGTGTCTTAATACCAGTTGTGATTCTGACAGCTTGGGAAAAAAAAAACCTCAGTGGTACCTTTCAAAAGAGGCCAAAAGCCTGCATGGACTCCAAACGGTTCACAAATAGCTTTCACATGTAGTGGGTAGGCCTTGGATAAACATTTGACTGTTTACATAAAAAGTTCTGACCTAAACCTCATTGTTTCCGTCTTTACATTAGATTTTATACTGGAGAACTGAGTTAGAACTGCAAACAAACCTGTGCATCGGTGGTGTCTGACTGATCTATCTCAGCACTATGAATGAACACCCGCCAGCAGTTGTAGGAGTAATAAGAGCTGAAATTATTTTTGAGAAACAACAGTGTTTTCAAGCCCTGGGATAGTCTGGAGATTACAGGGTGTACCCCGCCTCTCGCCCCAATGACTGCTGGGATAGACTCCAGCCCCCCCACAACCCTTTTGAGGACAGGCGGCTGTGGTAGAGCGGTCAGTGGTTTGATCCCCGGCTCCTCCAGGCAACATTTCGAAGTATCCTTGGGCAAGATATGTCATCAGAGTGTGAGTGTGTGTGAAAGATTATTGAGTAGCAGGTGGCACTTTGTACGGTAGCCTCGGACACCAGTGTGTGTGAGTTGATAAATGGGTCATGTAGTGTAAAAGCGCTTTGAGTGGTCAAAAAGACTAGAAAAGTGCTATACAAGTACAGTCCATTTGCAAAGCGGTTAAGGACGATGCATGACTGAATGAATGAGCAGTGTGCATCTGTCGGTACTTTAGTGCAGCATCAGCAGCCATAACGCAGGGTGCAAGATATGCATCACGTAGTTACCACTAAAATTACAAAATGTTGTTTTCTATTTTTTTTGTTAAATAGTAGGTGTATTTTATTCCCGTGCACAGAGCCAGGCTACCTGTTCGCCCTGCTTCCAGTCTTTAAAGCTAGGCTAACTGACTCATCTGTACTTCACACATAGGGGCGAAACTGACATTCATCTGAACATTTCACTCTCAGAAAGAAAGTAATAATAATGATAATAATAATAATAATAGTAATAATAGCAGTAATAATAGATAGGACTTAAATAGCACTTTGCAAAAAGAAAACAAATTCAAATACAAAATAAAGAATACAAAATACTGAAAGACGCTTACATGAAGCATAAGAACAAATACAACGAACAGAATACAATTGCAAAATATAGAGGATATGACAGTTCAGATAGAAAATGAATAATTACATTTACAAAGGACGTTGTCTCCTCTGCAGTCTGCTGCGTGTTGGGTTGACACTGTAAATCTTTCCGCCTCCTTTTATTTCTATTCTCCTCCTTTAAGATGTTTTTCTGTCATGTATGGGAGGTTCTGAGTGTTGCCCGATCTGATCACAGAACTTTCCTTCACATGCACTCAGACTGTGGGCCTACTACAGTCTGTTATGTAACCTATAATGCTCAAACACGTGTAGGATTGGATCTCGCTGTGGATTAACATTAGTTGAAGACTAAATTCACATCTTTATGAATTAATTTAAATGTGTTGAGCCTACGTGCTGTGTTCTCTGGCTGATGCACTGTTTCCAATGCTGAGTGAAAATGGATGCATTGATTTAATGGCACAGGGACCCTTGGTTACTGATGGTGGAGCGCTGCCATTAACAAGAGCTCTGAGCTGTGATTGGAGCAGGCCTCTCCCTGCACTGCTCTCATTGGCTGCTTCCACAAATGCACTTGCCTCATTACATACAAAGCTCCAGCCTCCTGTGCAGAAGAGGGGGGAGCTACAGGGTGTGTTACTGGATGGAAAAGCCCTACGCGTCTCACAGGCTGGACATTTCATTTGTTCAGTTTGTTTTTGACAAAAGGGCGACCCTGTTTTGATGTATTTACAATGGCATTTACAGTCAATGGGCTATTATTAGTAGAGCAGTGCACAGTAAAACTCAAAATAAAGAATCTATTCTATATAATATTTATCATTTTATTAGTAGCCAGTAAAAAGTCATTCAAAGTGTTATTACCACAAATTCATGAAAGAACTGTTACAGAAGCAGGGATATGTCTTCTGGACTTTAAATATAAATAAAGACAGACTTTTAAAGTGTTAATTATAACAAGAAAAGATGTTAATTTAAAAACATTATCAGACATCAATTTGCCTTTGATTGCTAGATCAATAAATTCAAAGTAAATAGAAATAAAAAAGATCATGAAACTAATTAACCCTTTGAAACCTGAAAAAAATACTTTTTTGTCAAAAATATGGGAAAAAAGCGATGAGCAATAAAAGCAGAAATGACTCTAAAATTAGCAAGAAATTAGTAAAAAAAAAAATTACACCAGGAACCCCCCCCCCCCCATTAAACTACAAAAAGTTTTTAAAAAGTAAAAGTAAAAGTGCTTAAAAGTTATAATACATCTGTAACCTCCCTTAGACATTTTCCCCAGCTTGTTCAAAATACTCTTCTAAATCTATTAATTACTTGCAATTTGTGGAACATTTCTTACCAAGGTAGTCATTGCCCTTTTTGCCATTTAAAAAAAAGAAATCGCACCAGTTTGCTCAGGGATTAATTATTTAAATACTTGTGAAAGGCATTTGAATGTTGTGATGTTGCTCTAGGTTTTAAAGGGTTAATTAATCTCTAAATTAGATACAGTGCTCTGACTGGCCTTGTGGGCTCAAGAACAAGAGGTCCAGTTGCAACTAATTTTTAATTAAATTAACTTACTTCATTTTTAGGAAAATTCAGTATATTGCCCTGTAACAGTTTTTTCCACCAATATGAACTGTTTATGATTAAAGACCATTATGCTAGTCCTGTGGGACACTGCAGACTGTGTAGAGGAGTTAGGTGTGTGGACTCACGGCTCAGCAGCTTGATAGTCACAGCTCCATCTGCTGCTCTGTTTGTTTGACTTTGTTTCATTTTTAGGCAACACACTGCCTACAAGTCTCCACATTGAATCCAGCCATATTAAGATTTAAGTGATCTTGTTTGTGAAACATGATAGGCAGACACTTATGTATAATACCAAAACTTTTTTGTTTTTAAATGTGATTCCATTTAAAATCCACGTTATAAAGGGAACACAATTATTAAATTGCAATCTATCTATCTATCTATCTATCTATCTATCTATCTATCTATCTATCTATCTATCTATCTATCTAACATTTACATCCATTCATTCTGTTTCTGCATCATTAAATGTAAATTTATCATGTACCTTTAGAGTAGACTTTTTAATTAAAATCTGTTTTGGCTATGTATTGATTGTTGTTAACACACGAGCCTGAAAGTTTATGCTTGGTCTTAGAAACAGTATTTGTAAGGAAAAAAAAGGATGAAAAAGTAAAATCTGAAATTGTCCTGGCTGTGCAGATAAGAGGAGAGATGTTGTGCCTCTCCCGTCTGCCTGTCAGACAGAGCTGAGGGCAGATTAACCCAACAAAACGCGTAGCTCCTGGTACCTAAACACATTGTTAAAGCCGCTGATAACCTCATGAATTCCCACTTTGTTTCTCTGGAGCCTGAAAGGAATAGTGAGCAGTGAGCCCTGCTTGATCCAGGATCTCTTGTTGAGCTGGTTCGTCTGAAGTGAGCGGTGAGTGGATGCGAGCGGCTGCTCTCACACAATTTGTTGACATTTTTTCACATTGAGCGCCATTTGCAGACAGGTACACCTACCGCCACTTTATTGTTCCCACTGTGGAACGATCTGGCTTTAATGTGGAGCAAACACCGCGATTAAAGCGAGAATTATTCAAATGAAGTCTTCCAATAATATGCTGAATTTTTCTATGATATGTAAGAGCGCAGTGTCTTTGATGATATGCTCGGCAGCAGATGTGATCGTTGGCTCTGTGGAAACAGCGATACTTTGAGATTTTGCTGACAGAATTCCTGTGTTTAAGGATGAGTTGGAGCTGATAATGTTGGTGATTTAGTGTGTTAGTGATGAGACTTGTGATATCTGTAGTGGCTGCATCATGTTGTGCACCGTGAGAGAGGGAGGAGGCAGCCGTTAGGCGATGTCATCTGTTTTTCCAGTAGACTATAGACTCATCATGGAGACTGTTGACTGTGTACAATCAGCAGGGCCGCTCCGAGCCAGGGGACACGCGGGGCTCAGCCCTCTATCTGAGGCCATACTCTGCTCCATATCATGCATTATAGCCACAGCATGCTAAATGGTCGCCACATCTTATAAACTATAATTATAACTTCAAATGTACAGTAAAGTGGAAAAACAGGTTGTGTCTCCTTTAACTATGAAGCTAATTAAAACAGAGGTATATTTTAAACAATGTAGGCTATCAAACAGCTGTCCAAGCTGGTAGCACGACTGAACGGCCATTTTCACTTCATTAAAATATTTCAGGTGACATATCTCAGACATATCAAAAGACAAACAGGCCACATTAGAATACGTAAAAACCAGCAGCTGATATTTTGATGAGAAACATAATCAAACACTCCTGTGTCTCTCAGCAAATATTCCAGCCAGTGCAGGTTTGAAATAAGAGCTAATAAATTAGATGCCACTGAATGAACAAACCAGGCGACATCATGTGCACACCTGCAGGAGTGTGTCATCTGTCCGCTGTTAGGTGAGCCTTTAGAGAAGAAGAATCCGCTCCTTCTGAGTAGCAGAATAAAACTGCTGTTAACTGTCTCTCCTGTTTTACATCAGTGCTGTTTGCTACATACTTCTACTGATTTTCCACATACTGTGTACCTTTATACTAGATTACGGAGGTCTCTGCACTGATCTTTTCCCACCTTTTCCCAGTTTTTCATTCAGAGATGTGACAGAACTACAGTATGTTTCTCTTCTATTTTACACAACAGTGGATCCTTTGGGCACCAATATGAATTAGACATTAACATGGAGTTGCCCTTTAATGTTAAATGTTCACATAACAAGACCTACATTGTGCAGTTTTTACTCTTTTTTTCTTTTTTAAATCTTTAATCCCCAGTTTGCTTTAACTCCCAGAAATCATCATATGCCTCTGTGTGACAGTATAATATACACTGTAAAATCTGAGTTTGTCTTAAATAATCTTAGAAATGGATTGCCTTGAAAAAGTAAAATAAATATAATTATTTATCTTAATTTATGTTTAATTTGCATCTAATTAAGTTTACTTACAGTGTACCTGTATTTACACAATTTTGCAAAGTTGTTGCAACTTATAATATACTTATATTATTCAAGGAATGACCTTGTTCTGTCTACGTTTTAGCAACTTCAGTAAACCGAGTTATTCTGACTTAACCTGAACATGACAAAGAGGATTTAGCCAATGATGAAGGTAGGAGATCTGCAAGTTCTGTTTTGTTAACATGTTTAAGAAAATACTAATATGATTGACTGGTTTGAAACAAGCAGAATACAGAGACAGAGCACAGTAAACTTGGTGTACTGAAAAAAAAAACCCTTAGAAAGACTGATTTCATATACATTGTCATTTTAAGTCATTAAATTATATATTAAGTAATTATAACTACATTTTAACTAAACTTGACAACAATAGATAAAGTAAACATTAATTAAGATTCATAGTTATATTTACTGACATTTTAAAAGGTAATTTGTTTCCTAGCTTTTTGAAAAATTAAAATCAACTTTTCAGATTTCGGTGTCTATAAGAGTTGTGTCATTGAAGCTGCAAAATGTTTTCACTAAATGAACTCCAGCTTGCACTGTTCTTTTCCTTTGAATTGTAATACTCTAGATGCCTTGTTTATAATTTTCTAGTGATTGTTAAAACTGGTATAAAACTGATGAAATAGAGAGAAAATAACAAACCGATTGGACCTTTGAGTAGTTGTGACCCAGTATTTGTCATTTACTTCACAGCGAGTTTTAGGTTAGTCAGGGGTTCTGATATCCTTCAAACAGACTTTGTTGAAAACAGCTGTCATTAGGTCCATGGATTTCATCAGAAGACATTTAAAATGCTTTTTATTCTTCTGCCTTTCTCTGTCCTCTCTGGCTGTGTGGCATGTGTATACAGTGCATCTTCCAAACTTCATACATTATATAAATACTACACTTCTTGAAAATATTTCTTCATCTCTAACTAACAAATGAAGTAATTTTGGACAGAATCTTCCTTCTCATTCCTTGAATACAAACAGAATAACCTCTGTAGCTGTTTACTCCAAAAATTAAAAATTATGGTTTTGACTTGATATTTTTGTACTTAATGCCCTCAAATGACTCTTACTGAAATGCTAACTGATTTGAGCTAACTTCATAAACCATCAGAGCCTGGGTCCTTTGTTCTTCACATTAAAATAAACACTTCACATTAACATTTCTTATACAACAGTTAGTCCTGACCAAGCAATTTGATTGGTCGAGAATGAGTGCTAATATAGGAGTACAACATCACTGGGACTGTAACCTTTTAATTCTGCATGTATCACTCCACTTCACGGCAGTTCAAAATCCAATAATTAGTGTAAGAGTGAAAGTGGGATCTGTTTGAAAAGTTGGATATGTTTATAGTACGATGTAAGCATAGGTTCAAACAGCTAGTTGGTGCTTTTCACATAGCTGTCAGTTGGTCAGGTTGGGGGAAGAAAGAAGAAGAGTGGAGAGAGAGAGGAGTAGAGATGGCAAATTCGAAACTTTGAAACGTTTCAATACTTTTTAACCATTGGTTTGACACGTTTTGAAACATTTCAAAACCCGCTGGCTCTCCATTGGCATCATTGAACATTTTAATGGTTTCATTTATTAATGGAGATTTAATCTGTCTGGGTTTGGTACCGATCACATGATGTTTTAAAACCTGTCTCAAGCTACGTGCCAAAGCCTGAAGTGACGAAACGTTTCGCAACAGTTCGATCTTCGGTGTCAAAATTGTCATCTCTAGAGAGGAGTGGGGGGCGAGCAAGAAAGGACTGGGATTTTTAAGCGTGGTTTGAGCAGACTGTACATGCATTGGAGTTACTAAAAGTTATGTGGAAGCCCAGGAGGGGGCAGCTGTGATGGATGGGTTTTGGTAAACTGCCGTTCAGTGAGAGTAAACCAGCTGTTACAGATGTTACAAGGATGTGCAGTGAGACAGGCACACACTTGTCAGACACAATCCACAGCCTGAGAGACACCGACATACACACACATGCTGTCTGATATGGGACTTGAGGTGATGGAGATCACAGCGGTAAGTGGACCCACGCTGCAGTGATAAACTGTCAGATCAAACTAACTCATAGGCTTTACACGATCACGATTTTTGGGCCGATCACCGATCAGTGAGTTTAAATAAACCGATAACCGATCACCGATCCGATCACCTGAGTAGCAATATTTAAATTACTTGTTTATGTACTTATATACTTATGTGCTGTTTCCTGAGTATCAATCTTGCCATGCCCCAGTCTGACTGAGATACAAGGGTTAGTCAAGTCAAGTCAGTTTTATTTATATAGCCCATTATCACAAAACATGGTTTGCCTCAGAGGGCTTTACAGTGTACGACATCCCTCTGCCCTTAGACCCTCACATCACCCAAGGAAAAACTCCCCAAAAAGAACCCCTGTAACGGGGAAAAAAAAGAGGAAGAAACCTCAGGAAGAGCGGTAGAGGATAGTGAGGGATCCCTCTTCCAGGACGGACAGACGAGCAATAGATGTTGTAAATAGCAAGTGAAATACAATCATGGCAAAAAAGGAAAGAGAAAGAGAGGGGGGGGAGGGGGGAGAGAGGGAGGGAGGGAGGGGGGGGGGGGGGCACAGAATAATAGAAACAGATGCACGTCATATTACAATAATGGTAGATGTGAAATTAGTAATTGCTCTCTATGATGATGTTGATAGAGATGATAACAGTCTCATGCATATGTGAAAGGGAGTTGTCCAAAGGCAAGATCACAGCATCGACGCAACCAGGACCAGACCACGATCAGGGCGAGCGGGGGGCACAGAATCAGTACAGCCACAGCACGAGCACAACCAAAGGCAGGGTCGCGGCATCAGCACAGCTATCACCACGGTCAGGCACAGTCAAGGTTGCGGCCAGGATCCAGGGAAACTAGGAAACAAGGGAGCAGGAACGCTCCCGAGAGGCAACAGGATTAGTGTAGTGCAGTTCAACAGACCCAGGCTCTGTAATCGCGAGCCCCAGGTAGTGAGAGTACCACATGGCTATCACAGAGCTAAGCTAAGCTTGCACATGGCAATGCAGTAAACAGACATGCATGATTTCTGATGGCGGCATTGAGAGAAGGAAAGGAGCTCAGCGTATCAGAGGAAGTCCCCCGGCAGGTTAAACCTATGTCAGCCTAACTATGGGTTGGTCCAGGCAGCCTGAGCCAGCCCTAATTATAAGCTTTATCAAAGAGGAAGGTCTTAAGTCTACCCTTAAAAGTTGAAACGGTGTCTGCCTCCCTGACCGAAAATGGAAGATGGTTGTTAAACATCAATGACCTCTGGAGGGCATTAAAGGACTGACAGGTTCAGTTAAGTTCAGTCTGGACAATCAAAAATATAACCCAAGACAAAAATAATTAGCACAACTTAGCAGTACGACGTGGAGTCTCTCTCTGGGAATCTGCCACGTCTGGAGCATGTTCTGGTATTTTGTCACCAACGCTGCAGCAGAATGTGACTCGCGGAATTCCCTTGCGTGTAGGACCGCAGCTCGGAGTTTAAAGTTTGAGTTCAATCCACTGGGCCGTTAAACTCAGTAGTGACATTGGGCTGACGTCTGAGGACCAAATGTCTGTAGTGAAACTGATAGAAGGATTGCCTTCCATCAGAAGGCTCTCTACACGTGAATGGACATCCCGGTGTAGCTCACTCAGACCTGTCTCACCGCAATACGTGTGCCCTGGGAGGCGGTAGCGTGGATCAAAGTAAGTTAGCAGCCGTTGAAATGCAGGGTTCTCCACAATATTAAACGGCAGGTCAGACAGCACAATAAACTCCATCAGCCTCCTTGTGCCACCCCTTGCCTTCTCACTGTCCCGACTATACGGACGAGCAGCACTGTCCAAAGTGGTTTGCTTTAGCATCCGTTTCGGAGTTTGCTTTTCTTTTTCTTTCTCCGCGCTGCGTTTCTTGAACTCGACATGCTCCTCCGGATGTATCTTTTCCAAGTGCCTGATTAAATTTGTCGTGTTGAAAGTTTTTGCCAATGTTCCCCCGCGAGGTACTGTAGCGTTGCATATATTGCAGATAGCTTGTGCTATGTCTGTTTCTCTCACTTTGAAAAACTTCCACACCTCCGACATCTTTGTTTGTGTTGCAAACAAAGATGTTGCTGTCGTGAAGATTCAAAGAAACTTTATTGTCCGTCACATAGCGACAGTACTCAAAACAGGAAGAGGCACGAAGACGAAAATGAAGTTTTTTTAATCATGAATCATTAGCTCTCGGATACAAACAAATAAACATGTCGATGCTGTGAAACTAGTTTGGAGTAAATGAGACAGATTAAAAAAATTTCAACATGACCATGACGTCATTGATCGGATTGGTGATTTATGACATGACGCCCAATCCCGATCATTTCAAAAAATGCCAAATATCAGCCGATCCGATATAGCCGATATGATCTGTGTAAAGCCTACTAACTCATCTGAATCTCACAGGCCACCAAAGTGTCTGTTAACAGACTCTGATTTCACTGAAAACACAGAGATAAATGTTCATGATACTAAGCATCTGATCAGTGCATAACATGAAGACCGAGCTAACACAGATTAGCAAGCAGGAAATGTTTATGCGTTGCTAAGCAACAGCTACCACGTCCAGCGGTTGCGGAACTGTTTGTGTCGGCGGAGTCAAAAATTCATGAATTAAACATACAAATCATAATCTGTTGTTGCTTGTTACTATTAACAAATAAAAGACGCTTGTACAACTGTTGTATAAAAGCCATATGACACTCAAGGTCGTGTGTTGTGCTGGATATCATCACTGCTGTGATTATCTTCAACGACCGAATCACAGCTGTGATGATATACAAGCACAACATACGACCTCGAGTGTGATATTGCTCAAATGAATTTAGTTCAGTATTACATAGTTCCAGAGGTGAGGTGTTTCTCACATTTACATTTCAATGTGAAAAAGGTTCTTACTCCATTTTTTATTGTTGTCTGTGTCTTGCTGGTGTTCTGTAACTCTGTAACCTTATGAGTCAAAAAGTTTTTCTTTGCAAAAAGTTACTGTGTTCTCCTTGTTGTTGACTGCAGAACTCAGCAAATCTTACCAGTTCTCTTCTCATTCAGACATTCTGGTGTATAAGCTGCTCTGGATGCCTCATTAGCGTCAGCTCAGACCTTCTCATTGGGTTTTAGTCTGTTTAGTATTTTATATTTTTTTCACTTTAGTATAAAAGTTATTACCCAAAGACAAAATGAAAACTTATGTGAGGTTGTTTAAGGACAGAGTGGTGGTTGGGGCTCAGAGGTAGAGCGAGTCGTCCTCTAATTGGAGGGTCTGCGGTTTGATCCCCAGCTCCTCCAAGCAATATGACGAAGTATTCTTAGCGCTGCTGCAACAATGAATCGATAAAATTGATTATAATCGATTATTAAATGTGTTGGCGACGAATAAAATTATCGATTCATTGTGTCGCGCAACTATTAGGTCACTCACTGTGTCGCAGGACTGTTTACGTCACGCAGACCGGAGAAGCCGTTGTTTAGAAGAGGCATGACGGAGGCAGAATGTTTCGTACGAAAACGTGAAAAAAAGTTTGGGAGCACTTAACGTTTTACAAAACAAGGAAGTGTGTGCAAAAATATGCCAAAGTGACACGGCATGGTACAGTATGGTTATGATGCAGCATCTAAAATGAAAGCAGCCTGTTTCACACAATGCACATCAGAAGTGCGTGACTTCAGCCTTGCGGAACTGCTATGCTAATGCTATGCTTGTGATTTTCACACATGCAACGTTGTTGAAACGTCGCTGCTGCAGCGCTGCCCGCAGATATTAGTACTGTATTTCCACATTTAGAAGCACAAATTCCACTCATTTATGAAGTCATACAAGCTCCTGCACAGCCTACAACACGGCCCTGTGAATGTTTCAAAATAAAATGCCTTGTATCAGCAACTGATGGGATTTTGTCCACAGAGAGCTGTCAGAGGGCTTTTGTTTTGACAGGGAAGCAATGAAGTTGGAGTAAAACAGCCGTCTTTGTATTTCCTAATCTCTGTGACGGGGGATACTTTTAAACTGCAGTAAAAAGTTCAAGCAGCTGCCCGTTTATGCACTTTTTCTACTGTTGTCAATGATAATCTGTGATGTTTATTATTAGTTCTATTTTTATTTTTTAAAAATCAGATTCATCGCTTAATCGAAAAAATAATCGACCAATTAATCCATTCTCAAAAAAATCGTTAGTTGCAGCCCTAATCCTTAGGCGAGATACTGAACCATATATTGCTCCCAGTGTTGTGTCATTGAAGTGTGCATATGTGTGAATGGTTACTGAGTAGCAGGTGGCACCACGTACAGTAACCTCGGCTACCAGTGTGTAAATGTGACATGTAGTGTGGAAGTGCTTTGAGTGGACAAAAAGACTAGAAAAGCACTATACAAGTACAGTTCATTTACCATTTCTGTAAGTTAGACTGTTGTGTGGCGATACAGATATGAATAATAAGCACTTTCAGCAGAATTACTATTAAACAATCATTTTACAGTCTGGCCCACATGTCAGTTTTTATGATGAACAACATTGGTTTGATCTCGTTCCTTCAACATCTAATCATCTTTGCAACTTGAAATATCTAACTGAAGGATTAAAACTCTCTGCCTGCTTGTTCCGACTTTAACTGAAATCAAAGATCATGTGACATCAAAAGCTTTTCGATTTTTGACTTTTCATCATACCATGTGGGAGTGGCTACGTTTTCAACTTCGATGTTTGCCTTGAAACAGGAAGTTGCTCTTGAGAAGAGTCCCAACCTGAACATATCTGCATGGCTCTATTGAGTTATCATGACAGGGCCACCTACTGGAGGCAGTGGGTTATATGTTTTATATTTTGATGCACCTCTTTACAGGTTGACCATATTCAGCTCAAACTTGGTAAGAAAAGCTTTGCCATGGCAACATGGTCTTCGTGGCCAAACAGGAAGTTGTTGTAACTTCACTTTGCATCAACCCATTGGTCCCAGATTTCAAGGTGCAGCCCTGAACACATCAACATGTCAATTAAGTATGATAATCCTCCCCCACCATCGGAGCCAATTCATCAGCAGGTGATCAGTTGACAGTTCTGCCCCTCTCTTCACCAAGACATGCGGTAGCAAGTCTGACGGCACAACTACAAAGTCGATCATCGAACTGCGGCCTAGGCGGAGGGAGGCTACCCTCTCGTCCACCGGGGTAAACTCCGACATACAGGCACTAAGTCGGGGGGCAATAAGTATTGCCACCCCTGCCCAGCGCCTCTCACCAGCAACTCCAGAGTGAAGAGAGTCCAACCGCTTTTGAGAAGACTGGTTCTGAAACCCATGCTATGTGTCAAGGTAAGGCCGACTATATCTAGTTGGACCTTCTCAACCTAGCGCACCAGATCAGGCTCCTTCCCCACTAAAGAAGTGACGTTCTATGTCTGTAGAGCTAGCTTCTGCAGCCGAGGATCGGACCGAAGGTCCCCGCCTTCGGCTGCCGTCCAACTCATATCACACCCAACCCCTTTGGCCCCTCCTATGGGTGGTGAGTTCACGGGAAGGAGTTCCCACGCTGCCTCTTTGGGCTGTGCCTAGCTGGGCCCCATGGGTAAAGGCTCGGCCCCAGGTGCTCGCCATCGAGCCCCACCCCCAGGCCTGGCTCTGGGGGATGCCCCGGTGACCCGTGTCTGGGCTAGGAAAAAACTTTGAACCATTTATGTTTTTCTTCATAAGGGGTCCGGTGAGCTATGCTTTGTCTGGTCCCTCCCCTAGGACCTGTTTGCCATGGGTGACCCTACCAGGGACATAAAGCCCCAGACAGCTGAGCTCCTGGATCATTGGGACATGCAAACCCCTCCACCACGATAAGGTAGTAGCTCAGGGAAAGGCATTATTTTTCTCTCAAATAAATTGCCTTTTTAAGGGCTTTAGCATCTTCAAAAAGTCATGAAACTTTGCAAGCTTATCAGGTCTGATGTAAAATTTGATATTTTAATGGTCTTGTGCATGGGTGGGAGGAAATGTATCAGTGGTGCCCCCTTCTGATTTTCAACGAAGCAGCCCCCGCAGCACGTTTCACCTACAGCTGTGAACAGGAGGCCTGTGCAACACCCCAAGACCTACAAAAAATGTCTCTTGGGGCTATATCGTAAAACCTGCAGGAAGTCGGCCATTTTGATTTGAAGTTGTAATTTTGAGCTTTCATCAGATTGACTTTAAATGTTATGGCTACCTTCATGAGACCTTTGACAGCAAAAGTTATTCAAGTCATGAGTTTTCATCACACTGTGTGATCTGTATGAGGCGTCTAATTTGGATGTTCTGCTATGAACCAGGAATTGAGTGAGTCCAAGCTTGAAGACATCTGCAGTGCAATTTTGAATCATAGTCATAGCGCCACCTATTGGTAGCAGGAAGTTACTTTTTTACTCTTTGATTTTACTCCTGTAGCAGGTTTACTCAATTAACCTCATACTCAATTAGAATACTGTAAAGACCTTCATGATGCACAGAAATGAAACTTTTGAGTTTTCATCAAACTCGATTGCCAAAGTTACGCATTAATCGCCATAAAACTGGAAGCACTTTGTGAGGAGCAAAGCATGCACCAAAACTCACCAAACGTGGCACACACATCAGAAGTCCTAAAATGTGATATGTGATGTAATTCTTTTTGCACTGATGTGCCAAAATGGCTCTGTAGCGCCCCCTACAGATTTCAACGTAGCAGCCCCTGTAGTACATTTCACCTAGTGCTACAAAATTTGGGAGGCATGTGTAACCGGCCAAGACCTACAAAAAAGCCTCCTGAACCCATACCCTAAACCCAACAGGAAGTCAGCCATTTTGAATTGAATGTACAATTTTGGTGTATTTTTGGCCATTTTCAGGGGTCACAATTTTCCGATCTTCTCCTACAGATTTCATCCGATTGACTTCAAAATCTAAACATCCTCTCAGAAGGCCCTGGACATCAAAAGTTATTACATTCAGTACAGTACAGTCTTGCCCTGAACACATCTACATGACAACTGTTACCATTATTTATAGCGCCCCCTACTGGCAACATGAAATGTCATGGAAATTACATGCTTTCTTCTTTGATGGACTGCTCTGATTGACTTCAAAACTGGTGACAAAACCTTTAAGACCTGAATGATGCTTCCCTCTGAAGTATAGGTTTACCATGAATGCTGTTACCATGGAGATCCAGTGGTTGCCGCCAAAGAGGGAGTTGTTGTAACTTCACTTTGCATTGGCCCCAGATTTCACAGTTGTGGTCAGGCTGCAGCCCTTATCACATCAACAAGTCCTTGAACTATGATACTCACTTAGCCACCTACTGGCAACAGGAAGTACGCCTCGTACCACAAGTATCTTTTAATTTTCATGAAATCTACATGTTTTGGTCTACAAATGATGTAGACCAAGATGGCGTAGATTTTGTGTGTCCAAAGGATGTAGTTTACCATGTGAAATATCTTACTCAAGGGTCCAAACTCTCTGTATACTTTTTCAGACTTTCACTGAAATGGATGATTGCATCACTCAGAGTCCTGCCAGTAGCCTTGACTTGTGTTGGTGTGTGAGGGCCCATTCATCACTGCTTGCAGCTTTAATTATTATTATTCCTTGAAATTAATTTGCTTTTCTAGGGCTTTAATATGCGGGAAGACTCATAAAACTTTGCAGCCTTGTCAAAACTGATGAACTTGTTGATATTTTATAGGTCTCAGGCTTGGACCTATAAAAATGGCTCATGAGCGCCCCCTAGACGGGAGCCCCCAAAGGCTGTTTCACCTACAAAAATTTGCAGGCACTTGCAACACCCCAAGACGAACGAAAACCCAAAAGGAAGTCGGCCATTTTGTATTGAAAGTGCAATTTTTGTGCATTTTAGGCCTTTCAGGGGGGTCATAACTTTTTGAACAAGTCCTACAGATTTCATCCGATTGACTTCAAAATTTAAACATCCTTTCAGAAGGCCTGGGACATCAAAAGTTATTAGATTTGTGAGTTTTAATGGGCCAAACATTTTCGTGTCTCACAGTGAACCAGTAGGTAACAGGAAGTAGTTTATAACTCTTAGGGACATGGTCCAATCTTCACCAAACTTCACATGGTGGATGACAGTCCCACCCTGAAAACATCTACATGATAAGCATTACCATTTCTTAAAACCCCCTACTTCTGGTCACAGGAAATGACATGAAAATAATGTGTTCTTCTTTGATGTATATCTCCTCCAGATTTTATTCAGTTGACTTCAAATGTGGTTTCTAAGAACATTAGACCTTTGACATAACAAATGATTAAAAAAATTGAGTTTTCATTACACCATGTGGGTGTGGCTTGGTTTCCAACTTTTATGTTTTGCCGTGACACAGGAAGTTGTTGTAACTCAGCCAGACATCATCTGATCCGCACAAAACTTTTCATGCTTGATAAGAGTCCCGGCCTGGACACATCTGCATGGCTCAATTGAGTTATCATCATAGCGCCACCTACTGGAGACAGCGAGTTATACGTGTTATATTTTGATGTGTACCTCCTTACAAGTTGACCATATTCAGCTCAAACTTGGTAAGAAGTGTGTTGAGACCTTGACGATGCCTGCTTGTGATTTCAGAGCTTTTTCATGAACATTGTTGCCATGGCAACATGGTCTTCGCTGCCAAACAGAAAGTTGTTCTAATTTCACTTCGCATTAACCGATTGGTGTGATCAAGGTGCAGCCCTGAACACATCAACATGTCAATTAACCATGATAATCACAGCACCACCAACTGGAAAAAGGAAGTAAGCCTCTTAACACAACTATACTTTGTATACGTATAGTATATTATGTAGACCAAGATGACTTACAATTTGTGTGGTCTCTAGCTCCACCTAATGGCCACAGGAAGTATTACCCCACATGAAATATCTAACTGAAGGATTGAAACTCTGTGCCTGCTTGTTCCGACTTACACTGTAATTAAAGATCATGTGACATCAAAAGCTTTTCAATTTCTGAGTTTTCATCATACCATGTGGGTGTTGCTCCATTTTCAACTTCGATGTTTTGCCTTGAAACAGGAAGTTGTAGTAACTTAGTCAAACATTGTCCAAAGTTCTCATGCTTAATGAGAGTCCCGACCTGATCACATCTGCTTAGCTCATTTAACTTATCGGCATACTGCCACCTACTGGAAACAGGAAGTTGTATGATTTATATTTTTAGGTGCATCCCCTTACAAGTTGACCACATTCAGCTCAAACTTGGTAACAAATGCTGACTGTCATGATGCCTCCTTGTGAAGATCATATGTTTTCAATGAATGCTGTTGCGGTGGCAATGCAGTATTTGCCACCAAACAGGAAGGTGCTGTAAGTTTAGTTTGCAATAACTTATTGGCCCCAAATTTGACAGGTGTGATTGACGGGTGTGATAAGGTTGCATCTGAGAACATCAACGTATGATACTCAATGCAGCACCTACTGGCAACAGGAAGTATACCTTGTAACACAATTATCCTTTGACATACATAAAATTTACATGGTTTGGTCTACAAATCATGTAGACCAGGATGACTTACATTTTATATTTCCTCAAGCGCCACTCCCTGGTCATCGGTACTACCCTGTGTGAAATATCTCACTCAGTGTTGCAAACTGTCTGCCTGCATTTTCCACTTTCACTAAAATTAAAGATCGGGACAGTTGGAGTCATGCCAGTAACCCTGACTGTGATACTACGACAATACAATTCCCATGAGTAGTACCTGCACATACTGCTTGCTCATCATTGGTCTATTTGTTAAGCCTGGGCCGATCACATTGATTTTTTCCTACTCTGTATTACTGTATTTAATGCTTTTATTCATATATATATATATATATATATATATTATATATATATATATAAACAGACAGGGTTTCTCTTGCTAGTTTTTTCAGTTTCATTTTTATCTTTTTAATTAATCTTCTACACAGCTGCACCACTTTTATTATATGTAATAAGAAGCTACTCTTTATGGTTTGGGGGGGGCAATGGCCCCTTAGCCTCCCTACTTCTGGCGCCACTGACTGGTGTCCGATGCGGACGTGGATGAGTCAATTGTTCTGACGTAATGTTGATGGAACGAAAAATGTGGAGCACGGAACTTGGAACTGTGGAAGTGCAGTGTCCACCTGGACAGTCTATGGAGTGCACATATCAGCAACATGCTGTGAAGAGCGCTGAGAGCGACTGGCACCCCCTGGATTAAATGCGAAGCACATCTGCCATGAGTCTCATGCTCCGTTGGGCTCTGTCTCATGCTCTCAAGACACAGAGGAAATCTCACACCAAAACACTGCAACAGCAGAAGTGTTGAACAATCATGTAATAAAGTGAACAAATACGATTATAGAATATAGCAGTATTTGACATCCAAGTTGTATGTGCTTCCATAATGTTTCATTACCGCGGATCATACAGCTGATGGCTCAACAGCACAGCAAGGTTAGAGTGAGACAGACAGACAGAGTGGAGCTTCTCCTCACAGCACCAAAGTGTCTCAATGAACAAACATCCAAATATTCAGAGATGGAAAGTGGCCTCTTTCAAACTTCTATAGACTATGTTAGTTTCAGGTTCAGTCAGACTGTGGATGAATTATTTAGAAGCACCAGGACGCATCACTCCGTGTCTCATCTAGCCACTCGCTTTCGTAACACTTTGACCACAGGACTACAGACGTAAAAGCCTCCTGGCTAATTTTGGCATTTTTTTATACCTTGTGTATTTATTGATTTGCACTGTCAATTTTTTAAATAAACTAAACCTTAACTAATAAATACACAATAGAAACACATAAAATGTGAAAAAATGTTTTAATCTTACACCTATTTCCCAACAAACAAAAAAATTACAACTGTACAACTTTTGAATTCAGCTTTTTTTTCAGTCACTGATGAGGCTTAATCGGCTCATTAACTCATCATAAAATACATTTCATTCAAACTCGAAGAAACAAAATAAAGCTCCCCTAAACCAGTAGTAGTAATCTAGTCAGTAAATCCACTGTTCCAACAATTACCAGCTCCGGTTTGGTTGCAATAGATGCTTAACACCCCTAGTTAGACACAAAAAAACGTGGTTATTCCCCACGCTCTCTCTCTGCCTGCCTGCTGGCCGCTGGCTGTGTACAGTCCTGTAACTTCTCCCTCTACCACCAGGTGTCATTGTGTCTTTCAGCTCAGGCTTGTTCCATCAGTAGAGACCAAAAACTGAGCTTTGGTGGTGCATGCTGTGAGTTCAATAGAAAGAATCAGTAGTGAAAAACATACCTTTGGGATTTCTAAATATCCTGATATATCGTAATACTTTGATACTACCCTAGCCTAGTAGCACTAGATGTATATTTTTTACTATCATTTGTTTATATATATGAGATATAAATATATTTTTTTAAATGGTAATGAGACAAATTCTTTTTATAACACGCCTGTTAGTATGTTTGTCATAGTTAATGACAAATTTAATGTAGAACTACATCCAGATTATAAATTCCACATATATTTTCATTAGAAAAGTACATATTCTTCTCAAAGTGCTTTGTAGTTGACCATGGCTAATGTGATTATTTTAAATGATTTTACTAACACTACCTTTTTAGAATGAAAAACTTTCCCTAAAATGGCCTAACACTTACAGTGAATACAGTGAAAGGATAACCCCTACAATCATTTCACTGTATTCTTTCTTTATTTGGATACTTTTTAAGTTGGATGCACACTATCACAGAGCTGTGTTGGCTCTCTATCACTTGCTTCCATCACTGTCAGTCTGTCACTGATGCCTGCTGTCTCTGACATCTTTATCCCTCAGGATAGTGAGTAAGTGACCCCATACTGCCCTCTTTCAGCACAGATGGACTGTTATGGCTCAGCTGTTTTTGTATTGTAGGACTTTTTCTTTCACTTGTGTCTGTCAAACATTCCCCACCTCTGATTTCATGTGGGTCAGGCCAGTTTCCAGTTTTTGGGTTGTTTCCAGAGCTCGTGCCAGCGGCCTGTGTTGATCCACTGGTGACTGATAGACATCCAGCTTTCTCTGGCCTCCACATCAGTACACAGCAGCCTTTAATCCCACACAGGGCGCGATTAATTTTAAAGCCGCTTTCAGTCCTTAAGCTCACTTTCAGCACTCTGACACAAGCTACCACACAGCCAGAAATACAGATATGCTTAAGTATGATTTGACTTTTTACAAATGCATTTCAGTTGTAACCTTTGAACAAAACGTCACTGTGAATCCAAATCTAAGAATGATTTGAATTCTTAAAACTTTTTGGGCTAGATCAAATAATGTCATTACATCAATTATCACTGGAGCTCCTGAACACTGTCTGAATGTTAACTGAAGAGACTGATTAAGACAGGAAATATGTACGTGTACTGTGTGGATTGTGGTGTTCCTATGACATATGCTTGTATAGCGGCTGGTGAGAATCTCAGACCTCTGACCTCACAGCAGCTTATTGTAAAAACACGTTTAACCTTTAAAATATAACAGAGCTGCTGGATTATGAAATAAGAGAGTTTTAGTTCCCCTTGGTGAGGATCTGGATAAACTGTGTCTTGTAGTCAGTCAGTGTGTCTCTCTGTCGAGATATCTGGATAGCGTCTTTAGATTGTTATGGAATTAAGGTCCGCAGAGGATAATTACATCTGATTTTGCTGACCTGTTTTCATTGGGACAAGTTTGACGTTGCTGGCCAACTACTGATGTGCTTGGAGCACCTGATGCTGCTGCCTCTAGAGATCTGTCGCCAGACTTTAGTCATTTAGGCCTCTTGTTTCAAAGTGGTAAACTAGAAACTGGCGTAATGTTGTTTTGCAGTGGTTTGTGTCCTCATGTTTGTGCTCCTCCAAACCATTATGCTAGCTGTGATGATGTGGGTATTTAATGAACATTCTGCCTCTTCCCTGTCATCTAGAGAGCCCCCTGACAGGACTGACAGTGCCTTTAATTTAATATAATGATTAATGCCAATTCAGTAGTTTGCTTAAATCAAACCAGTTAAACTCAGACCGGAAATCGACCCAATTTAAGCATAAGATGTATTTCCTATACTGATAACCTAGAAATTATCAAAAATATTTTCCTAAAGTATAATGATGTCCAAAATAATAAATGAATGTAGACTACATTAAGATCACTAATAATAATAATAATAACATTATTATTATTATTATTGTTAATACTACTAATAATAATAATCATAATAATGATAATAATAATAATACATTTAATACATAATATACATGCATACAAAATACATAATAAAATACATGCAACATTAAAATTGACATTGCATGACATTCATTAGGCATTAAAGTCACTGAACCTGCCACACATGTTCAGTGTTGAGAGGGCAAAGGTCAGGTACCTGAGTACCACCTGGGGTCTATCTTTGCTTGTGCCTGGTAGAAAGTACTGTGGAACTGAGGCTGCTGCTGCTCTTCCTATACAGCCTGTGTACACACAGTGTGACAGGCAAATTGTGAGATTTTACGTGTACTATTGTAAGAGTGTATTTGACAGCTGCTCTGCTCTGTGTTCTGTAAGATAGTTCACTAACCCACGCTGACTTTTCTTTCAAGCCTGGATTTTTTTCAATGTCTTCTAGTTCAGGTGCAATAACTGTATGTGCTGGAAGCATCAGCCTTGAACTAGCGCTTAGAACTTTCCTGTGTTTCAGTATGACAGATTCCTGCCTGCATATATTTTTCATGCAGGTCCATTGAATAGTTGAACATATTCTCCTCTTGATGACATGAATATAAACAAGTGACTGTGATTTAAAGCAGAGAAATAACCATCACTGCCTATTGTTCTTATTATATATATATATTAGCTCTACTCTTCCAGTCTCATTACAGCCGTCTTTGCACCTGCCGCTGCTGCTTCGTATGTCAGCACACACCACTGTACCACATTGCTGTGGAACCAGAGGCATTTGAACTAAAAAAGTGTGTGTTCCCCATGTCATCTTGATAATTACACAGTAACCAGTCACAAGAGAAGGGAACCTTTCACCATTTTGGAACAAGCATGTCATCTGTCACAGAGTTCTCTGAGACCTACTGCTACAAACTGCTGCCTAAATGCTGAGAAGGTGAACTACCTGTTTGTATGTTTAGTTCTCATTGTACTCTCCTCAGTAGACCTGGAGCTGTGTAGCCCACATGCTCACTTTTCTCTGCCCTGTCAGCACTGGGGCGGCTGTGCCAGCATCCACTCAGCACTGCATGCTGCCAGCAGCCTCTGAAACCACTGTGGTGGCAAGCTGTGATCTCTGTCCACCCACAATCTGCCAGCAGACCTTAAAGTATTGTATCAGGTACCATGAGCATATTAATCATTTTAGGCTACACAGTAATGGCTCTCAAAGTAATGTAACAGGATTGAGTTTGGGAAACTCAACCCCTATTTAAACCTTGAGGTTTCAGTGTGCCTCAGTAACACTCAACCCTCACCTGTCTGAGTCTCATCATCTACTTCATCTTTATCCAACAAGTCATTTTTTGAAAACTGACATTATTGCTTTTAGAACAGTATTTTACACATGATGTCACAGTTTCATTGAGTGGTAACATACTGTAAGAGAGCATAAGAGTAAAAAAAAAAAACAATCCACCCAACGTCCACACTGTTTTGTCTGTGCTGCTCCTTGACAATATCCATCCAAATGCTCATTATCAATAGGGTTGGGTACTGAAACCTTGTGCCTGTGTAGCACCAGTTCCTATACAAATGGTACTTACTGGCCTCATGCTGGTGTCAGATTGTGTGTGTAGCGAGTGCGCGGCAGAGGAAGAAAAAGAGAGAGCGTGTGTGTGCCGATGACAGTAGGCGGGTTTCCATTACAGATTTGCGCAAAACTTTTTTCGAAATGTGGATAAATCACAATTGCAAGATGACTGTGTTTCCACTGAGTGATTTTCTGCGACTTCTCCTCTGGTGATAACATTCCAAAAAGCATGGTGATGGATGTGAAACATCAGCATCTTTATTTCTATTGCAGCCACCACACTAGCCGTCATTATTTACAATCCAAGGCCACGTAGGCGTGTCATGGAGCCGTAATGGAAAGTTGAGCCTCTTATACGTGGGAGCGTCCACGCATGAGGGATTTCTGGGAGGAGATAGTCCACGATTTCACAGAGGAATTGTGGATTCAAAACTTATCGATGATCCGCTCAACTTTTGAAGAGTTATGTGATGCAATAACAGCTCTTGTAGCTCCCGCTGCATCATGAGGGAGCCAGTTCCTACTGACAGATGCATAGCCATAGTATCACGTGAGCTAGAAAAGACAAAAAAGTGTTTCCATTGCAGTTACAAGAAATATGGCCTCTTTGAATCGCCTGAAATGCCACCTAATGTGAGCATAAAAACTTATTTCGATAGATGGGAGTTTTTTGGACATGACGTGTTTCCATTTGACATATTTTATATTTGCAATTTTAATGGAAACCCGGCAAGTGAGGCTGTGCTGAGCAGAGAGTGAATGCTTCAACTCATCAAGACCCGAGAGAAGCTCTTGTGCTTTACTTGCCATTATCTGATTACATTGAAGGAGGATAGCTCAGAAGTTAGCAAGCCAAGGGAGCCTCACATTGGAAACAGACCAGCCTCTTTTAAGGTGGGCTGTTGAGGTGGACTGTCATTTTAGTAACAATCTCAGCTGCTCCTTAACAGATTACGGATAAACATCTGGCTCACAGTCTCTCCTGAGTAAGGGAGACAGTTGGCTCAACTTGCCCAACTCCTGATGTATTTCGCTGTAGTTATTACTGTAACAGTTATTTTTACATAATTATTTTTGTTGGTTTATTTTTTATTGGTTATGTGAATGTACTGTGTGAATTTGTTAATAGTGCTTTGTATAAATTCATATTAAGTAATTAATTAAGTGTACTTTCAACTGTTAAGAGCTAATATATTCAATATCAAGCTAAAATTTGCCTTTGCCATGCAAAAGCCATGTCTTCAGGTTGGTGAGCATTATTTTATGCTGTATTTTGAAAAAAGTTTAGGCACTGCACCAGTACCGTATTAAAGGATCATTTTGCTGCTGGTATCGGGAAAAACTAAACAATACCCAACCTTAATTATTACTGTTGTTGGCGGCATTTTTGCACAGTGACATCCTTTTGAAGCTTCACTTTCACCTGGTAGATTTATGGATTTGATGAATAGAGTATTGAAAAAAACTAATGTCTAATACATGCTGTATCAGAATGAGAGAATGAGTGCTTTTTAGGGGGCTTAAACAATGGATTAAGAGCAACCATTAAAGAAGTTTTTATCTCAACTGAAAAAAGTCAAAATCGACAGAAATTTCAGAAATGTTTTAAAAAGTAGTTTCAGTAGCCTAATGTTTCCAGACTGAACATATTCATCGTAAAGTAAGAAAATGGTCAGAATAGCTGCAGCATTTTAACATAGCAGCAGGTCTACACATTGTAGATCTGAAAAATGAGTGTACTTTTCCATATACACAAGATGAATGCTAAGGCTATGACAAGACAATAACAACCTATACAGTTACATGAATGATCAAGTGTAAAAGTTTGAACATCTAAACTAGTGGACAGTAGTTTTCCAGAAGGTACCATCAATAATTTACAGGGGAAAAAACAGTATCGCTTCATTCATTTATTGTTGAATTGTATTTCCCTGTACACTGTAGTTATTTATGGCCAAAGTGAAATCAGTCATCCCACAGTGATACAGGGAGCCTTGATTTATAACTAGAGATAGATTAAAAGTACATTTTCTCTGATACTGTGCCTCAGTACAACACACAATTTAGTGGTAATTGCTCTTTACCTGAGTATTTTCATTCATATTACTCTGTACTAAATATTGTTCTTTTTAAGTCATCTCATTTTTATTTTATATGGAATAAAAGTTTACTGATGCTAACAACAGAGAAGACTTTGGCAGATAGATACCATCGTCATAAATCTTTTCTTCTCATCTTTGTTAAGCACAGAGGACAGGACAGGAGGGATAGGACATCCTGGAGTCTAAAAGCTGGTGGTGAAGATGAAACCTCTCAGCTGAAACACCTGAATGGTCCTGAGGGACAGGAGACATGTGGGGAGCTGAGTGATTGGGCCTCATTGACAGATTTAGATATGCAGATATTCAAAGCGCAGCCTCTGAGCACTGACTGCTCGAAGAACGCAGGAAAGAAGACCACTGGTCAGATGTTGTGATATCAGAATGTGAAGGAATTGGATTTTAAATTAAATTAGTGCCAACTCTCCTGTAAAATTTTACATGTTGGCACCCCCTGTAGCTCACTTTGTAGAGAGGACACCCAATGTTCAGAGGCTGTGTTCTTGCTGCAGCGGCTGTGGGTTTCACTCCAACCTGTGGCCCTTTGCTGCATGTCTCACGCTCAAGCTGTCCTATCAAATAAAGAGCAAAGCCAAAAAAATAAAAATAAATCCTTAAAAAGAAAATACTGCATGTAAATTGATGAGTTAGTATGGAATGTCTAAAAAATTGTAGTTGAAACTTCTGCTAATTGATAAATCAATTACCAGAAGATTAATTGGCAGACATTTTTCAAGCAAAAATGTCCAATATTTGTCAATTCCATTTACTCAGATGTGAGGACTTCATGCTTCTCTGCCCATATGATCTGTGCATCAATTATTTCATGTAGAGTCTTATTCCCAGGAGAGAGCCAACCAAAGGAGTCCTCATAGAGACACAACTGTTACATAATCCCTTGTGTTGTGAATCAGCCCCTGATGCTGCCTCTCTGACTGTCCCCCACTGATGAGTATAGCCGCTGGGGTTTGGGGACAGCACACGCTTGATATAGAACTGAAAAAGATGATGAAGCTGTGTTTTAGTGACTACACTGTCTCTCCTTACATCACACAATAGACATCTTACACATATTAGACCACTAGTGAAGTGGGTTTGTTGACTTTTACCAGTAAATTTGGCAAATCTGCAGTAGTGGATCACAGAATAAATAACTGTCTGAACTCACATGCTTAAAACCACATTGGTGAGGAAGAGAAAAGATTGTATTCAGGCAACTGTACATTGTTCAATATGCAGGAATTGCTTTTTATGTGAGCCTTTGCTGTTGCCCACCTCTACGATCATAACAGGTTACAATCCATCTGACTCAACAAATTAAACTACAAAATTGTTTCATTGTTTCTGGCTGCTGTCACCCCCGTTCTCAAAAAACCTGGATTCAACACCCACACACCGAATAACTTCTGTCCCATCTCAAATTTCCCCTTTCTGTCTAAAATTCTGGAACATGTTGTCGCCTCCCAACTTAAAACCCACCTCATCTCCTATGAACTGTTTAAACCATTTTAATCCGGTTTCTGCCCTATCACAGCACTGAAACAGCCCTCCTTAAAGTCACCAACGACCTCCTTCTCTCCTCAGACTCTGGCCACACCAATATTCTCCTCCTCCTCAACCTCACGCCAGCTTTTGACACCATAAACCACAACACTCTGCTCTCCCGCCTTGAATCCTCCCTCACCATCACTGGTACTGCCCTCTCCTAAATAAGGTCATATCTTACCAACAGACAGCAGCTCATTCACATCAGCAACTGCTCCTCCTCCCCTGCTTCTCTGTCTCAAGGCGTCCCCCAGGGCTCGGTGCTTGGTCCCCTCCTGTTCATCCTCTACATGCTCCCCCTTGGAAATATCATTCGCCGTCATGTCCCCCACTTCCACTGCTATTCTGACGACGTCCAGCTCTACATCTTCACCAAATCCATCACGTCTACAACCCACTCCACTCTGACCAACTGCCTCGCTGAAATTAAATCATGGATGCAAGCCAACTTCCTTCAACTAAACTGCAATAAATCAGATATGATTATCATCGGCCCCAAATCCCTCACTAAAACCACTCACAGCTTCCGCCTCTCCATCGACAGCTCCACCCTCTCACCTTCCCCTCACATCCGCAGCCTTTGAGTTTTTTTGGACAGCAACCTCTCCTTTGAACAACATGTCAGTCACATCACCAGAACAGCCTTTTTCACCTCAAAAACATAACTTGTCTCCACCCGTCATTCTCTTTCTCTGCCGCGGAAACTCTGATCCTTGTATTTATAACATCCAGAATCGACTACTGTAATAGCATTCTTATATGGCTCATCATCCAAAGTCCTCAATAAACTTCAATACATCCAGAACTCTGCTCACCCACTCCCGCTCCCGTGACCACATCACCACCGTCCTCCAAAAACTCCACTGGCTCCCAATCCTCCAAATTTAAAGTCCTTCTGCTCACCTACAAAGCCCTCCATAACCAGGCCCCCTCCTACCTCTCCAACCTGCACCACCACCACACCCCTTCTCGCAGCCTCCGCTCCACTGATGCCAACCTCCTCTCCACGCCACACAGGACCAAGCACCGAACCTGCGGTGACAGAGCCTGCTCCATCGCTGCCCTCTCCCTCTTGAACTCTCTCCCCGAACAGAGCCGTGACTGCTCTACCCTGTCAAACTTCAAATCCGTTCTCAAAACCCACCTCTTCAGAACTGTTTATAATGTGTGATTTTAATTCATGATTTTAACTTATGTTTTATGCCTTTTAATGTGTTGCTTGTCTGTAGTTGTAAAGCATCTTTGAGTATTTTGAAAAGCGCCATATAAATAAAATGTATTATTATTGTTATTATTATTCATGTCCAGGCCCTTGAGAACGACATATCAAAGTATTGATGTGACACCTCTGTCAGCAGGAAGCCATCATTCGTCTGTGCCCTCTGCCTGTAATTAACTAAAGCTGTGAAATACATGTGGTGACATAAAACATTTCTCTCTGAAATATAGTGTAGTACAAGTAGCACAAGAGCATGAAATTGAAATATTCAAGTCAAGGACTAGTTCAAATTGTTCTCAAGAATTGTTCTTCAGTACAGTACTTAAGTAAATATACCCAAAAACATATCATCACGGTTTAACCCATCAAGAAAAAAAAGTAATGTTTCAGTATCAGTATCTTCAGTCAGGTATTATATTTGTACCAACATGGAAACACTTGAAACGACAGAGCTACATGAAACAGCGATTCCCTCTCTTTGCTCAAATGTTTTATTGTAAAGCATTGTGGTGTCTCATGATGATGCAGCCAATGCCCTCTGTCAGTACTGTAATGAAGCTACTGTGTGCTGGCCTGTCAATGTCAATGTGAGCAGACAGCCCCTGTAGCGGCCACATTAACCACAAGCCAGGTCCTGTTACTGGTATGATGGAATGATGGAAAACAGCAAATAATCATGACAGGCAGACATGATGATGCACGTTTTATTGGACAGTTGAGAATTGCAGGGGTTATTAACTGTGTAGCAATAGAAAAAGTAGCAAGAAAGGCAGTGTGAAATAAATGACCCTGCAGCTCAGAGCACCCTTAAATACCAGACATTTTCTCATGATAATAATGTAATGTGATGAAGGCAGGTGTTCACATATAAACATGCAGAATCGTTCATTTCTATCGACTTATTTTATTTCTATTTGTTATACTTTTGTGCACTTTTTCAGTGATGGAAATTATTATCTCTGTGTGTGAGTGAGTGTGTGTTTCTGTCTGTGTGCAGCTAATCTCACAAACTACTGGACCAATCAGCATACTATTTTATGACTGGATGTTTAAGGACGTCTCCTGGTTGCAGTGATTCACAATCCTTAAAAAAATTGTGTTATTGACTGTTTTAGATCCTTAACCCTTTGAACTAGCAGGTTGTGGCTGCAAGTATTTGGGAAATCGGCACAGCAATAGACAAAAAGCCACGAGGCCCACCGGGAAGTGCGCTTTAATGCAATCCAGCATAAAATAGACGCTGGGATTGTCATGAGTGACTGCTCTGGTGGCTGTATATGGAGCGCGCCGCCTGGTGGAAATCTGCACTCTGCTAAGTGCCCTTTAGGTTTTACTGTGTTTTACAGGCTGAGTCCATACAGCAGGCCGGGTCCAATGTTGACCTGTGGCCCTTTGTTGTATGTCGTCCCCTCTCTCTCCCCCCTTTCCTGTTATCTTCCACTGTCCTATGAAATAAGGGGAAGGAAGCCAGACAGATTCTTTAAAAAAATCGGCTTGCTTAATACTCAAAACAAAGGCCCCCTCCTCTCAATAATGACTACAGTGCACATTGGAATAGACTTTTCAGTGAAGTAGGAGTGTGTCCAGAAAAAGCAGCTAAACGTTTGAAACATGAGATATTCACATGTTCATGTATAATAATAATTACAATAATGATAATAATAATAATAATAATAATAATAATAATAATAATAATAGTAATAATAATAATAATAATGATAATAATAATAATAATGATAATAATAATACACTCAATTTTATTTTTTGTCTCTCCCATGATCCCATGCATCCACATTATTGATTAAAGCCAGGCATTTATGTATGATTGCTCTATTGCATGATATTTTCTGACCTTACCAGACTGTTCTATCATTTGTCTTTACTCACTTATTCATTATATCCACATCGCTGATGACTTTTTTTTGGCCTCCAAGTGGGGAAATGGTACTAATGAAATAAATGAAATAACACAGCAGTCATTTCCACCTGATGTTAACTTGATGATTAAAAAAAAAAAATCTGAATAAGCATATATAAAGGGTTTGTTTACTGATTTTGTTATCTTGTCTCCACAGCTGTTGCCATGACAACAGACGAGGCTGAGAGTCACCAGAAGAAGCCGAGGCAGCAGGAGGAAGCCGGCCAGGACGCAGGGCCGCCCTCTCCAGAGGAGGAGCAGCTCCGGCCTCGCAACCGCAACTCTGCAAGCCGTGGCCTCTCCCGCCTCTTCTCCTCCTTCCTGAAGAGGCGCTCGCAGTGTGAGAGCGAGGCGGGAGAGAAGGAAGACAAGGACGAAGAGGAAGCTAAAGCCCCCATTGCTGACCCTGAACCTGAGCTGAGGACAGAGGGAGAGGTGGCCCTGGACCAGCACTCAGTGAGCAGTGCTGAGGCTCAGGTCAGCTACTAAGCTGTGTCTCTGTGTCTGCAGGACACCTACAGCCCTGTTCACACAGTACATGTTTAATTAGTGACTTTTATCATTCAGACATATGTATGTTACATTAGTGTTCCTCACTGTTTCATTCAGACATGGGGCAGAGAGAGTGTTCACTCACGGCCAGCATCTCTGCTAGATGCGGAAGTGATTTTTGGTTGGTGAAAGGTTGGTGGTTTGATCCCCAGCTCCTCCAGTCAACATGTTGAAGTATCCTTGAGCAACATACTGAACCCTAAATTGTTCCCGATGGCTGCTCCATCAGTGTGTGATTGAACGGTTAAAAACTCAGGATTGTACAGTGGCCTCGGCCACCACTGTATGAATATGTGTGAATGGGTGAATGTGACTCGTATGAAAGCACTTCGAGTGGTCAAATGGCTAGAAAAACCATAAAGGTGCAGGTCCTTTTACCACATTCAATTGGATATATGTGTTGAATTTTATGCCAATCAAACTTAGGGCGTCAGGGGTGTGTCATTCTGAAAATCAAATTTTTTCCCTATAATTAAAGCACTGATATTCTGCAAATTTGAGTTATATTTCTTGGGAAGCATTTGCACATCATTTCCAGTTACTGGGCCAGGTGTCATGTTTCTAGCTCATTCAAGCTCATGACAATTTGAGCTGACAACCGGCACAAATTCAGTATGGTTCTGCCTCTTCAGGGCTTGAACTCTAACAATTGTTAAGAGAAGGAAAGCAGACATGGCGGCACGCTCGCCTATCCAGCTCCTCACAGCAGAGGTGGGGGATAGAGATTTAGTTTGCTTTTATCAGTGTTTTTGGCAGCTATGTTCTCATCTGCATTGTAATGAACTATTATATTGTTCTCCAGATGCCTGGTGCACCTTTTCATTCAATAAAGTGAGAGTCGCAACATATGTATACACTTCTGTTTTCTTCCATTGTACTAGCATAACAAAGTCAGTAAGCTGTCAGAAGAGGAGTTCTCTACTGAGTCTGTGGCTGTGGTAACAGCAGCTGAATATATCATGAAATTAAAAATCATATCCCCTGTCACATAGAAAGCAAGTGAAAGATAAGGTGATCCCTGATCAGGGCAACCACTGGGTGACCTGTGTGGATGATGTGTATGGGTTGGGAAGCTGTGTGAGTGCGTCAAACAGTCCCAGCAGCAAACCAAAGTCACTGGACTGGACATTTTTTAAGGCTTGCGTGTAAAGGCGCATTGTCTATCAGAGAAAAGCAATATTTCCAACAACAGTAGGAAGGTTTCCATCACAGATTTGTGTAAAACTAAAAATTCAATAAAACACAATTGTGAGATGACTGTGTTTCCAATGAGTGATCTTCTGCAACATCTCCTCCTTCAAGTCCCACCATCTACTTCATCTTTATCCAACAAGTCATTTTTTGAAAAATGACATTATTGCTTTTAGAACAGTATTTTACACATGATGTCACACTTTCATTGAGTGGTATAATCCTATACAAATGGTACTTACTGGCCTCATGCTGGTGTCAGATTGTGTGTGCAGCGAGTGCGCGGCAGAGGAAGAAAGAGAGAAAGCGTGTGTGTGCTGATGACAGTAGGCGGGTTTCCATTACAGTTGCGCAAAACTTAAGCAATATTTTTGATGTGGATAAAATACAACAGCAGTATGACTGCGTTTCCACTGAGTGATTTTCTGCGACTTCTTCTCTGGTGATAACATTCCAAGAAGCATGGTGATGGATGTTCAAAACATCAGCATCTTTATTTCTATTGCAGCCACCACACTAGCCGTCATTATTTACAATCCAAGGCCACGTAGGCGTGTTATGGAGCCGTAATGGAAAGTTGAGCCTCTTATACGTGGGAGCGTCCACGTATGAGGAATTTCTGGGAGGTGATAGTCCACGCTTTCACAGGGGAAATTGTGGATTCAAAAACTTCCAGATGATCCACTCAACTTTTGAAGAGTTATGTGACGCAATAACACTTCTTGTAGCTCCTGCTGCATCATGAGGGAGCCAGTTCCTACTGACAGATGCATAGCCATAGCATCATGTGAGCTAGAAAAGACAAAGAAGTGTTTCCATTGCAGTTATAAGAAATAGGGCCTCTTTGAATCGCCTGAAATGCCACCTAATGTGAAAAAACTTTTTTTGTGATAAATGGTTTTTACAGGTTTTCTCTAAATTGATGTGTTTCCATTAGGCTTATATTATATTCGCAATTTCAATTTGCGCTATTTGAGGATTAATGGAAACCCACCTCGTAATTGATGAAATTCAAGCACCAAGTGATGAATTCCTCAGAGCTACAGCAGCCATCACATCATGAACCTCATGCTAGATTCACATTCTGTCCATAATCACATTACTAATGCTATAATTTCCAGTAAGGCACACATCTGCATTTATGCCATTTTAACCTGACTGTAAACACATTGATGTCTAAAGTAGTAAAATTGCCTAGAGTCAGGACTAAATGGTCACCGTGACTCATTATTAAGAGAGTGCAGACTGCGTTGTAATGACAGTGTCTTTTTCAGGCTGTCCAGATAGAGAAGAAAGAAGCAGAGGAGGAGGGTGGAAAGGATAAAGAGAACGACAAGGAGAAAGGAGAGGAGGCTGCCCTGGAGACGGAGGACAAGGACGAGGAGAGGGAGAAGGAGGAGGAGAAGAAGTCTGGTCCTGAAGGAGGCGATAAGAGAGAGGAGGAGGAGCAGAAGACGACAGAGGAGGAGGCCAAAGCTCCCAAAGCTCCACGCCGACCCAGGACCATGGAGATTAAAGTCACTCTGCTGGATGACACTCTGTATGAGTGTGAGCTGGACGTAAGAGTGATTTACATTTTACTCTTTTATGCATCAATGAAAAATCATATTTCAGATGGTTTTGTTATTTTATTTTAATATATGCAGCCACAGGCTTCAATTGAAAGTATCAAAACCTATTGATTTCATTTTTATTAGGGCTATAGTGTTTTATTGTTTTCTTTACTGGTTTGTTGTTGAATTAGAACAAAAAGCAATGGTTTTGACTTTGAGGTGCTTATTTTATAATGGCTGTTCTGGGGCTTTGGGTTCAACTAGAGCCCTGGGTGGGACTGTTTTCTTTATCCCGCTCCTGTCAGATTTCTGACCATAACAGCCCGCTCCCAGGATGCGTTACAGTCCGGCACCAGTGATATGTGTGTCCACTCCAGCCTGCCTGTTTTTTGTGAAATGCAGTGACAACAAAACAAGTGAAAATAAGTACAACAACATACAAACAGCCATAAGAGACGAAAAATGGCACATACAATAAAACTGAAGACAACAAAAGAAAACAAAGATATGGCACAGCCTTTCACTGATGGGTATAGGATATGTGGCACAAAACAAACAAACAAGCCACAATATAACAAAAAAAAGACAAAAAAAAAGACCAGAGATTTAACAAAAACACGTACACAGATGGATGAGTGAGTAAAGTGTATGTATGCGTGTGTTTGTGTGTACACACACAAACACACGCATACATACTTACACACATGTATAAGTTGAAGATTTGTGTTAGTGGTCATAGAAGAGATATTTTTATTGATTTTCGTCCAGAAGTCGGGGTTGGGAGGTAGAGACATGCCATTATCCCATTTAGTTGGCATTTTCATAATTTCTTCACTTAACCGAGAGGGTTGTAGTGTGTTGTTGGTAATGTTAAATTTTGATGTAATTAAATTTAATTGGTGGTCCTGAAGGAACTGATCTCTTCTAACCCCATACTTCTGGATTAGTATATTAAATGATATAAATTGGTTATTTCGGAATAAGCGGTGGAGGTAAGTGATGTCCTTTTGATGCCAAGATAGAAAGTAAACAGCATCTGTGCAGCTGTTGTGTTGTGCAGCTGGAAGTCTTGGTTATACTAGATTGGAGTGTGTTTACATGGTGCCAGTGATGATGTTTTCCACCAGGCTGCCAGAGTTGAGGAGATTTTGATGTTTTGAATCCAGAGAATCCTGTTAGATTGATTGTGGTAGAAAGGGGGGGGTCAGCTAGTAAGGTGATTTTACATTGGTTTTGTTTGAAGTCTAGCCATGGTAGAAGGTAGAAGGTAGATTTATTAGTCATTTATTAAACAAAGTTGAAAAAACGAGATTTCATTTGTTCTTGATCCTGCTACATCTTTGGAGTTGAAGGATGAGCTGATTAAAATCACCAGCAAGTATGAAAATTCCATCTGGTTCTTTGGGCATGTTGCTGCTGGTGGCAGCAACAGTCTTGAGTCCTTATGGCTCCCAACAGCTTGATCCGGGATGTTAGGGGTTAACCATGTCTCTGTGCAGCTTCTTGTTTGAGGAGCTACAGGCTACTGCATTTACATGCTCTGCCGTTGTCATGCTGTCTTCTGCTTTTGAGCAGCTGTCTTGTTATTGAGGTTGTGTTTTTGGGTACATTTAAATAAGTACTGTAACTGATTTTGAAAGAAATTAGTAGAAGAAGTTGGGTTCTTCTAGTCCACCTTTGTTGAGTGGTTTAAACCATTTGTCAGAGGGAGTGATGGGAAGCATTGAGAAGAATTAGTTAATCTGAGGTAGAGTTATCATTATAACTGTTGTGATATGGCCAATGAGAGTGAGTGGTAGTCTGGTCCAGCGTTTGAAATCATCTTTTATGTTTTCCAGCAGAGGGGTGTTATTGAGGTTGAACAGTTCTGATAGCCTGGAGGAAATGTTTATGCCTAAATACGATATTGCCAGTGTGAAGTGGTAGGGTGGGATCCTGGGCTGCAGAATCCCAGGTGTGTTTTGACAGTGGTGGGTTTATTCCAGTTCATTGTGTAGTGTGAGATGTGGAGAGGTCTGTAATGCTTTTGAATGTTTCTTGTAGAGTAAGTATGACAATAAATCTTCAGCATATAGGGTAATGTTTGTTCTGAATTATCATCCTGGATTCCTTTGATTTTATTGTTTGTCTATACAGCTGCTGCAAGTGGTTTAATAAAAATTGCAAATAAAGATGGAGCCTGGTTCCCCGATGAAGTGTGAAGCTTGGTGAGGTGATACCATTGGTGATTATTGTGGCCCTATAGGTGAAGTGTACAGTGTTGTTATCCAATGGCTGAACGACTCCCCAAAACCAAACTTACAGAGGGTGCTAAATAAAAAAAAAAACAATTTACTTTGTCAAATGCTTTTTCTGCATCTAATGACATGATGATAGTTTTACTTTGTTTTTGTTGTTATCTGTTGATTAAGTTAAATAGCCTATGGATGTTATCTGGAGCATGTCTGTTTTTGATGAAGCCTGTCTGGTCGGGCTGGATTAGTAGTGGGATGACTGTTTCTATTCTTGTTGCAAGTGGTTTTGTATTAATTTTTAAGTCGGTGTTAATTAATGAGAGTGGACACTGGGTCGGATTGGGTCTTTATTGGGTTATAATAATTGTGTCATTACAGCGTTGTTCATGGTAGAGATAAAGGTAGATGTAGAGGTTAAATTCTGTAGTTATTCTATTAAATAATGGTGACAGTATGTTCTAGAAATGTTTGTAGAATTCTGCAGAAAATCCATCTGGTCTGGATGACATCATTTTTTATTTCTGTTTAAATTAACAATAGGCTACATCACTTTATCTGTAGTTTTCAGCTTCAGCATTTTAGTTTTACTTTATTATTCTCCCTATTTTAGATTTGCTCTCCTCATTATGAACACACCCGTCAGTGCATCAGCGCTCCATGCATCGTCTCTTTTATTTGTATCTTTGTTATATCATCGCCCTAAAAGATATTTGGCCAAGACAGCTACTGTTTTGTCTTAAAAAACTTCTATTATGCAAAACTGTGTTGTTGCCTCTTGCCTGTTTAGACATACAAAGTGTTTAAAGCGGCTTTGTCTCTGAGAGACAGCTTACCCTGACCGGGGAGCATGGAGCAGGAGTGTCGCCTCAACCCCAAGGTGTCAGCTTTGTGGCCGTTGAACAAGAACACTTTGCTTGACTTCTCACAAACTTCAGCTCCTTCTCCTCTTTGTTAAGAGCTATTTTGAAGTTATTTCACACATCCAATTTTCCTTGCATTCCTTTTCTTTTTTTGTAGTAAACCCCAGCTTTGATTTTCTTCTCAGCTTCACTCGGTGTTTCCCTTCTGCTGGCAACCCAGGACCCACTGGTTTTTTTTTTACCTCCGCCAGCAGCAATGTTAACACCACTTGCTCCTGCAAGATTTGGGTTGGGTCCTTTGGATCCCTCTCCCAATGCAGGGCTCTACTTTCAACCAACCTCAGTGCAACAACAGTGACTTATTAGGGCTGTCAGCTTCACTCCTTCTCCTACCTCTTTTAAGAATTGTAAACCTCAGTGGGCCTCATTCACAAACAGTGCGTATGCACAAATCTGTGCTTAAACTGTGTGTACTCACGTTTTACGCACAAATCTGTGATTCATCAAACAAATTTAGAACTGCCTCATATCATGCATATGCACAAATGATGAACTGTCTTATAAAATGTAAACAAACACCTTATAACTAAATGCACAGCATATTAAAACCACATTCGTTAAAAAAAGGCTTTGATAGACAGCAATGTCTAAAACCATTAATTTACTAATTTACCAACTGAGGCACTTATTTCACCCTCTTCCTTTCATCCTCCTCAATTATTGTCATAATCAAAATGATCCACATTAAAAAACCAAGTGACCCAGGCCCAGCTTAAAGTGGGGTATATTAGACTTGAATCTCCCTGTAAGGTTGGCAACTCCACCAATATTAGTGCCATGAAATAATAATAATAATAATAATAATTATAATACTAATCATTATTATTATTATTAACAGGGCATGGAAATTTTGGATCTCTCTCCGAGCAGGTGTAAAAATCTCAAATCTAACCTTGCCGGGAGAGACTGCAGCCTGTGCGTTCAGCAGAGAGGCATCAGAGACCGACATGTTTTAACGTGTTTGACAGTGACAAACAGCTGATCAGCTGTTTCTGACTGCCGTTACAGTCACAGGCGCTCACTGACGGTCTGACACTGGTGTGTGTGCCTTTAATATGTGCACAGAGACAACTTACCGCTTTCTCCATGATACACCTCTGAGCAAACGGATTTCCTTTATAAGGAGAAATGGGGCAGCGGTATATATGTCATTTTAGAATGATTCTGATTCACCAAGATACACACATATATAGGAACAAAATCAGCTGGTACGCACGTCATGAATCCGACCGTAATTTTGCGGGCGCACTTATTTTATGCGCAGAGTAAGCACGTTTCTACACACATAGTAGTGAATAAGGCCCATTGGCAGCATATTTTTCCTTGTCTTTTTGGTATTACCAACACCTTAAGCTCTGCGCCTTCACTGAACACTGATTGGATAAACTTTTTGTCCACAGTCCTTTTATGAATGATATTCTGCAGATGTCCTGAAGGAACTTCTTATCTTTTCCATATGGACCACCACACCATCTGAAATCTGAATCTTCAGCCGGAGACAGTCATCTATTAGAGCTAAAACGGCACGCCTTAATGGATCCTCAACAGAACACCAGAAAAAGGTGTTTTAATGTTTAATGTGAAGGAAAGGCTCATTGTGGCTCCAGCCTCATGTCAGAACAGTTGTCTCCTCGGTCGAGTCCCTGCTTCAGTCTGAAGCTAACAGCTGCTGGGGCAGGGACAGTCGTGTGAGGGGCCACTGCTCCAGAGGGACAGTCATGTGAGAGGAGCCACTGCTCCCTCGGATGTTCAGCATGTTGCTCAACACTTTGCCCTGTATGTGATGTGAGATTGTCTGATGTTGAATGATTCACTGTCTTGTCCCTGTTTGCACACGTGTCAGAAACATGCAAAAGGCCAGGAGCTGTTCATGAAGGTGTGTGACCACCTGAACCTGCTGGAGAAAGACTACTATGGTCTGATCATCTGGGAGACGCCTAACATGAAGGTGAGCTGTATTTGAACTATCTTTACTAAGTGTTCGTACAATCCCAACCTCAGTGGTGTTTCATGATTTCAAACCTGATGTTACTCTCATTTTCTTGATCAGACCTGGATGGACCTGACCAAGGAAATCCGTAGGCAGGTCCAAGGTAAGCACAACTTTTCACAAAAATACAGATGAGTTTCTAATATATGTTTACAGCTGTTTCATTACACCTTCCTTTTCTTCCTCAAGGTGCCAACTATAATTTCACCTTCAATGTGAAATTTTATCCACCTGACCCAGCGCAGCTGTCTGAAGACATAACAAGGTACTGCATGGCTTCCAGGGATTTTGTCAATTGCTGAATACAAACATTGTTTTATTGTATCAAAGCTCACTGTGGACATGTTTCTCCCTCCGGATGAGCTGAAGAGTAGGATACTGCATAGGGTATTGTGTCATTTTAGAAGTGCAGTATGATTATTAAGAGTAATGATGTCCAATCATGTTATTAACAAACCAATAGAATAAGTGCCAGAATTCTCATTCATTCTGAAACAATGAATGTATTTAATGCATGCAATCTATACCAAGGACAGTAAGCTTATATTTCCATGTTTCATTGCTTTTTAAAATGATAGTTGCTACATATTATTTGATATCTAAAGGTAACTTATTACAACTCCTGTCACCACTCTACCTAAAGTTACAAGGTCCCATGTAGGGGTGCAATAATCGATTTGATTTGATCTTAATAAGTAATCACACGTAACATAAAGTTATCCTATGGACTATAAAGAATGTGGTACTTACTTAGACATAAGCTTACCATTTAACATTATACAATAAATGCAAAACAAGATAGAATTATAAAGTTGATTACGGGATTACAGGAAACTAAGGCCAATGGATAGCAGTATGGCTCCATCACAGGAAAGGAATAAAATATAATTTAAATAATAAAAATATGGGAGTTGGTTCTACTTACTCATTAAAACACAGAGATGAACTTTGACCTAATAGGAGAAAAATTAGGGACCTAGGTTTACCTTAATTCACAATTTTGTCCAAGTGGTCATGTTAAATGCTGGTCTCAACAAAAGTAATGTAGAATGAGTTTACAACATGTCCTGCCTTTGTCATCTCAGCAGAGGGGAAGAGGACATGAGAGGGGAGAACATGTGTTTGTTTGTCAGTGTGTGTGTGGACTGAGACAAAAAAAGAGACAGAGAGAGACAGACAGATACAGAGGATTAAATTTCAGAATGAGGGTCAACATTTAATCCTGTGGGCCCTTCTCAAATTGTTGGTGAAATGTGTTTCCAGTCCTCTGCACTAAACGTCAGACCTTGTGTCAAAGAAGGGTGATAATCAATTGTTCTTATATGCCTGAATGACCTCAGGAGTTCATTTGGATGTCTTGACACCCTGGTGTGAACTGGAAGAGACCCCACAAAACTTTTATCTCTCATGGCATCTTGAGCAGGAAAGCGTCAAAGGCTGACACTTTTGTGGCTTAAAAGCAGAACCTGTTTGCAGATGTCAACTGGGCAGTCTCAACACCGTTAATTTAGAACCTTCTGTTAACTCCTCTGGGTTCATAAAACAGCTTCTCTTGACGTGTCCCCCATTTGTACAGGGAAAGTTGAGCTCTGGAGTTCCCCAGAGGGAAAATGTAAAGACCACGCCATGGCAGTCTGTTACAAAAGATTCAACATAATATGGCATTGTTATGAAACCTGTGATTTACACCCCTGTTTCTGTGTTGATGTTAAACCTGTAATCCAACAGTTCAGGGGCTTGTGCAGATGAGATGAGTTGAGCAGAAAACCCCAGTCTTGATGTTTGATTAGAAGTTTGATATAAAATGATCTGTAATTAATTGGAACTCCACACATGTGCTGATTTTTTGTGCATGCCAGGTACTACCTGTGTCTCCAGCTGCGGAAGGACATTCTTCAGGGCCGCCTTCCCTGCTCCTTTGTCACACTGTCCCTGCTGGGCTCCTATGCCTTGCAGTCCGAGCTGGGGGAGTACGACCCAGAGGTGCATGGTGAAGATTACGCCAAGGATATGAAAATGGCACAGGGTCAGACCAAGGAGCTGGAGGACAAAATGATAGAGCTGCACCGCACGTACAGGTCAGAACACTGCCTCAGTCAACCAGTGGAGCAACAGCAGTTTACCTTCTTCACAGAATCCAAACAACAAGTGGCTTTATGAAACAATTCTGTTACAAGCCAAGCCCTGTTTTCATGTTACAGAAGTAACAGTACATTGACATCGTCTGCAGAATGTTAAGTAAAAAAAGTACTAATGAAAGTGTGTTCTAGATAAGCAGCATTATAAACTTCAATCATTAATACATCCAAATCATATGTTGTGTACATGAAATGTTAATTTAAAAATAACTAGTAAATGTAGTAGTAAGACAAATGAAGAAGAGTACAATATCCAGTTTTACACAATCATTAATAAAATAAGCCATTTAATTCAATTCAGTTTTATTTCTAAAGCCCATTATCACAAATCACAGTTTGCCTCAAACCCCCCCCCCCCCCCCCCCCCCCCCCCCCCCCCCCCCCCACAAAAAAAAACCCCTGTAACAATGAAAAAAAAAATTGTAGAAACCCTTAGGAAAAGCGACAGAGGAGGGATCCCTTTTCCACAATGGACAGACATGCAATCAGTGTCATAAAGAACAATACAATTACGGTAAAATACAAGTTTAAACGTGTGTACTACATGTAGGTAAATGCACTTCACCGTTACTTTTGATGATGCCATGCAACAGAACTGACTATGTAATTATTATTGTAAGCAGACATAAAGTATATTACAATGGAAGGCTTGGAGAAAGGATTAACCAGAGGTGACAGCCTCACCTGCTCCCCTAAAAAAAAGCTCAGTTTTGAGTAATTTAATGAGTGAAATAATAATAAAGTTGATTTGAGGTGCTCTGGCTGATGACTGTTACCTGTTCTGATACTTTATATGTAAAAGCTGGCTGTCAAAATCACACCACTGTCAATATTTCTATCACAGCACCTCCATAGTCAGTAACTAAAGGTTTTGTGGGATTCATGCTGTGGTTGTTATGGCAGATCAATGAGTCCAGCCCAGGCAGACCTGATGTTCCTGGAAAACGCCAAGAAACTCTCCATGTATGGAGTGGACCTCCACCAGGCCAAGGTGAGCAGCTTTTCTGCTTCTCAGCTGCTCTTCATTGATTATAGCTGGAAAAGGTGTCCAGTAAGTAGTAAGCCATCCTTGTTTTCCAGTGGTGACTTTAAATCCAAGTATGCATTATAAATAAAAATAAGATACAGTCACTTATAGAAGTATTTCAAAGCTGGGAAGATGGTCTTTTCATAAAACTAGGCTGTCTCTGCAGTAAAAAGATGCAAATACTTGGCCAGAAAAAAACAGAGGAAATTGCCATTTGTATTCACTTTTCCTGCAGAAGAAGAAAACCTTCAATTCAGAAATTCAGAAATTAAAAAATATTTTTTTTTTTTAAATTTCTGGTAAAATTAGAGCTGAGAGCAGGCAGCAGGGAGATTGAGTTGCTGGTGAGATGAATGGAAGTTTACCACATTTCACTTACACATGCATTGTTATGATACAAAGCTGGCTGAGAATTGGCAAAGTATCTCTGTTATCTGAGTAGGAATGTAATTTTTTCCTTCTAAAGCTCCATGAAAACAAACAGGATAGATGTAAAAAGAAAACCCTGATGTGTGTACAGCTTTGTGTCTTTTTGTGTTTTTAATTCCGTGCATCAGAGAGCGTGCCTGCCTGGCCTCAACAGCAGCAAGACATGTGACTTGGGAGGTTTAAAGCCAAAATCAGGTCAATATATTTGTGTCTGAGCAGGGATTTAAGCAAATATGGAGGGAGGACTTGCAGTGGCTTGTACTGCCTCCCTGTGGACGATGGAGAGAAGTACCAGGGAGTTGGATCAAAAAAGCTTCTGTGGAAGATGGAAATACAGCAGAGTACTATTTTTCTTTTCACAGTGGCTGTAATTGGTAGTACTACATACAGTGATAAACATTTCAAACCCATGCTGTGTGCTGATGTCATCATAGATTTTTTTGTGTTTTCATTTATCACAACTGCAGAAGCAATAAATTATGATGTAAAAGGAAATTTGGCTTCAAATACTTACAGAAATACAAAAAGAAACTTATCAAAGCAAATCCACTTACAATATGTGCAAGTGTCCACACCTAACTTAATTACTTTTCAGTTACAAATAACAAAAAATCCAGTGTAGATTGGTATTGAACAATATAGACCACTTTCCAGTCATCATTTTCCACACATTTCTTATGAGCCCACTCTCAGTGTGTGGTGGTGTATTTATCTGTTGACACTCTGCCCTCTGCTGGATTTTCTTATTCTCTTCTTATTTTGTTGTGTTCGGAACCCTCCTGTTCACATCCTGCAGGCGAGGTTGAGACTTGAAATCAGGGAGCGACCAGGTGCCAGACTGTGTGCAGCAGCATCCAACAGTAATTGTGGACACAGCACAGGAAGAACACAAATATAGCAAAAGAGAGTGAATCTGGATTTGGCTTCCAATTTCACCAGCACTTTTGTTTCCAAAGTAATTACAATTCCTGCATATTATACCTTTAATGAATGAATCTGCATGACCCTTAGATACAACTTTAAAATTAGATTAAAAGCAGGAGAAATATATGTTTAAAATGAAGTACGTTACTTTATATATTGGGGTTCCAAAAGCCTGCAAATTTCCAGTTTCCCAGGCTTGTAAATACTTTGGAATTAACAGTGTTTTGTAGAAGTTTTGAATATACCTTGTTTTGGCTATTATTTAAAACATGTTATTAAAATCCAGAAATATGTCTTCCATTATCTAAAATGTATTCCTGGATTACAAACTAAAAAAGTAGTTAAGTTGTGGTTCACACTGAATTATGTCAAACAGTAGTGTCACAAAGAGCGCATCAAGAAATGATGGATCAGGAGAATTTTTATCCCAGACTGAAACTGGACCGCACCAGACATGAGAGCCACCTCTTTAGGAGATCTCTGTCCAATCCTTTGGTCCATACCAGAGTTTGAAGGACAGCTTTAAACAGACAGGAACAGATAGGCTTACACCAAACACCAATGTCTTTGAATCAAAGCTGATGAGTTGGATGTGAAAGTACCCTAAACCCACATTTAGGCCTTCTGTCACAAACAGTGGTTGCTGTGCTTTGCTGTTACACCACAAGCACACTGCAGCAGTCTGTTGGACCTGAAGGTTTCAGTTTTTGTTGAGTTGGTTGGACTGACAGTTTCCGTATCAGCTGTGAGAAACTCCCTTGAGAGCAGTGGAACCTGCGCTGCTAGGTGATACTTAATTTGGCACGTGTTAACTGAGACACAGAGCACACATTAAGGGGCTGTTACATGGCAATGGCTCTTGCATGAAATGTTAAACTTTTGGGCGTTTTGGGGGCCTAAAATGGAAACTTTTGAAATGGACTTCCAGAGTGTAATTTTTTGAAATCGTCACCCCTTCTGTTGACGTGTAAACTGGCAATGCGCTGATCCTGTGAGAACAGTGACGTCAAGGCTGCACTTCAGGCATGCACATTACGTTTCAAACAAACAGCCCAAGTGTAAGTAGGAGGACAGCAAGAGCAATAATGGCAGACTACCGAGGTGTGTTTGTGCTGCTGAATCTACTGAGGTTATTGACGCTCCTCCAGCAAAGTGCCAATTTGATGCACCACCACTGTGTGTTTGCCATTGTATACTTGTTTGTTTATGCTTGCTGCTCTGTAGAAGAACGCCTTTCTGTGCATGTGGTCTTCTTCTATGGTGTGCCATTATAAAGTTCCTGGCATGCATACTACAGCATTTTAGGTTGTTTTTGCTGATCTGTGTACACGAGGATCGTTCTCACAATGTTATATGAACACAGATATTTTTAAAAATACAATACAACACATCTTTTCATACTTCTTTAATCTGTCACCCATTTAAAGTCTTTCCTCATCTTTTTGGTAATTTCAGATTCCCTTAAAAGGTCTCAGTTTTCTGAAGTCTGCATGTCCTGTTGTCAGTCAATGGATCTCTCTCTGTCTCTCTGGGTGTCTCTGTAAGGATCTGGACGGTGTGGACATCATGCTGGGGGTTTGCTCCAGCGGTCTGATGGTTTACAAAGACAAACTTAGGATCAACCGTTTCCCCTGGCCCAAAGTCCTCAAGGTGTCATACAAACGCAGCAGCTTCTTTATCAAGATAAGACCATCTGAGGTACACAAGGTTTTTGTACCAACTAATTTTCGCCCACCTGAACCATGAATAAAACCATGGTGCTTATTTCTCCAGTCCTGTCTTTGTGTTTCTTGTTTGAATAGGTGGAACAGTATGAGAGTGCTATCGGCTTCAAACTACCCAACTACAAGGCAGCCAAGAAGCTGTGGAAAGTGTGTGTAGAACATCACACCTTCTTCAGGTAGGGGTTTGTATTCTTGAAGTTAGTCCATCACATGGCTGCACAGGGTTTTTGTTAAAGGACATGTGGACATTCTGCTCACTGCCTGACCCAGAGTCAGAACAGAAAATCAGTATCAGTGATGTTTGTCTGCAGGCTGACCTCTACTGAGATGGCCACCACTCCCAGGAAGTTCCTGGCGTTGGGCTCTAAGTTTCGCTACAGTGGTCGGACTCAGGCTCAGACCAGACAGGCCAGCTCTCTGATCGACAGACCAGCTCCTTTGTTCCAGCGCTCGTCCAGCAAGAGAAACTCACGCAGCCTAGATGGAGGTACGTTCTTCCTCTTCCACCTGCTTTTTGTGCTGTTTCAAAGGGCTTTCACACTACAAGTCACATTCACCCATTCACACACACATTCACACACTGGTGGCAAAGGCTAGCATACTGTATAAGGTGCCACCTGTTACTCAGTTTTTAACCATTCACTCACACACTGATGGAACAGCCATCAGGAGTTCAGTATATTGCCAAAGGATTCTTGGACATGTACACTGGAGGAGCAGTGGATCGAACTGCTACCCTCTGATTGGAGGATGACCCACTCTTCCTCTGAGCCACAGCTGCCCCAACTTGTGTTCTTCTTTTTAACTACACTTCATGGCTGCCACGTTTATTATGTGTTCCTCTAGAGTGTTTGTTGCAGGTGATAAGCATCTCTCTGTGACGTGGAAGGGTTTAAAGACAAAAGTTATACAGCAGCAGCAGAATACAGTGATGCTCAGTGGCAGACTGGTTAGAGCACATGTCCACACACCTTGCATGGTCAGTGTTTCAACTTCAGCCCTTTTTGAAGCAGTTTGATTCATATTAGCTGTCCTGTAGGAAAGGCATTTTCTAGTTTTCATTGTGGTGCTTAAAGCCAGGTCCCCTGTGCGTGCCCTGGCTCAGGATGTATCCTTCTGGCTCTGAAACTGATATCCACAGCTTCCAATACACTGAGCAGCTTGTGTAGGTCGACTCCCTCGACCTGTGCAAGCCTGTACACAGCGTGGCATGCAGATAGACCTGAACAAAATCCAGCTGGAGGGGAGCAGCTATTGGAAGAAGCAACATATTTATAATCCCATTTATCTGCCTTCAGGATAAGGCATGGTGAACATCACAAACTCTTCAGAGACCCTACAGAGGATCTACCTAACTCCAGCCTGAGCAAACCACTAATTCAGCAGCTTCAACACTGGATGAGGAAATGTGGACATAGACCACAGATGTTCCTGTCCACTGTCCAAGCCACTTGGTTGTGCAACACAATGTCACATTTGGTGTTTAAGTTAAGAGCAAGAGTAATTTTCTAACATTTCTGATTACTCAATTAACTGGAACAAAACATCCATCCTTCCGCTACATAGCATTAGCTGGGATGTGGCAGCCCACACACCTCATATTCCCCTTTGCACTGAACACCCCGACTTGGAATAACCCGGAATTTCTCAGTAATAAGAAACCACTCAACTTTCGCGCTTGGTCAGAAAAAAGCATCATGCACCTCAAGTACATCTTCCATAATAACACATTGGTTTCATTTTCCTACCTGGTCCAGAAGTACAGCATCAGGAGTAATCAATTCCTTGAATATTTACAATTTAAATCATGCATCCAATCCAAATCCAACATTATAACCTCAGACCTCGATCTTCCCACCTCATCATCTGATCTACTTAACGTCCTCACCTCCCGAAGTAAATAGCTCTCCAAAATGTATAGATTAATATCACAGTCAGATCAAACAATTTCCATTCCGTTTGTAAAATGGCGGTCGGATCTTATGATCACTCTTGATGCTGTCTTCTGAAAACAAATATGTAAAAACATCTATTTCATGACTAAAAATGCTAAAAACATACAACTCATATAATACAAAATGCTCCACAGATATCACTACACGGGTCAGAAAAAGTCCAGAATTTGATTTGCACCAGAAAAATGCACACTGCACACAAAACAGCCCAGACAATTACATTCACACCATCTGGAATTGTACACCAGTCAAACATTTTTGGGAAAAGAATCACTATCACAGAATCACTATCATCACCGCATCCCACTGTCCCCATCGCTCTGTGTGCCAGGCGATATCGCCAACATAAACCTGAACAAAACAAGTATTTAGTATTAGTATTTCTGCTGTCCTCATTACCTTTGCTGTCATTTTTATTATTGCTATTTTTATTATTATTATTATAGTAATATTCTGATTGTTATTGACATAACTATTATTCATAATAATATAATTATAGTGAAGCTAAGACAGAGAGGAGGAGAAAAAATATACATATATGCTTTTGTATAGCCTATAAATATTAGTTTATTGTTATTATTATTACTCATCCCTCATAGTAATTATTTAATTATTTATATAATTATTACTGCCATTATATAGGCTCCGCCTTGGATCCCTGGTGGTCTAGGGTGGGCCAGGCCCGCCCTCTGCAGGGCAATTTGGGTGGTGGACGGGCTGACTGCGTGGGCCCTGTGCTCGTGTCTCTCTCTGCCCCGGTTTTATGCACTGGACTGGTTCCGTGTTGCACACCCCAGGGGAAGGGAAGAAGGGAAGAAAAAAAACAAACAAAACAAAAAACGACAACAAACAAACGCAAAAAAACAACACAAGACTAGAACAAGTGGGCATGTGTGCAGAGCCAGCTGTAGGGCTGGCTTGCACTACATTTGACCACTTTTTTTTTTATACCACACATTTAGACATAGACCTATGTATCTATTAGGAAAGAAGGAAAAACAACAAACAAAGAAAAGAAAACCCACATAAGAATAGGGCAAGTGGTTATGCATGTAGGGGCTGGCCATGGGACTAGTTTGCACTGCATTGCACCACACATTTAGACATAGGCCCACATATCTATTGCGAAAAAGGAAATATGTTTGTGTGTATGTATGTATGTATGTATGTATGTATATTCAATTCAGTTCAATTTTATTTATAAAGCCCTTTATCACAAAACACAGTTTGCCTCAGAGGGCTTTACAGCATACGACATCCTTCTGCCCTTAGACCTTCACATTGTCTAAGGAAAAACTCCTGAGTGGCCTGGGTGGTTGGCCGAGGACTGGGGGTGGCTGTGCCCTGTGGCTCCCTCCTCTGGTATCTACTGGCTGCGGCTGTGGGTCGTCCTGCATGGTGGCCGTGGTGGGATCGAAGACCCAAATTAATGCCCCCCAATTTTATTTTAACTGATGATGAGAGCAACAATGATCATCATTATTATTTTTCTTCTTCTTCTTCTTCTTCTTCTTCTTCTTCTTCTTCTCTTCTTCTTCTTCTTCTTTCTTCTTCTTCTTCTTCTTCTTCTTCTTCTTCTTCTTCTTCTTCTTTCTTCTTCTTCTTCTTCTTATTATTATTATTATTATTATTATTATTATTATATTATTATTATTATTATTTATTATTATTATTATTATAACCTTCTTTATTTGCTGCTCATAAGTTATAACACACACTAATACTCACACTCACTAGTTTGTTTTTTTTTTTCATGACTTTATGTCTCCTAATGTTTGTAGCCCTGCCTCAGTTGTTGTGTCCTGTCTTGTTTGTCTTGCTTTTTTTTTATTCTTCTTGTTATTTTCCTATTTTGATGACTTTTAAAGAAAAAATGTCTTCCAACCTGTGGGTCCTGTTAATAAATAAAAAACAGTCCCTAAGTTAAAAAAGAAAAAAGAGTTAAACCTTTGATACATCCACGGCAACAATACCTGTATCTGCAGGCATTATAATTTCCAGTCCGTCTCATGTTGAAGAATGCGATATCTCAAAAACGCGCATAGGGAATTTATTCAAATTTGGTAAAAACATTCACTTGTGGGTCAAGGTCAATATGACCTTTTTCTGTCACATTTTTGTGGACACAATATCTCAAAAACACCTTGAGGGAATTTCTTCAAATCTAGCACAAATGACAAACGTGCAAACAAACGTGCAAACAAAACGTGCTTTTGGCTATAATTCAAGAATTTTTAAGCTAATTATCACAAAATTTCACACCAACAGACTCTGCTGATTGTAGAGATCTTGTGTGCTGCCGGGGGGAGATGTTTGTGAAGCATCTGTGTTCTAACTGACATTGATGTAAACTGTATAAGAAGCTTGACAGTGCAAGGAGGTATACATCCATGAGGCAGTAATTGTAGTTGACTTTAACATTTAGATAACATGAAGGTTGTTTTAAAAAAGACTTTCACACTCCTGAAAGCTGCAGATGCCACATTAATACATGAGTTTACTTTTGTTTTGTTTTTAAAGTGAGGCCACTGTCTCTCCTCTGTGTCCACTTCAGCCATGGCATCTACTCCCGACAACAAATCCACTCGCCCGGTCAGCGCCCCCGTTATGTCACCGGTGTCTCCTGGGGAGGCAACCCCGTCCCCGCTACTACCCTCCTTGGCTCGCTTTAACCACCATGACAGATCCGCTCTCAAAGGCCACCGCTCGTCAGACAAGAAGGCAGAGGTAAAGGCAGAGAGTCAGCCGGGTGAACACACCAAGAGCCACAGCCCCAGACCAGAGTCGACTCCACAAATCAAGGTAGTAGACACATTCCTTTACCTCAGCATGTGTTGTAGGTAGCATCAAGCTTTCACTCTGTTCACTCACAGGGAGTAAAGGGCACCTAGAATCAGAGAGGTTACTGTAATATTTAGAGAGCGTACCTGGCCCCTTTGTAAATGCAGTGTATTTGTTATGCATCTGCACAAACTGTGCTGATTGTAGAGATCTTCTGTGCTGCCAGGGGAAGATGTGTGTGAAGCATCCATGTTTTTACAGACACAGATGTAATCTGTAACTGCAACTTGACCATGCCAAAGAGGAATACAACTGTAAGGCAGTAATTCATTTTTTTCTTCTATATTAATTTTGTAAAAGTCAGCAGAAAGCAGGAAACAAAGTCTCTGAAAATCATTTTTACTCAGGGAGGACCCCCCAAAATGTCATCATGTACTACAAACTGAATATTACAAATACTTACTTATCAGGACATTAATTGACTAGACTCAAAGGCTAAATGTAAATGCAGTGATACAATTAGTTTACAATGAGAAATGACAGAACAGAGGTGCACTGAATGGAGTAATATTAGACACAGACTGTACATCTATGGAAGCTTACAGACACTCAGATGGATACATGGCTACAGATGTGTATTCTCTTTTTGTAGTAGGGGTTGACCGATGTTTTTTCAGGACCGATAGTGATACCAATTATTAGTAGTTAATGAGACTGATAACCGATATTTGGAAACAATATGCATTTACAATAAAATTGAAACTCTATTAACTCTATTCACTCTATTAAATATGTAGAATTTTGAATATAACAAACTCCAACACAAAACTTTGTTTAAATGCCTTTCGAAAATGTTTCATCAAAACTCAAACTTTCAACATCATACAGCAAGTTCCCAGCAACCTTTTTTTAAATAAAGTCAAGTGAAAATTTAAATTAAAAAATTAATAAATAAAATCAACGTCCTGAGGTTTTACAAAGTAAAAGTTTCTCCCATGCTGACACTTTCTTTGCACTTTTTATTGAATTTATTTTATCGGTGATCATTAAAACAAAATACTGATACAGATAACCAGAAAAATACCAAATATCGGCCCCAATAATTGGCCAGGCCAATAATCTGCCAAACCCTACTTTGTGGCAGGTAAAAGCTTGTGGCTGATCATAGAAGTTAATTTCGAATTTTTTGATATATGCGCTTAATTTCTGTCTTCGCAAAACCAATGTTGAACTATCGCTCTAAATGTCTGCCAGCAGTTTTAAGTTTTCATTTTTGAGCTCTTTTTGGACACAGAGTTGTTTTGTGGAATGTTTTAGCCCTGGTTGTGCTCGCATTTATCCTGATGTGTGAGCTTTGTCTGTGCTACTAGACAGTGGCCAGGAGAGAGCGGAGGCATTCCCCCTCTGTAACCACCGCCAATGGGGAAAGAGAGAAAAAAAGCCAGGTTTGTTTGCCTGATGCATGAAATGACTGTGTATGTACGTATGTATGTATGTATATACTGCATATCTGTAAGCTACAATGATGTTGCTTAAGAACATTTGGCTAAACAGGGGTGCAAAACAGCATACACCAATCTGCCCATTTTTCAGCACTTCCTCCATAGCAGGTCTACCTGCACACATGCTTTACTTTCAGTATGATGTACAACTCCACAGCAGGGGATCCATCAGTACAACAGTCATGTCAGTCTCACCACTAACCTCCAGTTGCTCTGATTTAAAACACAGTTGAGCCCTCAGTGAAATTCAACACCTTTGAAACAGATTTTTCACATTAATAGACTTCCTGTTACTCAAAGTTTAGAATCTCTCCTTTGCCTAATAGGATCAACAATTTAGATAAAAATCTTACATCATGATAAATGAAACTGTATATCGCAACATCATCAACATATTCTTATTTAATACAATTTATTGGAGCAGAGCAAATTAATGTAAAATCATAAAAATCCGGTATAGCTAGAAAGCTGTCGTGAGCATTAGTCTATTGGCACTATTGCCAACAATGGCCTACAGATAATACAGGGAATGCTATTGTAAAATATAAGCAGTATATAAAATAAGCAGTATGGCAACATCTGTGATGGCTGACCAATTTTCAGATTGTTCTGTCTCGTGGTAGTATCATGTAACCTGCTGTCATTTCTTAGAAAGCTTTTAATGTAAATGATCTGCTTGAAGTGATGAATTTTATTGACAGGAGCACTAATAAAAAGAAATGACAGAAGCTGAACAAAAAAAAAAAATGGATAAGTGGAAATGACTGAAATTCATTTGTGAATTTGAACAGTTTTTCCTTAAAGATAGATATGCCAGATTGATATAAAAATCAATCAGGCATAAATTATGATAAATGAGCCACAAGATATCATAGTGAATATAAAGGCTTATTTTTGATTCTCAGGACCCTGTCTTTATTTGTTCATGCTGGCCTCCTGACCATCATTTTAATACTGGCTTCAATTTGACAATATTTTTCAATTTGATATTTTTGCACGCGTATTAGTTTATGAATAAATCAGAAGTAGTGAGCTATTTATTTTCAGTGTAGTTGAGATGGGTTGTCTAAATGTTCCATCATTTGTTCCTAGTAACACATGTATTTTTCTTACTGTATTATAACTGGTTTGTGCTGAGTGTGAGTGAAGCAGGACATTAAAAGTAACTGTGTCTTTCCTGTGACGGCGGCGCAGCACTCTCCTCAGGACAAAACAAAGACGGAGATGGTGCGAGTGAGGAAGGTTAGCATGCTCCTGAGCTGATGTTCCTGCTGACTGACCATCCTCATCCTTTCATCAGTTACACATGAGGAAGACTTTGAATTTGATTTTCTGTTTTCTGACACTGCTGCTTTCCACTGCAGAGACACCGTGCTTTCAGCTCCTGGTTGCTTTATGATTTTTGGCTGTGTGTGTTTGTGTGAAGGCTTGTACACATGCTTTCAGCTGTACAAGAACCGGGGCTGAGGAGAAATCAATTCATTGTGAAAGCTCTGATTTAGTCACTGTCCTTCCTCGCAATTTTTCTTGCATGAAATGTGGTTTCTTCTTGTCCAGAGGCAAACAGGCAGATATAATGTTTATAAAATAACATCTGTAAGAGGAGACCTTTAATACACATACTCACATGTTCACATCTGTTAAAGAAAAGACCCTTTTTGCTGATTGATTCAGTAAGTCCAGGATTTTGCAGATGTTTCTGTGATTATTGTGACCAGAATGATGGTTTTGCAGCAGCTTTGTATGTGTTAAACAGTTTGTAGCTTTGTAGGAACAGAACCACAATTGGATTTAAAAATAATAATAATGATAAAGCCAATATTTGATCTACTTATCTCATCAGTCAGGCTAGAAGCAGATACAACATGACACAGACTAAACATATTTGATAGTTATATAAGAGCAAACAAATCTGGTTAGTATATTAATATTATTTTTTGTTTTATGTAAACCATAGCATTGATTAATACAGAGATAAATGTAGATTCTTTCGCTTTTTAAAAATTCTTGATCTAAAAACACCAAGTGGGACATTTGACAGTTGAAGTTGTTAATGCTATATGGCGGCGTGTATTAGGGCCACTGCGGTCAAGGACAAACAGAAAAGAGTGTTTAAGAATGCAATTGTAATCTCAAGGAAAAACTATATTTAGTTATTTATATTTTTAGATACAACTCTAAGAGTACAACAACAACAACAAAAAAAGAATGAGGTCCTAATTTTATGCAAAAATAAAAACATAATATGTTTATTTCATGTGCTATGTGTCACATTGGAAATATGATAAATGATGTAATGTCCCCATTAAGCTTTTATAACCATATATTTTAGGATACCAAAATAAAATTAAACCATTAATATCCTATTTGAGTTATGCAGCAGTCTGCCAGTCATGCCTGATGCATACTGGACTTGGTTTTGTCCAGACAACTGATCCAAAGAAAGACACAATAAAAGCCATGTCCATGACATCAAAAAAGGATTTCAACTCAGTACGTCCACACGTCCACACGTCCACACAGTAGTGGTGCATTGAGTAAACATTAATGCCCTCATTGCCCTGCTGATGTTTTGACGACTTAACTCACCTGAGGCACTCATGTCACTTGACAATGTTCCAGGTGGGAGACACTGAGCAGAGGGGCAAACATTATGTGTAAAACTAGCAATAGTACAAATACACAGTCAGGAATGGCTAAAGCATGCACATGCAACTCAGTGTACCCAATCATAGCATAACATACAAAGTCCTACTCTTGAAAGTTTATAATAAATTCCATTATTTACCTCATAATATTTCATCTTTTTTCTTCATAAGATTTTGAATAAATTCTTTTCACATTATAACCTTTTCCCCAACATGTTACAACTTTGCTTTTGAAATGTCAGATTTTATTTGTCACAATAGCCACATTTCTCCATGGTTTGATAGAATGGATACATCACACCTGATACATTCAGCAACTAAAGCTAAAAGATTCAACATTCAGTTTCCAAGAAGCACAACACCAAATGCATGCTAATGTTGCTCTGTTACTGCTAAAGTGTAATAGACTGTTTAACACACCATATCAGCTTAAAAAATATGATTTGCAGGTTTAAACTGGCTGGTAATATTCATCAGACCAATACACTGAAATGTAAAAATAGTGACAAGTTAATGTGATTTTTTTTTTTTTAATATGGACATTTCTGAAGTGACAGCCAGTCAACACACAGCTTTGCTCTTGGTCCTATATATTGCACTGCAGCAGTCTTTGCATGTGTAGCATGAGACTTTACACTCACATGAGCAAGTGTGTATCTGTCTGGTTTCTCATACACCCGACTGCTGTGTGTGTTGCTGAATTCATCACATTTACCCACTGAGCAAGGCACACTGGGAACTGCACCCCATACCTCTTTGATTTGTTGTGATTGATGTCATGGCCTTGGTCAGTGCTGCACTGCAAATCAAATATTAAGATGTTTAAATTAATTGCATTACTTCCAACCACCTCTTCCCTTTTCCTCATTTTCAACAGAAAAGAGCAAAGGAACTTGAGGGTGAAACTATTTATATCAGACATAGCAATTTAATGTTGGAGGTTTGTATCTTCAGTCTTCAGATATGTGTTGTGGCTGCTTGCCGTCATGTTTTTTCCGCCTGCATGAGCATTGTTGATTTTCTTTTTGCTTTGACACCTCTGTTTCTTTTCATCTCTTCACTTGTTTTCAGCTTAACCCTAAAGGCTTGGCATGCACTATTATCCTCTCTGATTCTCATGCAAGTAGCTTCACTTCACTTAAACATTGTCTTTGTCATTTCATGTTTTCATTTTATGAAATATATGATTGGGAAAGATCTCTTTTTTAACATAAGTTAAAGTTCAAACTGGTGCTCCAGCTTGGTCGTTGGTTGGTGCCGAAAAAAACAACAACATGCAGCTGAAAGTGTCTGAGGGATGAAGATACCATAATCAGTGCAATTGCTGTTTAAGTTCAAAGATATAGTGGATACACCTGTTTTCAAGTCTGTATGGATGTGGATCTCCAGGAGAATCCAATGCACTCCATTCATTTGGATGATATTTAAAAAAGCCTTGTTATGTTTCAAACATATGTATTTAAAAAAAATGTGTGTTCATGTTGAAAAATGGATAAAAAGTTTAAGCAACTACTGCTCATCATCAGTCAGGGTGACAGAGTTTAGAGATGAAAATGTCTGCACAACCCCTCCCTGCCTGCTAAATACCCTTGTCTTTTAGGCTGTCCTCATACTTAGTCCTTTCAGAGTGATGACTCAGCTCTTTTTGGGTATATGTGAATTCGGACCCCTCCGAAGTTCACTTCAAGTCTGCATCCAATGTGTTTAACCTGTGTGTACTTAACACAAAGCACTCCAGATTTCTTTTTGTATTTTAACTCTCTAGATCACATGATCTTGCATACAAAAAGACCAACAGATGGACCAACAAATGTCTGCTGGTAACACTAGTCGGTATAAGGACGAGGAGTAACTGATATATGGAATGAAAAACATATGAAACACCAATGCTAATGTTTTTTTCCAAGCTAATGTGAAAATGCCAGGTTTCATAACCGCACCGCAGTACTGCGTCACTGTAAAACAGCTACGCTACTTACACACTACTACAACCTGCGATTCATCACCTCTCTTCTCTCTCTTTAGTCAGTGTGTTATTTTGTATTTTTCCTGTTTGCGTAAGTATATTCATGTTGTAGTAAAAAGCCTCCCTGTTTTTTTCTGATGTTGAGGCAAACAAACGCCTCTTCTGTTAAGATATCAACTTTACTTCAGTTTAGCTCTCGACATCTCAACATTTAGTTGGACCTAATCAAACACCTTAAAACTTCACCTCACTGATAAACTAGACAGCAGCCCTAAAACAGTTCAATGGAGTTTCAGTCCTTTTTGTGATCTCCTGTCTGAGGGTCTGCTGCCTCCTCACACCATCTCTTAGCCACCATACTCAGCAGACCGGTGTTCATATCCCATATTTTTGGTGTGTTTTTGTAGCTAATGTTACATGACATGTTACTTGACATAGCCATTCATTAATTCACTAAACTTATCCAACAATCATCATTATTTTAACTAAAACCATGATCTAAACCAAACCAAGTTGTTTTTGGGCCTTAACCTGATGTAGTTTTGTGAACATTGGAGTTTGTTTTAAAAAGACACTATGCATGTACAAGCATAAATTGACACACTGTCCTTGAGTGTCCAAAACTGATGCTAGAGGGTAGGTAAAGCGTCATAGTTTAAAGCATTGGGACGGTGACCAAGCTGGAGGAGTTGGGATTAAGAACTTTTTGTTTTGCCACGAATCCTTTGGATTCTTTCAGATATCTTAAATGTCAAAGCAGCAACAGCACAGGTACAACCAACATTACCAATGGCTCCATTCCATTAAGTGTCTTGATAAGCCATGTGAGTGAGTGAGCATGTATGATATCAACTCCCTGGAACTGGCTCATCTAAATGGAATGCAGCAAACATTTATTTTCCTGCTTTGACAGGTCAACATGTCTGCCCTGAGAAGGCTCTACTCACAGACAAGATTTGAAAAGAAAATACTTATTATGTTCTTTCCCAGTCATGTATGTCTCAATGATGTCACCAACAGATTCTGGACTTCTCATTGGTGCTCATGGTTAATGAGGACTTTCACTCTATTTTCATTAGATTAATTTCCTACATGAACCTAACTCCCTTGGAATGCTTGGACTGTATTTACTGTGTGTCTGTGAGCCTGTGTGGCCATGACGGCTGATGCTATGCCGTTATGTGCTGGGTTACATCATTTCAGAGGAGAGGGATGACATGCCATTATTAATGTTATTGGTCCGTTTCCCATTTAAAGCTGCATTATTAAATATATTTCATAATGCCTTTGAAACAAAGGGCTACTTTAAGTGAGATGGGTCACACAATGTGACAAACCCACAGGAGTGATTATTGATAGCAATCTGCAGCTTTACAGGGTCTCTGTACCTGTTTGCGCTCATATTTTGGGTTTTTCCAGCTCAATAACAGCTGGGCTCTGGTTTCCGCCTGCTGCTGTGGTGATGTGTCAGCCCCCTCTTCATGTGTCTGCACTGTATGTGTTTGCTTCCCAACTTCAGCCTGCCTACCACCTGTAAAACGGTCATTGCAGTGGTTTAAGCACTACTTGGTGGCCACTGTCACACTGCTATTCCCTATGGAATCAGACCCTGAGGAGCACATCAGTTTCATCTCTGTGTCCAGTACAGAGACACTGTATCTGCAGGAGCTTCAGGAAGTGTTTAGCTTCGCCCTGACTCCAGTTTAAATATTACAAGCAGAGTATTATTGTTCAGGTGATTGATCATTAAGGAAAGCAGAAGAATACATTCACAGATATAACTCCATGAAGAAAAAAGAGAAAGTTTGAATACCGAATACTGCAAATGTCCAACGTTTTAGCTTCAAGGTCTCGGCCAGGACATCATCAGTGTGATAATATAAAGGTAGAAAATCTAAATGAAATGACAGCTCTGCTTACACTGCAACATGTTCTCATCCCAAGGTGTCACATGTTGCTGCTTTGCACTGGCCATGCGCATCTACATATTATGCACTAGGTATCCTGTGTCTGCTTGATACATTCTGGGATGCCTCCATCATGGTGTCAACAAATGCACATGGTGGGATGCTGCTGCATGTGATTATGTTGCATGTGGTTACCAATACTACTATATCAACGAATGCACACACTGCCACAGACAGTTAGGTTTAGGGAATGGAGGAACATGGTAAGGTGTAGGAAAAAAAACAATCATATTTAGATGGAAGTGAACAACAGACTCCTGTATCTTACTCTGGAGTTTGTCGGATCCATCCTCTGCCTCTCGCTGTCCTTGTATTACGCCATTATCGGCAGCATTTCAACCTGATGCTGTCCTGGCACATTTCATGCGGAAGTGACAGGTTTTGTCCGGCTGTATTCTCAGGTGACACCGCCCGTGCATGTATCATGCAGACGAGGCAGGTGCCAGCTGGCTATCTGCCAGCTTATAATAACACTACAACTGATTCTGTCTGGCTGTATTCTCACCTGATGCCATCCAGCGGAGTTTCATGCAAAAGGTAGCTTTTGCCATTGTGAGGTCACACCAAAAGCACTGTCAAAGTGCCTCTATTTTATAAATTGGATGAGAACAGGCTGACTTACTATAAAGAGATCACATGATGCAACATAACACCCATCATACAAAAACAATGACTGTGCGCCTAAAACTTGGTTGTCCAAAAAAAGACTGTATAGCCTGAACAAAATGTCAGTAGTTCAATGTTGAGCTTAAAAACAGCAGGAAAAAATGCTTACAATGTTCTCTTTGGTTCTTAATTTTCTGAAATGTTGGTGAGTTTGCAGTATTTAGTGTACAAACTACAAGGGTTACTACAAGCCCAGGGTTGACCTTCCTTACTTTGGTTATGTCAGACCTGCTCATCATATTGAGGTTTTTTAGAGAAACACCACACCTGCTGTATTTACTGTCCTCCTGCTGTTATTGATGAGAGCCAGAAGGTGTGAGCCAGTGAAGGGCCTCAGTAAACTCTAATTCCTACATCCTCAGCTCCTCCACTACTTTATTTCTGTTATCATGACCCACACAAGGGACATTTAGAAATGACTGTAAAGTTTAAATCTCATGGGCTGCTGCTGGCCTCAGATATGAATCACAGATCACAACAGACAGATGATGACTCCTCCCAGTGCAGTCTGGTGTCTGGTTTGTCTGAAAAATATCTTCTTCTGTGACCTCAGCATGTCATTGAGAATAGGCAGACTGTCCAACTACTGACATGCTCTGAAATAACACAGAGCCCTTTTGCATTAAGGAACGATTTGTCAGCACAATAAAAAAGAGAGGCAGATTGTCCTTTCGTATTTATTCAGTCTGGTGATTCATTATTTTTGGCTGTTTGTCACATTTCTTCACCCACCGAGCCTATATATTTATTTTCTACACAGTCATATTTTTTTTTACTTACTTTTCCCTCTTCCTTTCTTTCATAACTTCAATCATTTTCTGTTGTCCTATCTCTGCTATTGATTCCTTTCCACCTACCTGTTCTGACTTTGACATTCTTGTTGAAGGACCTGGACAAGACCCAGACTGAGATCATGCGCCACCACACGAGTATCAGTGAGCTGAAAAGGAGTTTTATGGAGTCTGTACCGGAGCCTCGGCCCAGCGAGTGGGACAAGCGCCTGTCCACCAACTCGCCTTTCCGCACAGCGAGCATCAATGGCCAGCTGCAGCCAGCGGTGAGTCCAGCATCCTGGGGAAGACACACAGTACACTGCATAACTGATAACTCTGATAATAGTAAGTGTCAGATCACCCACACAGACACTGTCCGTGTAAAACTTCCCAGTTGTTAAAGGTTTGTTTTTTCGAGTGACCAGCCATGCTTACAGCTTTCAGTCCTCGGTTACACACAGCCCTGACTTATCTGTGTGCTGCGCATGCACACACACACCTGGCACAGGAGAAGAGTGGGGAGATGCTGGCCTGACAGCTCTTGATGGTGCTCTGCGGTTACAGAGAACAGCGAATATAGGAATAAATGACAGTGTATTTACTCCTTGGTCCCTGATGATCTAAAAAAAATCTAAATGTGTCTCTTGGTACCTTTTAAATATAACGTCACTGAGAAGATCTGAGAAGCCGCTAAATAGCGATAAAGTCAGCTCATTGGTAGTCCTCTCCTCCCGTCACCCTGTGACCTTAGATCATGTTGTTCGTTTGCAAAATGATGGGGCCATTGTTTATTGACCTAACATTATGCATTGCAATGTGGCTTACCGTGAAGACACCTTTGACTGTCTTTGCCCGACCATCTGCTCCACTGTGACGCTCTCTGTTACATGTGCTTCAGAGTGCTGAGACTAGTGTAAACAATAGAGTTGGAGTGCACTCTGCTGGACAAACTATATGGCCTTATTGAAACCATTTCTAAACCACCTTAGCATTGTTTTCTGCATATGGTCTGTAAAAAAAGTTTTCTTCCAGCGCATATCAGAAAAAAATATACGCAGATACAGATATGCTCCGATATGTCTGTGAGAGGCTCATATCAGCCGATAAATCGGTCGGGCTCTAATTACAATCATTCAGCAGTTGCTTTGGCAGAGCTATCATCAAATCCCCCCTGCCCCAGGATCCAAACCAGTATTTCCTCAGCTGGACACTGCCCTGTATAGCTTTATTGTGAGTGAGGGATGCACGATAATGTCGGCACATCATCACATCATCAGTATCTGTAGATACAACTGCTCCATAAACAAAATATTGACATTGGCTCGAAACAAAATTTCCTGCCGATACAGGCCATTAAGATGACTATTAGTTGAAATAGGTGAAATTGTCCCTGGTTTTCACTCTCGCCCGGACTGTCTTAGAGAAAGCATCATCAAAGCCTATTAAAGTAGGGGGAATTTCACAGTTTTGTTTCAAATTTCTCACATTAGAATAAATAAGTCATGTATTACATGCAACCATGGTTAAAGTAACTTTTTTGTTTGCCCAAGGAATGAGTACATTGTGAAAGCATTTAATTTTATGTTTCCATCTGCTACCAGAGGGCCATCACATGTAATATTTTACTTCCCCTTCAGAGAAGACTTGATGTTCTATGTGATTATGGGGAAAAACAATAGTTCATATATTTATTTCTGCATCGGAAATCTGCCAAAATGAGTCAGAAAATATTGGCATATCAAATATCAGCATAAATCCAATATCGTGCATCCCTGCTGTGAGTCAGTAAGAAGTTTTGGATCAAACCCCCTTAACAAGTCAATTTGGCTTCACCTACATGGCTCAAATACCATAAATTCAAATAAAATCCAAATGTTTTGTGAAAAGGATCATCTGTTCATATCAATGCACCACCAAAATAGATGTTGACCTCTAAATTTGTGTAAAAAATCAGGTCAACACCTGTTTTTGTTGTGTTTTAGAAGTTCATATTACCAGTCTCATTAAAGTCATCAAACAACCACACAATAATCACCACAGAGACAATCTTCAGCCTTCATGGCGCTGGGGGCAGCTGCTTGCTCTGTATGGTTAGTCATCAGCCCTATCAGTGTTCAGGACTCACTCTGTATGTTCCCAATATTTCAAATGTTAATATGTACAAACTTGCATGGATAAATATTATGGGCAGGACATGGGTAGTACTGAACATAACTCATGTTGTTGTCCGTGAAGAATATAGCAGTTAGAATTGTACACTGATCGTTCACTTAATGGTGCTGTTGGCTTCCTTCATATCATTCCACTGCTTTAGCATGACTGGGACTGCAGTCACAGAGGGACACTATTTGAGACACTCTTTTAATATTTGCTGATGTGACGATGGCATGTTCATGTATATATGTGACAGGGAGGATGTCCATAGTTGTACTTCTGTGCAGAATAATTGGTGGCATGACTGCGGTAAAGGTATTTGAAGCTGGTGCTTCCTGACATAGCTGTTTATTAACACTGTGCAGTCTTTATGATCAATATACAGAATGGCACCTGGCTGCGGCCGAGGCCGGCTGTTAGCAAGCAGCTCTCTGACCTGACCAGACTGTGCTTGGCTGCTACTAAAAGGGTTCAGTATGCTTCAAACCAACACGTTTATATGAAGTGTTGTCCGAACATGTCTAAAGGCAAAAGTGTTTATACTTGTTCTGAATGGAAACACTCTCACATTTAAAGGTGTAGAGGCTACAGCCACAGAGAGGGACGAAATATGATGAAACATACAAATGTTGTTGTTTGAAACAATCTAATCTCAAAGGTGTTTTTGGGTTGTACTTGGTTTTTGAAAAATGAAAAATAACATCTTGTGAGGAATTGAAACCCTGCATCTTGTCTCACCTCCACACACCTGTCCAAGTGAAATTGTGAAGTGGGCATTATTGTCAGTTATAGAAAAGATACCAAATTTGTTTGATGGACAAAAACCCCATGGGAAAAGTGTAGGAGTGGAGGTTTCAGCACTTTTCAGCACTTAGTTTGAAGCATACTGGCACCTCTGCGGGTGTCCTGGAACCCTTCCCCTTTAACCCTCTTTACTGCTGTCCCCTCACCACTGCCTCTGCTCTATGAATGGCTGCTGCAAGCTTTGTCATCTTACTTGATCTGCCAGTCGATCCCATGGCTGACTTAATCCTGGTAATGTATTTGCATGATTCACGTGCCTGAAATGGCCAGCGAAAGACTGCAGAGCGAAAGAGCAGAAGAAAACAAGCTACACACTAATGATTAGAAGCCAGAGGACTGACCCCCCCTCCTCCCTTCCTCCTCATCTGTCTCACCCTCCAATCCTCCCTGTATCTGTCCCTCCCTGAATGTCTTATGTGTTGTTCTGTAACTCTGTCTTGTACCTGTGCCACATCTGTTCTCATCTTCTTTCACGTCTCCTTAAAAGTCTGTACCTGCTTCCCCGGTCAAATCCCCACCAACTTCATCCTCATCCCCTCAGCCTCTGCCATCCTTCCCTGCAGGTTCAGACAATGACTCTGAAGGTCAGAGAGGATCTCAGTCCTCCGACCTGCCGGTGTTGCCCTCTGGCTCTCAACTCTTCTCCACCCACAACTTGAAGACACAGTTTCTATCGCAGACATAAGGCTCTGCACAATAACCATATTCCTTTTTAATACTCAAAAATCTAGCCATAACAGCACTTTTTTGCTGAACCCTGAGGCACAATTTTAGTAATTTCCTGTTATTGCCGAATGCAAAATTATTATGATGACACATAAGATGGAAAAAAAAATAGAAATAGCCTCCATTGCATCACCATCCACTACTTTAAAATTCCCAGATTCAATTTGAGCTGGTAGATTTTTGCAGGCTAAACACAGATCCTGCCCTGTATGCAATACCACATCCTCAGTGTGCAGTGCAGAATTATCTAAACAATGTGCCATGGCAAACTCCTCCATGGATCCTGCCATTTGAGATGCAAAGACAGGCTGTTGGTACATTATGAAGCAATTCAGGTGACATGTTAGAGTTTTGCTAGCACATGCCAGGCATTTCTTCTGGTGTTTTCTTTCTTCCTTTGGCATTTAGAATACTTTGCACTGCCAAAATAGTCAGCACTAGCTAGCATTTTAGCTGCCAGAGAATGCCTTTCCAATGCCTCTGCCAGTTTTGCTCAATCAAAGTTGTCGCAGTGTCTTACAGCTCGCTGCCTGTTCACCAGTAGAGACTGGAGACTGAGCTCTGGTGGTGTGTGTTGTGCGCCAAATACAATGAGTTTGATTGAAAGTGGAGGGCCTGTATTTATGACTGTGTTGAAAAACATGCCTACATGATTTCTAAATACTCTGGTACACTGTAATACCCTGATAACGCCCAAGCCTAGTTGTAATCACACAGAAGTAAGAGCCAGTTTTATATTGTTTCCTATGACAGTAAGCCATTCAGCATCTTAACCATGTCATAATAAGAGTTTGAGCTTACTTGGGTAAATCTAGCTCGGTTTACTCTTGGCTTTCCAAAGCCAATAGATAGTGGAAGTGCATTAAGAAGTGTATTGTCTGTTAATGTTAATGTTTCCCTGTCAGACAACATCACTAACAACCTAATTTTAAAGCTCCAGTGGACATCTTTCCAAACCATGTCTCCTCCATGCTACATACCCTCCCTTTCCTGCACCCTCCCTCCAACATCCCCTTCCTCTGTTTTCTCATCCTTCTGTCCCTCTCCTTCTTCTCCGATCAGTTGACCATATCCCACTTGCCTGTTCATTGTTATCTGTCTCTCTTCGTCTGCCGCTACTGAGCACAGCGAGGGAGGCAGTCTCTGTTCGGACACAAGGTAAGAGCGAATAGCTTGTCCCCAGCACAAGTAGGACCACAGCTGTACGGACATGGCTGCCTGCTGGAAGAAGAGGAGGACAGTGAAGTTGATTGGGTTGATGATGATGAGGAGGAAGATGAAATGGAAGAGGAGGAACAAGCTCATGCTCACACTCTGATGGCGGCTATCAATGTGCCGGATGAGGGGAGGAGCTCAGTTAATCCATGTGAGCTAAACCCAGCCAGGCTCAGGCAGTCCCGGATGTCTTTCTTTCTGTCAGGGCTGCTGGTGATGGCTCTGACCATGCTGTGGCTGGCCTTCATTTAAAAGACAAATACATTGGGAGATCCCTGAACATTTAATCCTGCAAGGTGCCCTCTGCCATCTGCTTCCTCCAAGTACCGGTGTGTCCCTCTACCTTGAAGTCATCACTTCTATCAGTTCTACATGCAGTTATTACCTTTTGTCCCTTCCATGCACCTCAGTTCAGCCTAAAATGGCCATGCTGAATAAGAAATTATAATCTTTAAAGCGAGCCTATGTAACTTTTGCTGGACAGCCACTGTGACCAAAAGTAGCAGTTGACCCTTGCTAAGCTCCACCCAGCTTAGCTGCTGTTGCTAAACCTATCAAGCTTTGTAGAATGATCATTTTTGAGACAATGGGCCCTTTACCACAGAGCAACATGCAAAACAGATTTTTTAGTATTAACTAAAACAATCGCTTAAAATGGCAGCTGTCCCAACAATGTCCAATTGTCCTCTGCTGACTTCTTTTTATAATAATATAATAATAATAATAATAATAATAATAACATTATTTTGACCAAGAATACATTTGTCTTCATGCTTACATTCACAATACTGTGTATTCTGCTATAAACCTGACACTAGAGCTAAATATTCCAGGCAATAAGTCAGCATCATAACCAGTTCATGAACCATGTAGAGCATTGCTGTTGTGTAGCTAGTTGCCCTGGCAATCCAGTACAGTATGATGACTATTAGTTCAAACAAAAAAGGTTGTTCCAACATAATCCTATTTAGATGCTTACTACTAAAAAACATAGCCCACTTGGACAAGCTACACAGATGTTTGATTAATGTTATGTTTGAAGAGGAAAGGCTTTTAGCTTTTAATCAGGCTACAAGTCACTTTGCTGACTTAATTTACTTCATAGTCACTGCCTACATATGTAACACTAACCAAAAAAACCACTATCTGGGGTAACAAGCTTTGGATACAGGAAGGTAAACTTCCCAAATCCGATAAACAGCAAGATAGAGACCGATCAGGACCAACTCTGTACCTATGACTCCACAAAATATAATCATGTTACCTGCCCTTGAATTTTTCAAGATTCAGTTTAGCTAACATTAGCTGCTGGTCATACCAGAGCAAGAGAGACTGTAACAGCAGAATCCCTGAGTTAAGTAAGCACTTAGGACTTCTTTTTATTTGTAAGAGAACAAAGTGCTATTTCCTATTTCAAAAGCTACATTGTCTCGCTTAAAGAAATCAGCAAAATAGCATTTTTGTGTTTTTTTCTTCTGTGTTTTGTCGTTTGAAATAATATAATTCAACCTTCACAATTCTGCAGGAAAAGGAAAGAGTTGTTAGTAGTAACTTTCATTTACTGCTTGCATTGTATGTATTTTGTCCTTAGCATATCTGCTGTTGAGTAGATTTCCAGTTGCTGTACTACAGCAATGTAGTAAGTTGCATGTTAAATTTCAAATTATAGTACATTAAGATTTCACTTTGGACATTTCTGTTATGAAACCCCTGGACAACATTCAGTTATGTGGCAAGTTAAGAAACATTTCTCGTCAGTCAGCTGACCAAAGCTCTTAGACTATGTTAAGAATTTGTGTGGAGTTTAGCAGAGTGCTATTGTGACTGACATGCATTAACCCTGTGTTAATGTTGGACCAAGTATCAGCAGGCAATCAGGCCAAGTTTAAGTTAAGAATCCATTAGTGGAGAAAAGAAATTACTCAGGAATGCATCAGGGCAATTAGATTTTTTTTCAGTAACATGTAGAGGAACAAATAATAAATGCGACAAAGCAGAGTCATTATATTTTTAGTCTACAAAAGGATAAAAACAGTAGACATGAGCAACATTTGCTTTGTTGACTGTAGTTTAGGTGATTTCTGAGCCTGTCATTAAGGTAATTACTAAGCCTGTCTTAAAGACGATTTTGGGAGTGCAGCACAATGGTAATAAAATAATTGTGATTCTAACAAATTAGTGGGTAGGTTTTGAAAGGGTTTTTGGAGCCTAACAGCAGATTTTTTGGTTGCATGACTGCTGAAGGTATTATTTGTTTGCCTAGCTACAATATGCAACTTTTCTCTTTGGTACAGAGCAGCCGTATTTATAACAACAAAATCTTTGGACTATTACATTTATTTTATGAAATTATGGCTAGCTCAGGATCTCATCACAGAAGGGTAGTAAAATCTGTGCAGAACTTAACTTTGGTGATCTGTGGCATGCCAATTTTTGCTGTTCAACAATTACAGTAGAGTCTTGAAAATGGTGTGCTGTCTCATTCAGACTCTACTGAACTGGGTCATGCTCTCGTGTCTCTTCCAATCACAAGCACATGTTAGTTCAATGAACTTTGCAAAGCTGGTCAATCAGAAAGTGCCTACTGGAATATGTGCAGAGCCCACAGTATATAAGACAGTACCACAATGCTATCCACCATCCTGTTCTCTTCAGCAACAGCATTTTGCCCTCTGCCAGGCTTTCTCCACAGATCGAGTTGCCACTTCAGGACCTTCATCAGTCTGCACATTGTAGCTCCCTTCCTTAAGTTCAAATAATAAGCATATACACAAGTGATGTTTCGATCTAAAACTCTTCTTCAGACTTAGCTAAATGGATAAAAACCCCATCTTGATGGCGTTTTTATCCTTTAAGCTAAGGCCCAGTCCTGGAGCATCTCCCAGTTCTTAGGAGCTCTGTCTCCTGTGTCCTGAGAGGGACAGACTGTGGATGGCTGTACTGCACAGATTGTGTAGACCATCTAAAGAGCAAAGGCAGGATCAGCCATTGCCCTGTTGCAGCACAAAGTGGTTAGGGTCCCAACACTGGCACAAGGTAAGACTAGATCCCCTGTCGTGTGCTAATCTATCCCGGTCTTGGAGTGTCATGTACTCAGCCCAGAGATGCAGACATGCCATTGATGCTGTGAAGGATCCATTCCCGCCTCTGGAGTGCTCTTCTTTAAAGGTGTTATCAATCAAGACAGGTTTGCTGCTTGCACTGACCTCAGCTAAGAGAGTATGTGAACTAAATGTGATGTCTTTCAGGTCAAGAGTTGTTCAGTTGGATGCTGGTTCTTTTCTAACCCATGTATAGAATATGGAGGCAAAATTGCAACTTTGCCCAGTTATTGCGTTGGCTTGTTATGTTGATAATAAGGTCCTGCATTGAACAGCTGTTTCCTGTGCTTTGGGAATGGTGTGGCTGAAAAGGCCCTATCCAAGAAGGTCGTGCCTCCTACTTTTCTGCTGAAGTAGTTTACTTTCTAAAGAAGTAGGCAGGCTGCCATGACTAACCTGTAGCCCGTCAGAATTAGTTTGGCCAAGTCGATGTAATGTCCAACAGGGCATTTATTCATCAGGCTCCACTCACTTTACCTATAAAGTCCAGTAGAGGGCGGAGCCTTTGTGAGGTAGAACAAAGGTTACAATACTGTATCTCTACTTGCATTAGCACAGGTTGAGCCCTCAACTTAGATGCCCTGTTGCTTGGTGGTACTGCCTTACACACTGTGGGCTCCACATGTGTCCAGGCAGGTATAAGCTGATTGGCTGGCTACATTTATGCAAATTTCAGTGGGCAAATGTGTGCTTGTGATTTAAGAAGAATACCAAAAGAATTGAGTAGAGGGTGCCCTCTCCACAAGTAGAACTAGGGTTACAGTATCCTTTTGTTTGGAGGGAACAGAAAAATGGAGAGTCCAGAAAGAGGTGCCCATACAATTTTGATAAAACCCTGGTCAGGGCCGAATTCACTAAGAATGAATTGTCCACTGAGGATGCAACGTGAATTAAGCATCACTCGTGCAACTGTTATCTGCCACTTAAGAAGGACCAATTCATGAAAGATATTTTGCTAATGATATTACAGTGCAATCACGCCTTAAGTTTTGCAGCTTGGCGCAGTTTGCCCTTTTTTTGCATTGATATTATCCACATGTCAACATTAAATGTTGTGTTTGCACCAAAAACACAGTAGGCAGAACAATAGCAGGGAGATACTGAGACGCTATTCAATTTGTAGTGCAGTTAGGGGTGCGCTTCACCCCTTGTGGATGCTTTGAGAATTACACTTTTTTCTTTTGTCTTGTTTGTGCTGGTTTAGCAGCCACAACAGCTGCACAGGTCTTGCCCTTAATGTTTAGCCAAACATAAAGCGACACACCTGATGGTGGTATATATATATATGTGTGTGTGTGTGTGTGTGTGTGTGTGTGTGTGTGTATGTATGTATATATAAATTTATATATATTTATATGACTTTTGACCCAAATGTGGCAGTCTGGCACTGGTACAGTCTGTTTATACACTGCCAATGTGGTAATGGTACAGGTGTTAGCTGTGACTTGTGTTGGCTCTGAATTAGGCTGATAACAGAAGTCACCAGGAACTACCGTTCTTTCTGTTATTTTCCCAGAGTCTCTTCTTTTTTTCCATTTGTATCTGTATCTATGAAGTAGATTTTTAAAGACCCAGGACATGTGGATTGTCCACTTAGCTTTTTAATTTTTCTTTGATTTTTTTCTTAAAATTTAATGATCTTTCACTGTGAGAAAAAGTATTTAAGTTATTTAATCGAATCAAGTAACTTTTGAACTGGAGGTGCTTCAAGCATAGTGTCACCACAGCTGTCGAGCTGTAGGGAACCCACCGGGCTCTCTCTCACTTTATAGTGAAGCTGTGGGGCGTGTAGTGTCTCACTCTTATCTTATGCTAAACATTACTGGGGTGTCTCTATCATCTGTAATGAATGCTACCTTTAAATCACAGTGTTTACATTGTAGCAGTTACCAATAACTACGTTAGAATTTGGATTTTGCACTCGTTAAAGTAAAAAGGGCACCATTCTCCATTTAGGAGAAAATTAAATTTTAAATTATGACAGTTTCAAAACGTTTCATCATGTCAATCTATCTCACAACCTGTACTGTTTATCCTGTATACATTGATTTTGTTTCTCTCATGAAATAATATCCACAGACAACGACTCGGTGATAAATTAAATATTTTATTTAGGCTAATAAAATGATGAGTAAATAGAGGAAATACTATGACATATAAAGGACAGTGAACAAATGAAAGGGAGCCTAAGTGATGTATGTTATTTATGGATGATAGTGGGTAGAAATATGTGACTGTCTAAAGCGTGGATGCGCGCTGAACGGTAAATTAAAATTTAAAAATTTGGCATTAAAGCTTAGCTATACCACATCAACTCTGATCACTAAAAGATGTTATTCTGCCTACTTTTGCCAACTTGATTAGAATTCTCCGGGGAGGTCGAGGTCGTCGCTTCACTCCAGTGGAGAGCTGCTGCGCGTCTTCCAGACGAGGTGACTTGCTGAAAGGCAGTGGCGGCCGGGCAGGTGTAGTCAGTGTGCGGCGGTCTTTAACTGGCCTCGGTGTCCGCCTTGGCGAACTGGTAAAATTCTTTAAACAAAGTCGTTAAGGGCAGGCAACGGATGTTGATAGTTTGAGCAGCAGGTGTTGCTTCTAGGCGAATCACAGAGTGTCCTTCTCAATTAAAACTCGCAGAAATAATCAAAAGTAGTCCCGTTGGTTTGACAAAGTCACTTTAAATTATTAATTTGAGTTTACTTAAAACGAATTGCAAAAGTGTCTTTACTGATGAAGGAGTTTTCCTCTTGGTTGCTGCAAGTAGAAAAACTCTCACCCTCCCAGGGTGAGTGCTATGTTCAGAATTCTTAAAAGCAACTCAATAAACAGTAAATAACTGAATGTCCACACAGAATTTTGAATTTTGAATTCAAACCTTTTAGTGAATCTTCTCAAGCAAGCAATGAGCAGTTACAGAGCTCTGGATCAGAAATGCCTCTCCCTAGCTGATAACATCAGCGAGTCAGCCTGCATTCTGACAACCTGTCTTTCCCTGATCCAGTATTTTATACTATTTACAATGAGGAAATGTGCATGGAGGTGTTGTCTTCCTCTGATTGGATCCCCTCGTTATCTGGCTCTTCTCAAGGGCGCGGGGTCTTCTCTGGATTGGTCAACACTGATCATTCTGCTGTACCCCCCATAACACAGCGCCTTATTAGGAGCTGTTTTTCATTCCTGCAAGTCCTGTCAAACACAATCACAGAGACAAACACAAGACAAACACCCACACCTTGTCTCACATACACATTACATACTTCCTTTTTTTTGTCTCTGCATACGGGTGACCTTCACATGACACTCCTAAATGACTAATACAGTAGCATTTCAGTTCTTCTAACGCCAATTTCAGCATTCTTACTTTGGCATTCTTGCAGTTACATAACAATTCTAGCCTTGCTTGGACAGAGCCTTAAGGGCTCATGTCACATAAAACTTGTTCTCTATCTTACCCCATCCTAGCACTATAATCACACTTTAGCTGGAATCATTGTTCAGTTACAGACATTTAGGTTACATACTCCAACACTGACCAAAAACTGGTATAAAGAAAAGCATCAAAGAGATTTAACAGGAAAATGGCTTCAAAAGTTAAAGTTCAGCAAAGCTCGGGTGAGCTATTGCGGCTCCTCTTGTAAAATTGAAGAAAAGAAAAAGATGCAGGCGAGGATACACGAGAAGCGCCGCGGTGAAAGGGAAAGTAGAAAAGAAGCACTGAGCTGAGAGCTCACTAAGTTTTAATCTATGAATTTTGGGGTGCGAATGGGAGGCAGGGTAGCAAACCTTCGCGCCGCGCGACTGCACATCTAGCGTTTAGTTTTAGAGGACCTTACGTGATTTAGGAGACATTTATTTCTCGTAACTGCTTTGTGATGAATTACTCAATTTGAACCGTTACATATAAAGTCACGTATTCCATCACCACTATGGTCCTATTGCAGTAATTACAAACACATGCAAGGAGAACTAAAGGCAACAATGGATGTAACACACGGCTTTGAAGATCCTTGGTTTGACCTTATTAAGTAATCACACATAACGTAACGTTATCCAATGGACCGTAAAGAACTTAGTAATTAGTTAGAGATGGGATTACCGTTTAACATTATACAGTAAATGCAAAACACGATAGAACTATTAAGTTAATTACGAAATTACACATAACTAAGGCCAATAGATGGCAGTATGGCTCCATCACAGAAAAGGAATAAAATATAATTTTTCCCAACTCCCTCAAATTAAATAATAAAGACATGGGAGTTGGTTCTACTTAATCATTAAAACACAGAGATGAACTTTGAGCTACGTAGGAGAAAGATTAGGGAACTATGTTTACCTTCATTCACAATTTTGTCCAAGTGGTCATGTTAAATGCTGGTCTTAACAAAAGAATGTAGAATGAGTTTACAACATGTCCTGCCTCTGTCATCTCAGCAGGGGGGAGGAGGACATGAGAGGGGAGAACATGTGTTTGTTTGTCAGTGTGTGTGTGGACTGAGACAACAAAGAGAGAGCGAGAGAGAGAGACAGAGACAGAGAGAGAGAGACGTAGACAAAGGATTAAATTTCAGAATGAGGATCATCATTTAATCCTGTGGGCCCTTCTCAAATTCTTGGTAGGAATGTGTCTCCAGTCCTCTACACTAAACTCAAGTCTTTGTGTCAAAGACAGGTGACAAACTGTTGTTCTTGTAGGTCTGAATGACCTCAGGAGTTCATTTGGAAGTCTTAACACCCTGGAAGTGGAACTGGAAGAGACCCCACGAAACTGTTATCTCTTGTGACATCTTGAGCAGGAAAGTCGCTTTGGATAAAAGCGTCTGCTAAATGAAATTGTAGAATTGTAGAATTGCAGAAAGCGTCAAAGGCTGACTCTTTTAGTGGCTTAAAATTGTAGAATTGTAGAAAGCGTCAAAGGCTGACTCTTTTAGTGGCTTAAAAGCAGAACCTGTTTGCAGATGTTAACAGGGGACTGTCAATAAAGTTAATTTAGAACCTTCTGTTAACTCCTCTGGGTTCATAAAACAGTTTCCCTTGACGTGTCCCCCATTTGTACAGGGAAAATTAAGCTCTGGAGTTCCTAAGAGGGAAAATGTAAAGACCACAGCAAGGCAGTCCACTACAACATGCAGGTACACCTGTTCCACCCTTGTGGGCCTCACTGTTACCTTTCAAAACTCCCTGATGTATGGCTCTGACATATAGAACCAGGGCACTATTACACAAAGGTAGAATTTAGAAATCCAGGATATCAGGAAAAAAGCAAGACATGATCTAGTCTTATCAGTGACACCTGGCGTAATCTATTGCAAAGTTGCTAAGCCAGGATCCGAAGGTGCGACTATGTCAAGTTAGGTGTAAGTATTCTGGATAAATGCACGTTCATGGCTGTCATGAGTAGCCCACGTGTCAATCACAGATCGTCGTGATGCAGACATAGAGAAAAAAATGTTTTCAGCAGGTGAGCAGCAGCTTCTTGTGGAAATGCATGAGCAGGTAAAGCATATGATGTGCTAAAAATGGAAATATGGAAATTAAAATCAAACAAAGAAAAAACTATAGTATAGTGGATAAACACATTGTCTTTTTTCCATGAGTCTCTTTGTCTCTTTAGATCAAAACTTCTACTCGTTACTCATTTCCGTAAACTTCACCTGCACTGACACATCGTTATTACCACACAAGGAGATACTTGTTATTTTTACCAATCAGCTGGACACTTCCTTAAAAGTTAGCAGTAGAATTTAATAATATAATAAAGTAATGAGTATTTAGCAGATGCTTTTATCCTCTTCCACCGCGCTCATGGAGGATGCGGGCGTCTCATCACTGACTTCATTGAAGCCACCTTTACAACTTCATTAGCCATTTCTAATCATCTCAACAATCGCAAGGTATATATAAATATTCACTGAACTTCTGAGAGTAACATGGTTAGGATGACAGGTGGTGCTGTGGACAGGATTGCTGACTTTTAACAGTTTGGCCCTGGTTTAAGTCTCCCTCATTGTGCATGTGGCCTTTAACTTTACAATGAAAATGATAACAGCAGGCCTGCTTTAATGAATTACAGAGTCGAAGTCTATTTTAATGCAGGCTAATAAAATGAACAAAAATAAAGAGGCCGTGGAATAATTATAAAACATATTTATTTCTGATCAGAGTGACAGCTGACTAAACAAATGAGGCACCAGGATTAAACAAGCCTGGCTGTTTGCCTGGTTGGTAGCTGGCTAGCTGCACAGAATAAATCTCCATGGTAACTGATGCCTCTGCTTTGATACAAACGAGTCAAGGCTAAATTCAGCTTGGATACCTGGGAAATCCTGGCTTAATCCATTATCTAGGTTTTGTGTAATAGCCCTCAGGAGTACTATGGACAAGCATTTCATTTATTTATTTACATTTGTGTTATTTTATGCATATATTGGCTCTAATGCAGACAGTGCCATCATGTGCACCCTGTGTAAGTGTAAATTCTAAAAATAGTAAAACCATTAATTTTTTTTTTTTTTTTTATCATAATAGTTGTCGAAAGATGGGGGTGGAGGCCTGTTTGGACTAAAAGACATCACTGCCTCCCAGGGGCGGCAGGGTGATACTTTAAGAGCTAGCCTCACACCTCTTCCTAACATACAATGAGCGAGTGAACTGTGAGTGTGTTTGTTAATAATAATAATTTTCTCAACCTTGTAAATTGGTCTCTTCCCTATCCATGGTAACTGCTGACTGGAGGGAAAATGAAAACGGACAATGCCAGAGAGTCAACCTCTGTTGTAACCATAGATTAAAAACTGCATATCTTGTATGTAAGTGTCTATACATGCTTTGACTTTGAGCAGTGAAAATAGATTGAATAGTTTTGCCCTGCTTGCTGACACATGGTGCATGTAAGCGCAAGGTGGAACAAGTGTGCAAAATTTTGCATAAATAGAGCCAGAGCAAGCCGTTCTCCAAACAAGCGACACATTGCTTGGCTTGCCTGCTGACACACGGGGCATGTAAGTACATCTTCAGTGGCAGAAATTGAGACAATCTGATGTTTGTTGGTTTGCATCAGGTCCAGTTAGAAAAAGGCATTTGATTTTGATGCTCACGCTGGCAAAAAATTAACTAATTATTATTTGCAAGTGTGACTGTCACCAAATCTAAACTAGAACATACCACCTCCAGGAAACAGCCATATGCTCAGACTCTAAAGTCCTACATTAGCTGCGTTTACGCTGCTTGTTCAAGGCGGGAATATTATGCCGTTATGCTGCCTCACCGTTCTGTATGTACTATCCGATCGTGGAAAGGGGAAACAGAATGGTCTCACCTCTGAGCTGGGAACGATGTAGTAACAGCGCCACTACAAGGTCTGTGTAAAACATAAAGCTGGAAAAATGTGATCATAGGTGGGGAGGTGTGAGGTTTTGATTATGTTTTATGTGTGCGACCACAGCGCGGGAGATTTAATAAGCAGCTGTTAGCAATTAGCGAATAATTCAGAGAAAAAGAACAGCAGCAGTAAATGTCCGCACACTGGAAAAATAATTAGGTTCTGGAGTTCCTTACCCTCCGAGCAGAGGATGAAATCAGCTGCCATGTAACAGAGAAGGTAAATGATTGTGACTGACATGCTATAACTTTGTTATTGTTTAGAAAGTGCTGCCAACACGTGTATTATATGTCATACTGGAGGCAACATGTCATGACTGCCATGCCTCTTTTGACTGCAGGATGCTGCAATGTGGTGTATAATCACACTTTGGAACAAATGATGCAGATGTCGTTTGGTTCTGTGTAAAAGTGTGAGGGTGAAATAAAGAAGGGACTTTGTGGCGCCCCATAGCTCTTCCCTTCTCACATCCACTCTGCTTTTATATGTTACCAAACTAACTGCCAATCGTCAAAATAGAAGTATTACAGACTTTAACAAACTGACTTAAGATCTGTCTGACAAACTCAGCTTGTTTGAAGCAGTGCAGGTATTGACTGACTGATGCATGCTTCCACCTCTGGGGGCTGTATGAGCTTCCTGCTAAGACGGTTCAGTATTAGAAACATGCATCCTGGACTGGCCTGACTGAACTTGGTTGTTGCTGATACAGCTCTCAGATACTTGTGGCCCTCGACACTTTCTGTACATGCTGAACTGCCAAAGAACCCAGATGCACCGCTCAGGAGTGAGCAGATCCATTCATGTGTGAAAGTCAGTAGACTCAGTGGTTGTCAGCCTGTTAGCCTGTGGATACATTTTTGTTGTAGACTTTTGAGTGACTTGCTGCTGCAATTTGATTGATAATTAGACTACTTGTATTACCTGTCAGTGCTAATAATTGTTTTGCATAGTGATACAGGCACTATTATTACCTCTAGCTCATTTTTTATTTCTGCCATGTCTTGATTCAGCTTCCGCACAATGATCACTGTAAGTAAATTAAAACACTCATTGATTAAATAAGTTAGTATCTTTATGTAGCCTATCACTTAGTGTGTTGGGATGATAATAAAGCTTAAACTTTACCTCCACTTTGATACCTGCAGTGTTAGTTACCTGTTAGTGTGCCCCACACTCTTGTGTCCTGGCAGGTGCGCAACACAACACTTGAACTTGATGGCACTATTTATTGCATGAAAGCACAAATGTGATGAGACTCTACCAGTGTACTGGCTCTGTTTTAAACCATTTTCAGAAAGGGCAGCTGTATCATACTGGTCCACATTACTAAATGATTTATGTTGCATAGTTGCATTTATGTCTGCCATAGAAATGGATGAATTCAGTACATTCCAGATATTTGAGAAAGCAGGTATTTTAAACCCTGACAGCACCAAAAGGATTGGTTAACAGCCTTGATAGGATCTGATAGGTTAAAATTCAACTTGGGGGCAATAAGGAGAGAGCTATAAGAGTTCTTAATTGTTGTCTCATTGTTCTCGTTTCTTACTTCTTCCTTTAGCGAAGCTCTCCTGTTCTATGGCAAGAAGCTACAACCCATGGCCAGGTCCATATGATGCACCAGTAGTGACTATAAACTGAAACTTTATGCTCCGCTCTGTTTAGAGATATAGCAAACCATGCACACATAGAATCCTGTTACCTGCAATTATATGATGTGACGATTTTTTAATGCTAATGTAGTTAGTGTTAGGTAACAAATGAACTTGGTGAAGGTTAGGAGAAAGCCATGGTTAAGGTTTGAATTATTGGATCACAACAGGATATAAACTCCAGTGTCTGCCAACAAAGTTGGATGTGCCACACAATGATCCACCAGCCCAAACTCTACACCCTTAGGTTCATTTCATAAAGGAAGCTCTGCTCAATGCATTGGTTTTTAACATTGGCACAGGAAGTAAACGGTGGACTGCAGAGTTACCCAGCATGAGCCCATGTCTCAGATTTACTTGGCAGGGTTTGCATAACTCAGCATTAAGTAGGAGTTCTTTTGTGGCTACTTTTATCAAACATTTAATATTTAAGAACTTAAGATTCTTTTACATTGTATAAAAAACAAAAATATTCAGATTTGCAAAAATACATTTTTTCCCCCAAAATTACAACCATACTGGTGAGTTTGGCAAGCAGCATTTCAGATGTCACATGACAAATGCTGTGGCATACCAAGGTTCTCAACCTGCTAATTGTAGCTATATTTTAATTGTTATTCAGTGTGAAAAGTTGCATATTTAGCTTTATATCCAGTGTGTATATCACCAAACAGTACCCCCCTGAAGAGCGGACATTAAAAGATTTTAATCTTTGTCCAGCTGGATTGATTACAGGGTTACATTACAGTAAATTTGGTGAAGTTTTGTCAATGTTGGAAGTACTATATGTTTATGCACTCAGCATGGTTCACAAAGATGAGTGGTGTCAAAGTGGAGCATGTCATCTTTAATTTTATTTAGGGTTGTCACAGTGATGAAATTACCCCTAGTCATTAAGGGTGGCTTAAAAGCATGATATGCAGTATTGCTGCCATTTTTTGTGGGTTTTTTTTGCAAAGTAGTGTAATTAGCATTCTTCATTTTTTTTATTTTAGTGCTTTTTATATAGCCTTTATTGTTTGACTACTATTAGGCATATTGTTGCCTTTTAAATGACAAGATGGCACTGTTTTAAAACAAATTAAATACTGATTCATTGTTAAATATAGAACACAGAAGAACAACTCTGTATTTTCAGCTGAGCAGCGGTTGTGTCTGATTGCTATGATACAGGAAATACTTGGAAGTAAAAATGTTGACACAAAGAAGAGTACTTACCTGCTCTGGCCATTGCTCTGGATGAAGGGAAGGCTGAACGGACACGCCGCTCTGTGGGTTCAGTATTGTTGTTGTTGTTGTTCAACAGTGGTTTGGGTTTAGTGCGATTTGTCTCGTCCCTCCATTTATAGAAGTGACAGTGATGAGCGGCTGCTGCATTTTATTCAAAGCTCAACCTTTTATTAACTCACAGCAACTAGAAAAGAAGGCATACATGCCGCATCAGCACAGAATAGACGGTCAGCGTCTCGTGGTGCTGCTGACAGTTGTATAGTGTGTAAATATGTAGCTCTCCCCTGAAAACCATCAATATAGAGGTTGTGGCCATTGCTTGCCATACCCTACTGTTGGCTTGTCAATAGCATGATATTGCAGAATTGTGGATATTACGACAACCCTAATTTTATCTCCCTTTTACACCTGGTCATTTCACTGCTGTATGACTTCCAAAATTTAAGGTTTAGAAGTACATATGTATTTATTTTGGTGTCAGGTTTTGTTTTAAAAAAGCTGTACAGTTATCATGCAGGACGTAAGTTTAAGTCCACTGACATTATGCTTTGTATAAATAAGTTGGCTTTACTTTATTTGTATCACTAAACGTCACGAAAAAAACATAAATATCATCATCATAAATCATGGATTCATCAGCATAATAGAGTTGTTTCCACTGTGTAGTTAATTTTCAAAGCGTTTTGAATAATGACAGGAAATGTTTACCATTTGCTCATTTTGACAAAGAACGGCTGGATCTAAATGAACTCTGGGAAAGTAAATTGTTTACCTTTTTAAAACTTGGTGGGACTAGCATAATACAAGCTGTAATGTGTCTTTCCTATTTTTACAACACTGCTATTCAGCTAAGTATATCCATAAATTACTGTGCATGCTCAGTAAATATACTCAGCCCTTTGGTGGATGTGTGCACATCTGTATGATCTGCTAATGATTCATTGTCGTTGGATTTTTTTGAATATTTCTGAATATGTAAACCTGTACTTTTCACTGTGATACTAAAAAGACATTGAAGTTGTTTCATTGTCTACTGATGGACTTTCTTTCATTCAGCCAATCGATTTATCTTATCTTTCTTGGCATATAGTGACTTTTCCATTATTCATTTAAAGCTACAGTAAGGTTGTTTTGGGTATTCTAAAACAATAAATACATAAAATCTTAATATGTATAATAGAGTTGTGATCTTGTGGTCACAATGAAAATAAGTTGATTCATAAGTTCTTTCTTGCCTTGCATGTCCTTGATGATGGCTTTAGGATCTGTAGAAAATGCACATGATACTAGTTCATGTGGTACATCTACTGTATACAGGTTGCTCTGTCCCCCTGCTCTGATCACATCATGGAGACAAATAGAGCAGAGAGTTTGTTAAAGGACAGTAGAGCAGACAATAGAGGGGAGGGAAAGTGTCTTTGTAAACAATAACTAGATGTAAAGATCATTTCTACATGCTTTTCTCATAATGTAGAGAATCTTAGGATTCTGTCCTTATTATGACCTGAGCAAGTTTACACTGGCTGCTCTCACAGTAGCTGCCATGAGCGAGACTCTATGGTCAGAGGCTGCATCGGGCAAAGCAAATCTGAGGAAAATCCTGCAGAGATCCTGCCAACAGCTGTCTTATAATAGTGCTAACATACGCTCCCTTGACCCCTCTTTGGAAAATCAGACCATGTCTGCCTACAGGCAGAAACTCAAACAAGATGGACAATGGCACAGGCCATTCAGCACTGGTCTAACCAGTCACAGTTAGCGCTACATCACTGCTTTAGCCCTAGGAGTAGGATGTGGTCTGGGTGAGCAGTAATACATGTCTGGGATGTCATAATTGACTGCAAGGGCAAATGCTGTCATGCTGAAAAATGTTGTAAAAACATCACCAAAACAGAAGCTTGGGTTAACGGGGAAGTCCATGCGCAGACTTAAAGCTGACTGAAGCTTACTAAGGTTATTTGGAGAAATCCAGGAAATCCAGGTAAATGCTTCACAAAGCTATTATCAGTCACAAGAGTCAATACAGAGCCACAGGCTGTGTACCAGAACGCATAGTTTTTTCTTTTGACTTTCATTGGATATACTGCACCTGTCCTTCCAAAATAAGTACTATTGAATGGAATATCCATACAACTGGGACATGCTACTTCCTGATAACACTGGGCCTTGCACTTTCACTCTCCTGCTCATGTGTCCGTCGCTGTCTATAGTGCAAAATTTCAGGTACAAAGAAAAAGTATTTGATTTGGAATGCAACAGATCTTAACATTAGCGCTTATCTTGGAGATAAAACATCATTTGCCAAGTTAAACCCAGAGAGCTATGCTGTTCTTACCCTGCAGTGTATTCTGTTTTACCTTTAATGCTACAGCTACATACAGTTAGTTATGATTGATCGATTTATTGATTGATTGATTGGTTACAGTCATTGTGGCTTCTGTCAGCTTTCATTGAGCTGCCAATAATTTGCAGCTCAGTCCATGTGACATAAATTAAGTTGGGCGACCATGCACGCACAACTGCATGGAAACCTACAGTTCTGAGTCCATCATTGAACTTGCTAACAACACAACTGGCATAGGTCTGATCACACAACACTAAGACAGCCTACACAGAAGATCAGTGCCTCAACATCTTGATACAGGACAACAACCTTAAGCTCAACATAGGCCAAACTAAGAAGCTGATTGTGAACTATACTAAACGACAGAGAGAAGGACACACCCCATCACCATCAAAGGGACTACGGTTGAGAGAGTCAGTGGCTTCAGGTTCCTCTGTGTGATCACATCAGTGAAAACCTGACCAGGACTCACCACACCAGTGCCATTACAAACACAGCCAAACAATGGCTCTTGTTCCTGTGGAGGCTGAGGAGGCCCAGCACACACTCTATGATACTCTGCAGCTTCTCCAGGTGCTCCACTGTTAGTATCCTGACTGACTGCTTTACCGCCTGCCTGGTCTGCTGCTGCCAAATACAGCAAGCAGCTGCTAGCTGACCAGCCAGATATAGTGGTGGTTACAAGGAGCAGAAGAGTCCCAGGTGATGAGGAAAGAGCATGGAAAGACTGAGAATTAACAGGGGCTGAAGGAACAGCTGGAGCAGATGTGAAAGGTGAGGTCCAGAGTGGTCCTGGTGCTAATAGGAGCATTTGGAGCTGTGACCCCCAAACTGAGAGAGTGGCTCAAGTAAATTCCAGTTTCAACATCTGAACAAATCTTTTCAGTAAGATCTTTTGACAGTGTCTTACTTTATTGATCTGTTTCACACTGTAAAGTGACTGGGAAGGAATTTAAATTCATACTTCTCCAAAACAATAGATTGACTTACCCTATGGTAACAGGCAAAACAGTTCTTAACAAGAATCCAATACATTTTTCAGCAAACCTCATAATGACACAGTTTCATGAAAGTCAAAATATGAAGGAATTATCATGTGTTAAGTATAACAATGTATTTGAAATATTGTTGTCATTATTTTAGGGGGATTTTTATGGAGTGCTTCTTAAAAGTGGTACAGTGAAATGACAGAGGAGGAAATCTGAGAAGAATTTAGTTGTAATAATAACACTTTTAGCAAACCTGTAAAGGACTGTGTATTGACAGATGAACTTTGTTGAAATGTGTATTGAATAATGAAGTTGCACATCATTTTAAATACATCTAAAAAATGGAATGGTCAAATGACTTCAAACTTTATATGTATAGAGGAATGTGTTCATTGGAAATCCAATGGAAATGTCAAATATTTATGAAAAGTAAAACAGGGAAAAGTGTAGTAATGATACAGGAGTAGTAGTGGTAGTAACTGCTGCATATTGCTTTAAAGTGTTAGCTGAAATACCATCACACCATAAAAGAAAACAGAGGAGGACAGTTTGCCATCAATTTTCAAAACTGCACAGTGAAATAATACTGAACAAAAACAAATTGAAAACAAAATCCAAGAGGAGGAATTACATAATTTTTCGCACCTATTGTGAACATTTGAGGTAAATAATTACAAAGCTGTTCACACAGGTTTACACATTGATTTTGTGAGCCTAGAGTGGCTCTGTAAACATTTCAAAAGAATTTGTGATAACATCGAATTGAAAAAAAAAACAAAAAAAAACTAAATGCCTCACACTGATGTCATGCATCACAGGATGTTGGGACCAACAACACTCGGGGGATCCAATTCAATTAAATTCAGTCTATATATTGTTTTTTGGGAAATCCTGCTCATTCTACCTCTTAGGAAGTGACAAGAGAAAGAAATGTATTTGCAAATAAAAATGTGATGCATAGTTTCCAAAAGCACCAATTGTTTATACAGTAGTTAGTCACACACCAGTGTTTCTGGTGCATTAAACCACAGCTCCACTAAGTTGCAATCTTGGATATGGCTTTGCTCAATGAATTGTGCTTTTGTAGAATTCATTATGTACCATATGTGCTATAGTTTTGTTCATCTATAAGTGCTGGTTGAACTTAATTTTCCTTTTAAGTTTCTTTGAACTAATATGTATTTTCACAGAATTTGGATGCTTTCATTCTGCTGGCTGCCACCTCACTGTATAATTGTGCCACTGAACATGCTCAGTGATTGATTGTTGCTGGTGATTCAGTGTCTGTAGTTTGCTTTGTTAAATAAGTTTGTTGCTCATTGGCTTCATGATAATGCAGCTCACTTGTGTAGTGACATTTTTAGTGATACTCATAGTCATCACAAGTCAGTTACATTCCAAGGCTGTACTGTTATGTTACAGGCAGACTTATCTGCAATTCATTACATTAGTTCTCTCTCTATGACCAGAGATAACTGATCAAACTACTTTATTCACCACAGACTGAACTAAATTGCAGGCACATGTGGCATGCTTGTTCTTTTCAGTTTGTAAGGCATATTTTCTACAAACACTCGTAGACCTGCTCCTGAAAAGATAATGCTGTGGAAGACTGTGTCACAGAAGTTGTCACATGAACCAGCAAACCAGCAAACCACCCTGTGTTTCCACAAGTTTAAATGGAACCAGTTAACAGTTAAGTTAACAGTACAAGCAAAGGTATTTTTTCCCTCAGAAAAGCAAGCATGTTCAACGTATTAATGAGACTGCTGCACTCACATGACCTCCCAATCCTCTCTTCTCCACCTTTAGATTATGTCAGGCTTACTGATGTCTTCACGAGTCACACATCAGGTCAGGGACACCTGCTATTTCTTTTGCCTCCAGCTGAGAACCAAATTTTCAGCTTCTGAACAGTTATTTTGGTCGACATGTTTCAAACAGTTACAAATTGGGTATGCAAACTGGAATGAAACAGGCTCCATATTGATGGGAAAGGGGGACTCGAGACTAAAGCTGATGAGTTCAGGCATTCATTCATTCTTCCATTGTCTGTAACTGCTTGTCCTTGTAAGGGTCGCATGCGGCTGGAGCCTATCCAAGCTGTCACTGGGTGAGAGGCGGGGTACACCCTGAACAGGTCGCCAGACTATTGCAGGGCTGACACATAGAGACAGACAACTGGTCGCAATCTCATTTACACCTACGGGCATTTTAGAGTCCCCAATTAACCTGCATGTCTTTGGAATGGGGGAAGAAGCCGGAGAACCCAGAGAGAACCCATGCAGACACAGGGAGAACATGCAAATTGAAGGGCACAGAGTTCAGGCAGACCTGGTTAATTTTGAGGTTACAATTTTCCCCAAAATTGTCATAAAGTAACAAAGTTAAATTGTAACATTTTATTTCAGCCTTGTGAATGGTTGAATCAAAAGTATAGTGTGTCAAAACACAAATGCATTTTTCTTTTTCCTTTTTCCCAAGACCAGCTATGGAAGCATGCAGACAGTTACTTCTTCAGTTGCACAGCCTTGTCAACATGACAGAATGAAGTTTTTCTTGACATGCAGTTGTGCATGTAGGTGCTGTCAGTATCTTGCCACACATGTATCTAATCACTATCATACCCTGTCATCGTCATCTGTAATAAAAAGGCTTTCCTGGCATTTTGACATCCCCAAAGATCCCCTGCAGACACGTTAAGGTTGGATAACAACTCTTCCATCACTGAAAAATCAAGAATTGAATATTAAGCTTCATGTTTCCAACTCTTAAACCGCAAAGTGGCCCATGATCCAAACTATGTCATAAATCATCTAATACATACAGACATTTAATCAGCAATAAGGTGAGCACAGAAAAAAACCCCTCTCTTTTCAGTAGATGAAAGTATAATCAGCCTTCTGGTGCCAAACTCTGCACAGACATCACTCTGAACAGTGTAGCTCAAACATACAAATAAACAAGGAGATAAAAGATATTTTTGACTGAAGTGGGACTTCAGTGATGGTTGCATAGTGTGGGAACACATCCAGTTGTCTCGGTCTGTTGTTTGGGCAAACTACATAAATAACTCTGATATATTTTTATCTCTCAAGTTGCTTTAGTAATGTTGTCACAGAGTAACATGCACCATATGTAAAAGACTGAAGCAACACAAAATAAACATGGTAAATGAGCTGCACTTGTATAGCGCTTTTTTGTTTTTTTGACCACTCAAAGCGCTTTCACACTACATGTCGCATTCACCCATTCACACACACACACACACATTAACACACTGGTGGCACAGTGTTGGGAGCAATTTGGAGTACAGTATCTTACCCAGGGATACTTCGACATGTTGACTGGAGGAGCTGGGGATCGATCAAGAACACCATGAAGTGCTGCCTGTAACTCCGCTATGTAAGAAACATGAGGGCACCTGTAGGAGCAGGAGGGGTGGTGGATGGGTCCAACAAACCCCAGGCTTTCATGTGTGATTTTTTCTGCACCTTAACATGTGCCTCCTTCCCCCAATCCTAACCATTAATGATTAAACGTGCATATTTTTGACTTCCTGGCATTGATTGCCATATGCTTTTGTTGCCTAAACATAACCACATGCAGTGTAATCTCACAATGTGCTTTTGTTGACATCACAGTTGTGCCACCCCAGAACGAAAATAGTAAACACAGAGAGATACCTAGAGCGTAATATGGAGAAGTAGGTGTCCAATGCAAAGCAGCAATACATGACAACCTGGGATGAAAATGTGTTGGTATTACATGAGCTCTGTAGAGCTACATATTCAGTAATAAATTAAGGGAAATTCATGAGACGTCTCCTGCTCCTGCTCAGTGAAACCTCAGCTGGATTTAATGTTAGAGACCTGTTCCTTACACTGCTGAGTACTGAAAATAAAAACAAAAATGAAATCCTTAAGATAATGCGTGGCTACTGACGTGCACATTTCCATAATAATATGAGTTCAGGTTCATTCCACACAGCAAGCCCTATCTGTTCCTTAGTTCATATAAGAATTACATTAGTAACTTAAGTAATACAGATTTATCAACTTGTACTTATGCAGTGCCTTCTCTCACAAAACCTAATGTCCAGTAGTTGTTTTGTCTTGATCAGAGAGTTAGTTGCTGACTGTCTTTCTGATCCTTCCAGTCTCCTGTGCTAAAGACCCAGACAATCACCATCTCAGACATCACCAACTCCCTGAGAGGAAGTGTGACCTACAAGGACATCCCCTTGGTTCACACTGAGACCAAGACCATCACATATGAGTCAGCACAGGTGAGGAGAATTCTGGGAATTGCTCACAAAAAAAGAATATTTCACAAAGTAAATACAGTCCTTGATTAAACACAAATAAAAGTCAAAAGTCTTACCTTGTATGCAGTGCAGTTGTGTTTAATTAAAGCTGTGCTTGTACACATTTACATTAGTGTGAATTCACTGAAGTACTGTACATGAAATGGCCCTGCCGTCTTAACATGGCACTATGTGGTGGCGTCATGTTTGGGTTTAGGCACTAAAACTACTTGGTTAGATTTAGAAAAACATCTTGGTTTCCATTTAAATAACTACCCTGTATACATACTAAAGGTAACATCAGTAAGTGTTGTACCTTGACGTGACTTTGTAAGGGAAGGAAATACATAGAGTTAAAAGAAATCAGCGTGGACTTTTAAGTTTCACACAGGAAGCAAACAATGGTCTCCTGGGTAAAAGTCCTGTGTTTCTTTCACCCTTTCACCACCCTGACCTTTTCCCTACTGCTGTGGCTCAGGAGGTAGAGCCGATCGTTCACTAATCACAAGATTGATGTTTATATGCTTATTAAAAATGCTAATTTATTTCTTAACTAATGAGAAATAACTTCAAAACACAAGGCATTGGATATAAATTTGCATATTGCCATAAAAAAACAAAAATTGATCACAAAGAAACAAAACATTAGCAGTTCAAACCCCAGCTCCTCCAGTCTGCATGTCGAAGTGTCCTTGGATAAGATACTGAGCCCCAAGTTGCTCATATTCATATGCATTGTGAATGCATAAGAATGAGTATCTTCAGCCAGGTTGGTTGACAGTATATTGTGTAGTATACAAACTAAATATACTGTATATATTTAGTATACAAGTATACTGTGAACCAGTTGTTCTCAAACTTTTTACCACCTCAGAAAATATTTGGCTCCCCAAGTATCACCACAATGACCAATGGTAAAATACTAAAATACACTAGCGTATGCTTCCCATAGTCAGCTACAGAGCGTTCAAAGATTATTAATTGTTTATTATTTGTTGTTGACTGCTGTTTTTAAACCGTTCATATTACCTCTCACCATCACAGTTTAGCTTTTAACTACAGTAATCATAGACATATCTGCATACTAACCACATGTCATTATATTAAATTTCAGCGATCTCATAGTTTAAGTATTTCATTTGAATTTTTGCAGTACTTTGACAGCATTATATATATTTGTTTTTTGCTTTAATGAATGTAACTTTCTATAAGAATAGTTCAGAGATTCCCCTGCAGACCACTACTGTAGAGGCTGTAGAGGACTGACCCAGTCTAAAATTTATACCCTTGTCTGACCTCTGCCAATTTGTTGAAATCAGGCTAAGCTGTCAGTTAACCATTAATTACTAGTGGACAAGTGGACGAGGCATCACTTTACATTGGAAAAGTCATGGACACACCAGGAGGGCACTCTGTGTGTGTGTGTAAGAGCCCACTGCTATGGTAATTAATGGCCCAACTGCACCCCTCTTCTCCCCCCTCTCCTCCCCCCTTGCCAAATCACTGTGTAAAGAAAAGTTTGCGGCAGCCAATTTCCATCTCAGTTTGTACTGGAGTAAATGGGGAATTTTTTGTGTCTTTCTTCCTTTGGAGGCTCCGTGAGCGAGCTGTGTTGGGTTTTCAGCTTTCAAACGTGATTTAATCCGACCACCACAAGTTTTCCTACGTTCTGATGTACAAAATTGTGTATATTCACTGCTATCTGTGGAAGTAATGGCAGTTTTTTCAGGAAATTTTTAGATTGTTTTTCAGCTCCTCCACACTCTACTGACAGAGTGGCTTTGATCTCTGACAAGAGTTTCGCCCATAAAAAACCATTGTAAAATCTGAAAATCCTGAAAAACATCACGATACGTTAACTGCAAATTCATCGTAAAAGTTATCAAAATTTCCATTTATGTCAGTACAGTCCACGACCTGGTGAACCATTTAAAGTTTGAATCATTTCTTCACATCATTGTATGGCAATCTTTTGTGTACATACTATTCTATTACTTACTTATTATTATGTGTACATACCTTATTTCCTCTATGTACATACTTATTTTATTACTTATTTATTGTTATTTGTTATTGTTATTTTCTTTGTTACATTTCACTTTTCTTTTTTCATGCTGCTGTAACATTTGGAATTTCCCCCAATGGGGGATCAATAAAGGAATATTCTATTCTATTCTATTCTATTCAATGTTCTGTGGCCTCAAAGAGTCATGAACTTGAACTTTTTTTACGTTGATTTCTGGAGGCCCTCCAGTACCTTGAATGGGAAATTTTCGTCAGTTTTTTGGGATTTTCGGGAAAACCACTTGGCGAAAGTCTTAGAAAGGTCATAGCACACCATTCCCGAATTTCCCGCATGTTTGATGTATGTTTGGTATATCCTGCAGCAAAGCTGTGGGACAAGTAGCTGTCCAAAGTGTATATGGAAGATGAATAAGAAGAACTACAAAATGCATTTTCTGCGGAACATGTATGTGGATGCTAATAGCTGAAATCAGTTTGAAAGCATGTTTGAAAATGCATAAATCTATTGCTGAAAATACATAAATTTATTGCCTAAAATGCAGAGATGTATTACAAATTGACGGAAATATCTGAAAAACTGACAGAAATGGAAGCTGAACTGCATTAAAGTGAAGAATCTAACAGCTGAACTGCAAGAGTGTCATGAAGAAGTTGATGTCAGTTGAAAAGATTAAAATAATCAGTGTTTAATATTTTAGGCATAAAATGTAGAAAATTAAATGAGAGGCATAAATGTCCTTGAAGAGCACAGCATTTTGACGTTTGGATGGTTTCTGTAGCCCAAAGTATGCAGAAGTAGCAGTTTAGCAAAAAAGTACAGGAAGTAAAGGAAAATAGCAGTACACCTATTACCACAAGGGGTAGTAATAGTATAAGAAGCAGTAATAGCAGTAGTGGAAGAAGATGTATTTACAGTAGCAATAATAGTGTGGTAAAAAGCAGTACAAAACTACCAGTGTAAGCAGTAATGGTAGTAGTAACAGTAGTAGTAGTAATAATTGTTGTAGAACTACTTCAGAGAGACACAGAGACACAAAGAGAGAGACAGACACAAAGCCACAGAGAAAGAGCGAAAGAGAGAGAAATAAAGAGAGACAGGCAGAAAGACAGAGACAGACACAGGGAGTAAGAGAGACAGTGAGACACAGAAAGAAAGATAAAGAGATGAAGAGAGAGAAAATGGTAGAAAGACAGACAGATAGAAAGACAGACAGAAAAAAAGATAGACAGAGAGAGAGAGAGAAACAGAGAGAAAGACAGAGACAGCTAGAAAGACAGACAGACAGAGTAAGAAAGACAGACAGACAAAAAGATAGACAACGAGAGAGAGAAACAAAGAGAAAGACAGAGACAGGCAGAAAAACAGAGACAGACACAGAGTAAGAAAGACAGAGAGACACAGAAAGACAGACAAAGAGATGAAGAGAGAGAGAAAGGTAGACAGACAGACAGACAAAGAGATGAAGATAGAGAGGAAGGTAGAAAGACATAAACAGTCTGACCTGCTAATTAGAAGCACCTGTGTGTCTGACACTGACAAGTCATGGTCACAACTGATAAAAGACAGAAAAGGAGTGTTTAAAAAAGACACCCTACAGACATAACTTTAAGTTATGCTATCAAAATGAGTGGACAATGAGCACCACAAGACGTTGCTGAAGAGACTGATGTGTCAAATGTGTCGATAAAGTGAAAAATGACTGAGATAATCCAGTTTCTAAAAGTCCTTCCATCTGGGTTTTGCTCAAACTTGATGGAAGGACTACATTGCAGCAAATGGGAGCTGGACGGGATCTCTTGTTGCTCTGAGGCAGAAAAAGGCATACAAATATTACGCCTATGCCTTAAATGAGCATATAAGGTGAAAGAAGACAAAAATACCTACGTTGTGATGTACAAATTGTATATGAAACTCTTAAACTGTGGGCAGCAGATGACTTTGTTTAAGAAATTTTTGTGAAAGTGCAGAGACAGAGATATCCAGAGTGCTGGAGCTCGTTAGTGATGTCACTGCTACACAGTGCAGGCACTGTATGACGAATAAGAGATAGCAACTGCTGACTATGGGGTCAATTGTGGTTCAGTAGAACAGTCTGGGGGTAATATTATATGCATTTAGTGTGTACTAATGCACTGCTTCGCAGTGCAGGCACTTCGGGGTATGTGTTGTGCCAAATAATGATAGGTCACTCATTCATTTAAAAAAGTCAAAGTTCTCAAAAATTTAGGTAGTTTAAACAAAACTTAATCTGAATTTTACAGCCTCTCAATGACCTCTTGCGAAGTCCTGCCCCTCAAATGCAAATGACCAATAATAGCGTAGGCCTAGCATCGGTCAGTTCTGACAAGGGTCCAACAGCTACACAGCTGTGCTCCATAGACTCTCATGCAGTCATGATAGATTTTCATTATTTCCATGCTGTTTTTTTGGATTACTAGTTGAACGTTGGGCCTGGTGCAGTTGTTATAATGAGACTTGTTATCTGGAGAGGTTGGAAGGAGATATATACATTTCTTCCCTGTTTTACAAACCAAAATCACTCTAATGACACAAAGCCGGTTAAAAATTGGCAAAGTGCCCCTTTATTTTGATTGTCTTCTGTTTCGGTTCTCAGGCGATGTAGTAATTCACTGTTATCGGTACGATAGGCTTTAGCTTCTCCCTATCTGTATCTTTATAACCTTTTTTTGCTACTCAGTCAGTTGGACATCCTGGAGATATCCACCAATCTCATATTGTAGATCCTTCTGTTTGCTTCTTTGTGAAGTTCCCTCTTTGATTTTCTAAAAGTGTGACAATATGTCTTCAGGGAGTGCAGTCAGTTGCAGTGGGAGCTCCATGCTCGCTCTGACAGCTTGGTAGACAACCACAAAGGGGCGGGGCTTTAATCAGCAACTTTTAATTTAAAACAGAAAATGTATGAAATAAAAATATTGTAAGTGGACATGCAATGCCAGCATAATTATAGTTGGTAACAAAAAAGTTGTAAGGTTCAATCCAAGCTTTGATCTTTAACAATCTGACAATCACACAAATCTCAGAGAGAACCGATAGGAGCTCATTGAGTGTGTTTAAATGGATTCACTGAAGGTCCTTGACTAACATTTAGAAGGTGTCTGTCCCGCAGCCTGTGGACAGCCTGGCAGAGAGGGACTCAGGAGTGCTGCTGAGCGCCCAGACCATCACCTCAGAGACCATCAGCACCACCACCACCACCCAGATCACCAAGGTGTGCTCACCTCACTTACAGCCCCACAATCAATGCACGACAAATCCATACTGTTCTCTATTTAGTCAGCTGTGCTCATGCTGCTGACCCTTCACAGCACACTGGTTAAATAACTGCTGGAGAGTGACTGAGGGGACTTCTTCTCCTCAACATCAGAAACATAAACTTGTTCATTCCCTGATACCAACACAAAGTTGTGCCCTAGTTACCTGGCCGGCCCCGATCCTCTCACCTCCAGTGTGTTTCTCCTGAGGATTTCTTTCAGTGGTGCACGTGAACATTTGAAACACAATTCTGGCTTTTGTCCATATCAGCCAAATGGGTCCTGAGAGGAACCACATTTCCTTTCAGCTTTATTTATATTACCAGGAAAAAGAAATACATTTAAACCTAAGCCTAAAATTTTGTCTTGGATAAAACTGCAGAAATGTACAGGATTAGACAGACCAACCAAGCAACATGCCTCAGCTTTTTCACAAACATCTATGAAAGATTCTCTGTTCCACAGTGTGCAGCATGATTTATCCTGACAAAGTGGGCTTACACTATAGGTCATGTTATGTAGACACAACACAGTGTTGCTTCATTGAAGGGCAATATGTGCCATTTGTTATTAACCATCAATCTCATTGTATTGATATTGTCAGGGTACAGTTATCACTGGAGGATATGTTGTTAGGTCTAGGCCAGAGGTTTACAAACTTTCTTTCAAAGTGTCAGAAGGAACAGGTGCATGTTGGTGGAAGTCAGCTGATTGGGCCCCTTCATCAACACAGTCAGTCGTTACTGCAGCAGCACCAGCTCATGGAGGCAGGTACATCCAAAAATCTTCAAAATTCTTTGGGGTCAGGATACACTGCACATATTTTTACACACAGTGTGTATTGCACTCTAATATCTATAGTGAATAAATGTCAAAAAATCCAATTTAAATTCATAAAAAAAGCTCCAGAACTTGGCTGAAAATCATCACATTCTAAGTTGTATTTAGTTCATAGTTGACTCTGTGCTCCGGCCAACTCAACTTCTTCCTCCTGTCACACACCAGCAGCATCCAGTGTCCGCTGGCTGATCTGTTCCCACAGACAGCTTCTCTGTCTGTGCTGTGACTGTAGCCTAAAAAACAGCATTGACATCACCAGCGCCTTTCTGAAAAGTTCAGTGATTTTCAACTCGAAGCACCAGACATGGCCCAAAAAAGGTGGAGCACTCTGACACCTGCCACATACACTCTCTCCTTGTATAGGGAACATCTATAAAAAAAGAGTAGAAATGAGAAAAAAAAAGATGCTGGTGCTGAGAAAAATATTTTTAAATTATATTTAATTAATTATACTTTCTTTTTACATCGCCCACAAGGCATTACTGGAACTGAGGTTACTTTCAATCTTCTAGCTTCAGCTTCAGAGCATCATTATCAGCCCACACTGTCAGGTCTGAGGGATTTCATTAGCAACAAGCCTGAAGGCTGCAGCAGCTCCTACCTAAAGGCCACAGTCAAGCCTGATGCCCGACTTGAGCCCTGCTCCCTGCAGCACTGACTGTCTGGACTGGCCTTCTTCCATCATCTCCTCATGTTAACTACCATGTACACAGAGCTTAGTATAGTTTCACTTCCTTTACATTAACAGAGACGCATTCAGTAACTAAACACAATCCAGGGATGACAGTTATCATTAATTATCCATCCTAACAAGAATGTTCCTGATTCTCAGCAGCGTATCACCCTCCCCTCTTCACCAGCTCTCCTTTCCACTGTGGCATTTCATACATGAACATCAGATGTGTCCCAAAACAGAACAACATTGGAGGATATCTTAGGCCTAATGAACAGCAGCCTGCTGATGTCGCCACTTTAATCTGGTCCAACCAGCAAAGATATACCATGTATCACTGTAACATTCTGCCACTCCAGCTCTTTGCTCTTATGTTAATGCATGTACATACTGAAATTCCTCATTAACCCTTTGAAACCTAGGAAAATAGGCTTAATTTCTTTGAAAACGTGGGAAGAAGGCAATGTGCAACTGAAAAAGAAATGACCTAAAAATGAGCAAGTAAAAAGTGCAAAGAAATTACCTGAAAATTACCTCAAAAACAAAACAAAACAAAAGAGAAAGAAATAAGGGAAAGGTAAAAAAGCAAACAAAAAAAACAAGAAAAAAAAATCTTTAAAAATTGTAATTACTCTCTAACATAATTTAAAATATGTAATTACAATAAGTATTTTTTCCAGGTCTTTATTAAGCAAGGACCATGCATAAAAACATTAATCTCAAAATAAGAAGAGATGATTCACGCCAGATTTAGCTATTAGCTAGTTTACATCTGCAGTCCCTGGGCAGGTAAAAAACACAACAAATACCTAACACTAAAAGCAATTATCACACACACTAAGAACATTACATTACAACAGACAATTCAAACAGATACAAACACACATCAACACACCAACACAGGAGCACCTGGTGGCTCAGTGGATAGAGCAGGTGCCTCATGTATGGAGGCTAAGTCCGCAGCGGCTGCGGGTTTGATTCCAGCCTTTGCCCTTTGCTGCATGTCATCCCCTCTCTTTCCCCCTTTCACACTTTACCTGTCCGATGCAATAAAGACATAAAAAAGCCCCCAAAAATAATCTTTCGAAAAAAACAAAACAAAACACACCAACACATCCATCAAGTTGGCTACAACTAAGAAACCATCATCAAAGTTTGGAACACAGTGAAACATGTTTGGTTAATCAATATCTGTTCCTTTTTATGCCATGGGAAAAAGTCAGTATAAATATAATTTAGTTTTAAAAATGTGTCCCTAGCTTAAAAAAAAAAAAAAAAAAAAAATCAAAATCACAAATTGCAAGACATTTCATGCCAGATTCGTTTTTCCCATGTTTTGGAAAGAAATCAAACCCATTTGCTCAGGTTTCAATGGTTTAAATACTTATTAAAGGCATCTGAACACAGGAAAATTAGTTTGATGTCGATTGAGGTTTCAAAAGGTTTAGACATTATTTAAACAATAACATTTATTTAGCATACATTCATGATACTTTGCATCATCCTCCAACACTGAGCTTGATCCACCTGAATGCTGACCTTCTCTCAGGGAGGGACGCCGCACTGGTCTAACAGCATCATCAGTCATGTCAGGCTTCACTGCTTATGTCCATTCTGTTGTAATTCAAAATTCAGAGGGATAATAAAGATGGATTTTGTTTTTGCATGCTTCTCCTAGCGTATATCTCAGCATGTCTCATGTTTCTGTTGTAGACGGTGAAAGGAGGGATCTCTGAGACTCGTATAGAGAAGAGAATCGTCATCACTGGAGACACTGAAATTGATCATGACAAGGTGAACAGACTGAAGAGGAACTATTATTTCATGCTTCACTGTTGACTCTAAATGATGTAATAATAATAATGTTTAATAAGAAATGATGTTCCTGTGTTCCTCTGCAGGAAGCAGGTGCTTCCATTATGTGTTGCTTCACATTGCCACAGATTTCTGTTAAAATGCACATCTACCTGCTATGTGATGCTGGAATTATTTGTAGTGTTATTTTGCCTCATGGAGCAATTGTGTTCATTACAAGTAAACGTGTTTTCCATGCAAGTCTCATTAAACTCATTCATCATGCTCATCTTAACAAGTCTGGGTTGCTGTCCCTCCTTCTCTCAGGCTTTGGCTCAGGCTATTAAAGAGGCAAAGGAGCAGCACCCAGACATGTCTGTTACCAAAGTGGTTGTGCACCAGGAGACAGAGATCAGCCCAGAGTAACACACACTGATCCTTTGGAAGGTGAGTGTCCATTCTGAAGCTGCCATCAGCTGTCCTTCACCAGCCATTCTCTGCTCCGACTCACACTCTTGATACATCAAGAAATCTCTTCTTTTCATGCAGAATAGGTTAAGATTATAATTCCTTTGCATGAAAAGTTCATGTGATGAGACCTTAGGTCAAGGATGATGAGAAAAGAGCATTATTTAGAAAACTGTAAGAAGCTTGGCCAGCTGAGCTGCAAAAACTAGCATAGTTGGACAATGTTGGACAAGAGCAGACCATATGTGGGTGATAAGCAAGGGTATAATCACCAGATGTCATCACGATACTATATTCTACTGAATCTGTAGACAACAATATGATATTTGTTATCTCAAAGTCTGCCATTATTTAAAAAGTTCAGGGTATCTGTCTATATGAGCCTGTCCACACTAAACTGATGTTGGATGGAAGCTCTAAGTGTAAGGACATTAAAAACATGTAAGAGAAGATGGCATAGTGTTGACAGATCAGGGAAATCTGAAAAGACCTCATTGTTGTCAACATCAATGATAGCTGCATACAGCTGGATCTGACGAAGAAGACACAAACTAACGCAGTCAGTGCTATCTCAAGCTGCAGGTTGCAGAACTGAAACTTCTTCTGCTTGGCAAACGTTTAGGAGAGGTACAGTGGCTGAAGCCAAACCATGAAAACACAAGTGGTCCAATCCAGAACCAGTGTTTGGTTTGTCCATTCTGGACTACTGTAGAAACAACATGGCAAACTTTGTAGTCAAGGACCCTCCCCGTATGTAGATAAAAAAAAGGCTCATTCTGAGGTAGCAAGAACACTGTTGATTATAAAAAAAAAAATCTCATTTCTGCCGATAAAAGCTCCCACACACTGGATGTTTAAACACCAGAGCTAGAGGCCTAAAGGTAATGCAGAGGTGATTAACAAGGACTGGGAAATCCCCCCCCCCCCCCCACACACACACACACACACACCCAAACACCACGCCTTTTGGTTTGAAAAAATCCAAACAAAACCTGAACTATAGCAGGCACAGCTGAGGGCTTCACTGCTGTCTGCACTCAAAGGTAGTTCTAAGTAGGTATTTGACCAGTAGAGAAAGCCTGGTCTGCCCTCTGCTTCTAAGGTTTGAAATTAAATCCTGTATTGCTGGCTATATCCTGTTACTTGGAGAAAGCCACAAAGCATATAGGGCCACATTCACTGAGGCTTTTGCACCAGATGTGACACATTCTGCCCAAACGCTGCTGTGTTTATCAAGCAGATGCAGCTGGCTGGAGTCACAGTTTTAGTGTCTTTTTATTTTAAGTTCACCGCCTCTCTGAAGATCAAGCATGAATATAAAGCACAAACAGACTTTAGCCAACAGGAGCCACATGGTTTGTCAGGACGTTTAGAGAGTGTCAGGCTGCTCTGGCTGCATTAAGCTCAGTTTGAACATTTCCAGTCTATCCACCTGCTCTGCTCCGAGCTGCAGCTTCATGCTTGGTCCCCAGCTCTGATACTTCCTAATGTGTTAGTGTTAACTACACTTAAGATTATTGTGTCATGATTTTAAAGTAATATTTTAAGTTGAAAAACGTTTTGTCTGGCAGAGCTGAACCAACTGGAATACAGATTATTACATTATTTATGAGATGAGTGATCTTACAGAAGTCCAGCTGCTGGCCTGTCAGCTGTGTGCTGTGTGGTGGAGGTTCAGTACCAGGCTCCATCCAGGAGCTGACTGCTGAAAGAGCTACTGTGTTGGTGAAATGGAGGCCGTACACACAGGTTAATGTTTCACATTCATGAAAACTGCAGTGCACGTTTGGGCACCCCCACTTTCTTAAAAAATCTGTCTGGTAACTTTGCTCAAGTGTGTTTCAACATGAAACAAGTTTCCCTGCTCTGCATGAGCTTTGTTCATAATGCTGCTCATGTGGCCTTATCGTGGCCATGTTTATGTGATTTTAAAGGTCCAGGCTGGGAGCCATTTATCCGGCTGACAGGCTGGTATGTAAACACAGCAGCCCCACGTGTGGGTGCAGAGAAGGGCTGAAACCCTCGATGCTGTCTGACCAACCAGGCAAGCATGGTGATGAGGACAGCCAACAAACATCTGCTAAAGCAAAAGTAGGAGAAGTATGCATTTAATGAGGGGAATCTTTGGCAATGACTGACATATGACGAGTTGTAAATCATATTGCCCGAGAATACACTTTTTATTGACATGCTCATAATTATTCTCTCGAATTGACTATGTACTGTAATCACAATCTATGGTAGAGAATGTGATTGACAGTAAAATACTAATACTAATAAAATACTAGAATAGAGAATAGATAAATGATTATATAAATATTAGGTCAGTACCCTCTATACGAACAGTATGGGAAGCATTCAAAGCAACCTGCATAGGTTGGATAATATGTTATGCCACGGCCAAAAAGAAATGATATAATGATGAAGAAGCAAGTTATTATTAGAGCTGAAGAAATCAGAATCACAACATATGCAGTTCCCTAATGATTTGAAACTCAAACATGCATTGATGATTTGCAAGGCAGAACCAAATTCAATTATACACGAGGAGACAGCATTTGCACTGCTCAAACTCTGCCGTAAGTACTTTGAAAATGGAGATAAAGCAGGCAAAATGTTAGCCTCAAAGTTACGAAAACTGCAAAATCGTCAGTCAATACCATTTATACGTGATGACAGTTCTGCTAGAGTCATTTATGAGCAACTAGTCAATCCATGCCATTGAATATGTGCCAAGCCACTATTTCTTTGCTGCCCAAACCTGGTCAAGATCATTCCAATTGGACTAATTTACGCCCTATTAGTTTGTTAAATAATGATTATAAGCTATTTGCTAAAATCCTTGCTATGCGTATAAAGGCAGTCATCTCCTTATTGATACACCTTGATCAAGGCGAGGCGTCCTTCCTGTTGACAGTAGATGGCTCAGTTAGTATCATAGTTCAATGACTTGAATGACTTGTTGATGTGATAAGGGCTGCAGCCTGACCACAACTGTGAAATCTGGGGCCAATCGGTTGATGCAAAGTGAAGTTACAACAACTTCCTCTTTGGCGGCAACCACTGGGTCTACATGGCAACAGCGTTCATGGTAAACCTATACTTCAGAGGGAGGCTTCATTAAGGTCTTAAAGGTTTTGTCACCAGTTTGGAAGTCAATCGGATATAATATGTAGGAGCAGTCCATCAAAGAAGACAGCATGTAATTTCCATGACTTTTCATGTTGCCAGTAGGGGGCGCTACAAATAATGGTAACAGTTGTCATGTAGATGTGTTCCCACTTTCTATTATGAAATAGGGCTGGCTTTCAATGAGTTAAGGTCTTAAAGGTTTTGTCACCAGATTTGAAGTCAATTGGATAAAATCTGTAGGAGCAGTCCATCAAAGAAAAAAGCATGTAATTTCCGTGACATTTCTTGTTGCCAGTAGGGGGCGCTATAAATAATGGTAACACTTGTCATGTAGATGTGTTCAGGGCAAGACTGTCATCAAACATGTGAAGTTTGGTGCAGATTGGACCATGTCCACTCAGTTATAAACTACTTCCTGGTTAATGGCGAGACATGGAAATGTTTGGCCCAGTATAGGCCACACAGTGTGATGAAAACTCACAAATGTAATAACTTTTGATGTCCAGGGTCTTCTGAGAGGATGTTTAGATTTTGAAGTCAATCGGATGAAATCTGTAGGAGAAGATCGGAAAATTGTGACCCCTGAAAATGGCCAAAATACGCCAAAATTGCACATTCAATTCAAAATGGCCAACTTCCTGTTGGGTTTAGGGTATGGGTCCAAGAAGCTTTTTTGTAGGTCTTGGGCTGTTACACACGCCTCCCAGGTTTTGCAGCTCTAGGTGTAATGTACCACAGGGGCTGCTTCGTTGAAATCTGTAGGGGGTGCTACAGAGCCATTTTGGCACAGTGCAAAAAGAATTACATCAGATATCATTTTAGGACTTCTGATGTGTGTGCTAAGTTTGGTGGGTTTTGGTGCATGCTTTGCCCCTCACAAAGTGCTTCCAGTTTTATGGCGAATAATGTGTAACTTTACTAATCTTTACAGTATTCTAATTGAATATGAGGTTAATTGAGTTAACCTGCTACAAGGGAAAAATCAAAGAGTAAAAAAAGTAACTTCCTGCTACCAATAGGTGGCGCTATGAGTAAGATTCAAAATTGCACTACAGATGTCTACAGGCCTGGACATCAAATCTGTGAAATTTTGTAAAGATCTGACCATCTGAGGCCAAGTTACAATCATTTTTGATGTCATGTCGAAACATGGAAATTGTCCACCCAACTACAGTAACGCCTTTCAATGAAAACTCACAATATTCATTTTCAAGCATCATCAACTTCTTAAGGATTTTTTAAAACCATTTTCAGATCAATTGAGTCAGCCTGCTAGGAGCAGGATGTCTTTGTGTAAATCTTTGCCTTTTCTGTGCCAATAGGTGGCGCTCTTATTATCACTTAAAAATTGTCGTATAGATGTGTTCAGGGCGTGACTCCTATTAAACATGTGGAGTTTGGGGCAGATTGGACCATTCACAGCAGAGTTATATACCATTTACTATTTACTTCCTGGTTCATAGCAGAACATGCAAATTAGATGCCTCAGGGTCACACGGTGTGATGAAAGCTCATGAATTTGATAACTTTTGGTTTCAAAGGTTTTATGAAGGTAGCCATAACATTTGAAGTCTGATGAAAGCTCTAGGACAGGTTCTAAAAATTACAACCTCTGAAAATGACCAAAAATACACCAAAATTACAACTTCAAGTCAAAATGGAGGACTTCCTGTTGATTTTACGGTATGGCCCCAAGAGACTTTTTTGTAGGTCTTGGGGTTTTACACAAGCCTCCAAAGTTTTACAGCTCACGGTAAAAAGTGCTGCTGATAAAAAGTGGGGCTGATTCGTTGGAAATCTGTAGGGGGCGCCACTAATACATTTCCTCCCACCTATGTATGATATCATTAAATTTATAAAATTTTTACCAGTCTGCAAAGTTTCATGAGTTTCTGAATATGTTAAAGCCCTCAAAAAGGCAATTCATTTGAGAGAATATTAATATCAATATTAATATGAATATTAATATTTATACCGAATAATTATTCGTACTGTTCGGGGCTCGGGCCCTAATAATACTAATAATAATAATAATAATAATAGGAAGAATTCCTTCAGTTTCAGTAGAGTCCTCACACCGTTCGGTGCTCGAGCCCAAATAATAAGAATTCCTTCAGTTTCAAGAGGGTCCTCCCACCGTTTGGTGCTTGGGCCCTAAAAATAACTCCTTCAGTTTTCAAGGGGGTCCTCGCACTATTCGGTGCTTGGGCCCTAATAAGAATTCCTTCAGTTTTCAAAAGGATCCTCACACTGTTTGGTGCTCAGGCCCTAATACGAATTTCTCCAGTTTCAAGAGTGTCCTCTCACTGTTCAGTGCTCGGGCCCTAATAAGAATTCCTGAATATGTATTTGCCCTCAAAAAGGCAATTCATTTGACAGAATAATAATAATAATAATAATAATAATAATAATAATAATAATAATAATAATAATAATAATAATAATAATAATAATAATAATAATTCCTTCAGTTTCAATAGAATCCTCCCACCGTTCGGTGCTAGGGCCCTAACAATAATTAAAGCTGCCAGCAGCGATAAATGGGCCCTCGCACCCCCCTCACCTTGGGGTAACTGCCCCCTATCTTTAATTGTAGTAAATGTTAGAAAATGCATGCAGAAAGTTTGGACCATTGAGTGAGATATTTCACACGGTGAAGTACTTCCTAAAACCACTAGGTGGCCATGGAGATAACACAAAATCTAAGTCATCCTGGTGTATATCATGTTGGGATAACACCCCTAAAAAATTTGGGGCTAATTGGTTTATGCAAACTGAAGTTAGGGCAGCTTCCTGTTTATTGGCAAATACTGCATTGCCACGGCAACAACGTTCATCAAAAACATATGATCTTCAAAAAGAGGCATCATGGAGGTCTTTAATCAGCTTTTGTTACCAGGTTTGAACTGAATTTGGTCAATCTATAAGGGAATGCACCTAAAAATCATGTGACGTCCTGTTTCCAGTAGATGGCAGTATGCCGGTAAGTCAAATGAATCAAGCAGATGTGATCAGGTTGGTACTCTCATCAAGCCTGAGAACTTTGGAGCAGATTGGACAATGTCTGACTCAGTTACTACAACTTCCTGTTTCAAGGCAAAACATCGAAGTTGTAAACATAGCCACACCCACATGGTATGATGAAAAAGTTTTTGATGTTAGATATTTCATGTGTAGTTATACTTCCTGTGGCCACTAGGTGGAGCTAGAAATCACACAAGATGTAAGTCATCTTGATCTACATAATTTGTACACCAAACCATGTAAATGTCATGTAAATCAAAATATAGTTGTGTTAAGAGGCTTACTTTCTTTTTCCAGTTGGTGGCACTGTGATTATCATGCTTAATTGACATGTTCATGTGTTCAGGACTGCACCTTCATCACACCTATAAAATTTGGGGCAAATCGGTTGATGCAAAGTAAAGTTACAACAACTTCCTGTTTGACAATGAAGACCATGTTGCCATGGCAACGATGTTTATGAAAAGGCTCTGAAATCACAAATGGGCATCGTCAAGGTCTCAACACTTTTCTTAACAAGTTTGAGCTGAATATTGTCAACCTGTAAGGAGGTGCACATAAAAATATAAAAAATATAACTCCCTGTCTCCAGTCGGTGGCGCTATGACAATAACTCAATTGAGCCATGCAGATATGTTCAGGCTGGGACTCTTATCAAGCATGAGAAGTTTGGGGCAGATTGGATGATGTTTGGCTGAGTTACAACAACATCCTGTGTCATAGTGAGACATCAAAGTTGGAAACCAAACCACGCCCACATAGTGTGACAAAAACTCTATTTTTTAAATCAGTTGTTGTGTTTACAGGTCTTAAGGTCTTAGAAATCACATTTGAAGTCAATTGGGTGGAATCTGTAGGAGATATACATCAAAGAAGAACACATCGTTTTCATGTAATTTCCTGTGGCCAGTAGGGAGCGCTATAAGACTTGGTAATGCTTGTCATGTAGATATGTTTAGGTTGGGACTGTCATCCAACATGTGAAGGTTGGTGAAGATTGGACCATGTCCCTCAGAGTTATAAACTACAAAGTTTCATGAGTTTCCATGCATGTTAAAGCCCTCTAAAAGAAAATTCATTTCAAGGAATAACAATAATAATAATAATGGTAATAATTCCAAGGATTTCAAGAGGGTCCTCGCTGTGAAGCCATTCCACTAAACCACCTGACTTACTCATCACATATTGGCTCTGCCCCTTTTCAGTGGAAACCACAAGTTGTTAAATATCTGGGAATAAACATTAGGACTCCCATAAATTAGATTTTTGATTTAAACGGTCCTCACCTCCTTAAACTGATTAGGGATGATATCAAGAGATGGCCAGGTTTACTAATTTTATTATGGGGCAGAGTAGAAATGATTAAGATGAATATTTTGCCTAGATTAGTTTTTCTTATATCAGCTATACCATTTAAATTCCCACCTTAGTGGTTCAAAGAAATTAACAAACTATTCACAGGTTTCCTCTGGAGTAATAGGAGACCCAGAATCAGCTTTAAAAGATCGCTTAGACAAAGGAAATGTGGTGGATCGGGAGTTGCCGATGTTTATTCTTATTACCTTGCTTTTAATGCCAAATTCCATTTGTTATTGGCCTACACAGGCACGAGTGGGAAAAGGCAGCTGGAAATGGACTGATGAAAGCATTTTGTCTCAACATAATAAGTCTGTCTCTTTATCAGCTTTATGGTTTCACCCTAAAACAAATTCCAAAAATTGGCAACCCTTTAATTCGGTTTTCCCTTGAGGTAGTAAAATCCTTTCAAAAGCATTTATTCTTTGAGGGAGTGTCTTTATCATCATGCCCCATATGGAATAACCCCCTACTGACAGCTGGTGGTAAAACACTAAGAAACAAAACATGGTAAAGTCAAGGTATAAGCCAACAAAGGCAGATAGTGAAGGATGGTGATATAGTTCCCTTTGACAAGTAAAAAATAATTTTGGTTTAAAAGATGTTGACTTTTTGTCACATGTACAATTGAAAACAATCCTGAAGGTTACTCATTTGTTATCCACTGCCTCCTCTTCTATCAAGCACCAATGGGGGGAGGGACAATGGGGGCGGGACAATAACCTTTTGTTTATTGTCTATTGTACTTTGTATCGTACTTTGTCTGATGTTATGATTTTTTTTATTTGTAGATCTGTTTTTGTATGTATAAATGGTGTATGTGTGTTATGTCTTTTCTTGTCAAAAACTAAAAAAGGAAAAACTAATAAAAAAAATATTATTAGGAAAAAAAAAAAGAAGGAGAAGTAATAATAAGATTAGAGTTAATCCTTCGGTGCGCACGGGAGAAAAAGAGCAGAGGCCAGCTGTGCAACCTGTAGGGTCAGGCAGTGTTAAAAATGTTAAATGGAACCATTTAATCAAAGCAAATACACCACAGGACAGCAAGGTGGAGTCAGAGTAGAGCCATACAGGAGAGAAAAAGTCAAGTTAAGAGGGAGCACATTTAAACCAGAAAATGCTGCAAAATGACAGATATAATGTTTAAAAGAATAAGAAAAGAACCTGTTAGCAGTGTGTTGTTAATGTGTGTCTTGGCCGGACTTAAGATTCACAGGTTAATCCATGATTTCAGTCTCACTTGGTGTTCTTGTCTGCTCCTGTTGATTGAAGCATGGAGGCAATACATTGACATTTTAGGTTTTTATATAATTCAACATTGCTGTGATTAATATGTGGTTCAGTTTAGACACAAAAACCACTTGGTTATGGTTAGAAAAAGATTGTATCTCGGCTTAAAATCCCAGCTGGAAATGCTGCAATGTCTCGGTAAAAGCAACTAGTTTGTTGTTCATTGGCTGCAAACAGAGTTCTGCAGCTCAGCAGTTGTAATTTGCCCAGAAATCCCAACTTTCACCCATCCGCCTTCAGATATGTCTCTAAACTACTGATATGATACATATGAAACGTACAAAAAGTGGTTGTGGCTCAGAGGTGGAGTGGGTCGTCCTATAAGGTCAGCGGTTCGATCCCCAGCTCCTCTGGGCAACATGTCGAAGTATCCTTGGGAAAGATACTGAACCCAAATTGCTCCCGATGCCACGTCATCGGACTGTGAGTGAGTGTGAGTGTGTGTGAATGATTACTGAGTAGCAGGTGGCACTTTGTATGGTAGCCTCAGCCACCAGTGTGTGTATGTGTGTGTGAATGGGTGAATGTGACATGTAGTGTTAAAGTGCTTTGAGTGGTCAATAAGACTAGATAAGCACTATACAAGTATAGTCCATTTATCATTTTACCATTTTTATGCCCAGAGTGTAGCTCTCCACTACCGTTTAATCATCCATCAAACTGCCTCTCCCAACAAACTTTGATGTTAGATTTAAATAGACTGACAAGTGCAAATTTACAATCAGAAAAAAATACATCTGAAATGAACTGTAGCGCCAACTTCTCAACTTGAGAGAGAGGAGCTGTGTAAAAAGCAGCAGTGTTAGACAAATGACTGATTCATCTCTGTTGAGGGTTTAAACATTTCCCTCTGTTTTACGGCTATATCATCTTCAAAGTGTGTGTGCCCTTCTGTTGAACTGATCAGTTGTTGCATTTTGACAGCTCACATTCCATCAGCACCACACCAAAATCAGATCATATTCACCACTCTACTAATAAAACAAAAAACAACTAATCTCTGACAGAAATACAGCTTTCAATCAATACATTTTTTCAATCTCTTCTACTTATAAAAATATTTAATAAAATAATAATAATCATTGCTATTATTACTATTATTATTATTATTAATATTATTATTACTGTTATTTTGTATGGCTGTAAGGCAGACATTCATGTAAGTCAGCGAGGTCCAGGAATGAAAGTGGAAGCAATTGGGGATATATAGTGAAGAGAAACAATATTTATAGTAAAATCTGAAGTGTTCTCAGAAGAGCAGTGATATGTTTCTTTTGATGTTTTTGGATTGGTTCTGTGCAAATATCTATTATACTGAATTAACCGTGTGAACAACACTGTGGCTATAATTTTTTACCTTACCGTTATTTGTTGTGAGTGCTGGTCACATCCCAAACTACTATTTGAGACTCACTATGAAGTAAACACCTGATTTTATTTAATCATTTAAATAAAATTTAAATGATTAAATATAATGATATTGATGTTATCATTTCCTGCCTCAATTTCCTCTTTATATGTAACATTTAATTATGAGGTTTGACTTCAAATCCACTTAAAATGTCTCTTCCTTCCTTTGTCTCTCCAACTGTCTCTCTCTCTATCTGCCAACCCTTTAACCACACCTTAGACCTTTCAGCAGCCCCCACTCCCCCTTTCCCACCTGTGTCTCATTACACCATTTTTCCGCAGCCCCCCCAGCCATCACAAACAACTGACATGAACCATGCGACCACATCAGAGGGAATGAGCTTCAGTGAACCTGAACCTTCATGTGTTTGGCCTGAAGGAGACGGAGTCGTCAGAATATTCCTAAGAACCCTTCCAGTATTCCCCACAATCCCCTCTTGTTCCACTAAAGATTAACCACTGGACTGATGAAAAAAAAAAAAAACTTTTTTAAAGAGAAAAAGAAAATAAAGTACAGCATTTACGGATTTATTGATCTCCAATTTATCTGGAGAGTTTCAGAAAATTTTTAAGGGCATTTGGTCTTTTAATCTGGAGATTACTGGTACTTTATTTTTCTACAGCTTTTCTTACCATCAGAATTGGTTATCAATAACTTGGAGGTCAAGTGTTTTTAACAGTGTGTTCCAAACAGCATTAACAAAGGGGTTGTGGGTAATTTTTCTTGGGACTGAACACATCGGGATTCAATGGTCCCTCTCAGATTTTGGTGCAAGTTTGGTGTCATTTCTTGTACAGTAAATATTTTATTTTCCCTCTCAATGTGAAAAAGTATTTTTTCAATTCATGTATAAATAAGATTGATTTTATCAAACCATGGGGGCAATTACTCCTCTCACCTTATTTAAAGTTGTGGCTTCATCATTTGTTGGGTGATCTTTTCATCTTTTGATTGTTTTAGTTTTTCTTGTTGTTGTTCTTGTTGTTGTAGTGCTTGTGTCACTAGAACAGGGCTTTATCAGGACCAAGGTGACAGCAGTGTACTGAAATGACCTTTTCTTTATTTATTCTCACCTCTGTCTTCTTTTTCTGTGTTCATGTTTTAGATCTCCTCAGTGCTTCATGATTTTGTATGAGAGCATTCCACTGTATAGTTTTAGTCATTTCTACTGAGCATGACTTCAGCATCAACACAGTTTCTGCATATTATTCACTTTTCAATGTTTCTACCAAATGGGCAGTGTGTACCCATCCAGAGAAAGGGATTTCAAATGAAAGTGTACTCAAACATGACAGAGGTTAATTTGAGGTAAAGCGTACCATCTGGTTGATTGCAACTGAAGCAATGGAGAAGTGAAGACAAGCACAGGATGATAATTGTCTCATGAAACTATCATCATGCTCTGTCTGAACTTTGACCTTCATGCTTATAACCCGATCAAGAAAATATTGCAGTTATTGCAACTGTCACATCAACACACTAACAAGGTCATCTGGTTAATGTAGTTAATTACATTAATTAATTACAGCAGTGTTTACCATGCAGCAAGTGAGTCACCTGGATCATGTCTGCACACATCTTAAAGAATAAATCAAGTTTAACTTGGGTCTTATTTTCATGCTTCTGCCCATCATTTCTATCAGTTACAGTATGAGAACATTTTACACAACAACAAATTGATGAGATCTGGGAATCTCAACATCACTACGACTAAGTCACATTATGTAAACCTATGTTTTAGTTGATGATACTGCAGTAACTTTCTGCTGCACTGTTGATTGCTTCTGATTGCATGGTACTGATGCATCCTTGCCAACGATTGACAAACAAGATACCACACAAGACAGCAATTCTAATGGTGGAACCTGATGTAGTAAATTACTTGAATATATGTGGTAGTTATAAACAAACTTAGATATGGATTTCTGAATAGTAAGTGCAACCCAATCCTGGTAAGTATTAAGGAATGGCAAACACCATTAGTATTCTTGAACAGTCTGTTCCTAAATACATAATCCCTTATGGTTTGAGAAGGTTTTTCTTTTTGCATGTTTGGCTTTGAAAGTGTCTGATCACGGTCATTTTTCAAAGTTCCAGGAACTAAACTCAGGAATTAGCTCAGAACTAAAAGTTTTCACTCAGACTTTTGCTGTCAGTATTGATGTCATTAGTAGAAAATGTTAGCTGCAGTTTATTTGTTCACTAACTCACAGTGTTTACAGTGATAGGTATGAGTGTGACCCAAAGTATATTTAACCTGGGGCACCACAGAGGTCTTACAGACATCACAATGGGCTGCATTCACTGATTCACTTATTCATAATATGTGTGATTTTGTCCCTACCACTATGCAAATGTTAGTGAGTCAGAATCATTCTTAATTGACAGGGATGTGCCCGGCTTTTGTAATCAGCACACTGCCACCTTCGCATTTCTCCATTGAAAAAATTCTGTTTGCCTAGAAGACGGTGTGTGTTTACATTTTCTAAGACAGCTGGGCATTCATCAGTTGTGCGTATGTATCGTCTGAGGCAGTTCTTAATTTGTTTGCATATGCACTGTTTGTGAATGAGGCCCCATCTCTGCACAATTAGTATCATAGCGAGTGATGATACAGAAAATAAAATAATTGGGGTTTTTATAATATGTTATCATCTGTATAACATTGTTCATGTGTGGCTGCAGAGATGATATTTTTCTACCTGAGAGGTTGTTAAAAAATATCTGAATGGACTCTTAATTTTTACTGTGCTGTTGTCTTCATCATGGCAACATATTTTTTTTCTCGATGAAAACAAGCAAGCTAACATTTCAATTTCTTAATTGTGAAACCCTCACTTTACCATCACAGGAGGACATAATAAAGGAGCATCTTGCACAGAATAAACACAAATGTAGACATTTTGTTTGAACAAGTTCTGTGTCTAGCAAGTAACGTGTAGCATGTGTTCCCAGATCTGGTCATCATTTCATTGTTCAGAATATTATACAGGACAGAATTACTGAATTTGTTGATAGTTTTTTAAAAAAGAAAAATGCAAAACTTGAAGTGCCTTTTACACTGAAATTGTACAACATTTAAAAATCACAAATCTGGGAAGAGTTACCTTTAATAAAATACACTTGTTTCCAACTAGGTTTTGTACAAGAAAGGAAGACAAATATAGCCACAAATCCCTTCTCATCACATTGACCACATCTACGCTTTATGGAAAAATGTAAAACCCTTCCAGGTGGCACCTGCTGTATAGAGACAGAGTGCTATAATAGAGTGCAGTTACATGTTAAGATGTAATGTATTGTACCTTGTGGAACTGATGTTACTGTCTGATGCAGATGTTTTTTCACCCATACCATCTAATGTTCACACACATGCTACAGTTACACACACTGATCATCATCATAGTACAGAGACGGCACTAGTAAAAATGACTAATGACTTATTGATTGCCTCTGATAGAAGACTGGTCTCTGCATTAATCCTATTAGATCTCAGTGCCACATTTGACACCACTGATCATCAAATCTTACTGCACAGACTGAAACACTTAATTGGCCTCAAAGGTACGGCACTAAGCTGGTTTAAATCATACTTATCAGGTTGTTTCCATTTGTTCATATTAATGATCAATCCTCCATGCATACTAAGGTCTGCTTTGGAGTAACACAAGGTTCTGTGTTTGGACCAATCCTTTTCACTTTATATATGTCTTCCCTAAGCGACATCATTAGAAATCACTCTGTAAATTTCCATTATGATGTGGATGATACGCAACTGTATCTATCTGTGAAGCCAGATGAAACTGATCAGTTATCTAGACTACAAGCATGCCTTCAGGTCATAAAAGCCTGGATGAGCTGCAGTTTCCTGATGTTAAATTCAGACAAATCTGAAGTTATTGTTCTTGGCCCCAAACACCCCAGAAACCCTTTTCTAAGGATATAATTTCTTAAGATGGCATTGCCTTGGCCTCTAGCACAACTGTAAGGAACCATGGAGTTATATGTGTCAGGAAACGGGAGACTCTGGAAACGGGAGACTTGTTAAACGAAGCACACCAGAGGCAGCAACACCTACTGCAACAGTTACCAGGAGTGCCGCCGGTAACACCGGAGCCTGGAGACACTGAGGAGCAACTTCGCAAACCGTAACAGCTGATACTTCCTGTCTTTCACTTGCTCATTGGAATGTAAATGGCTGGACTTCTACGAATGGTAAGCTCAGAAGCATTTTGCTATTGAGCTAACAGGCTACTCCTGGTTTGGGAATAATTGAAACAGACACATCCATGCTCCATAAGGCTCTGGTGGAGTCAGACTTTTTGTTAGGAATGAACTTTTTGACCACTTTAAGATTAACGTTGTGGAGAAATCCATTGACGGCATTATTGGACTTTTGTTTGAACGTCGGGTTTTGGAATATAGTTTTGTGATTTTTTCATGTTATTTTTCTCCAGAAGGATCTACAAGGGGTAGAGATTGCAACACGTTTTTTCAGTTGTTTATTGTTTCATGTTTATCCTCTAGATGCCGATGCTATTTATGTTTGTGGCGATTTTAATAGCCGCATTGCTGGTAAAGAGGACTGTATTGGAGAGTCAGACAATGTCCCGCTGAGGGTGGCCCTAGATTTGTGTTCCAATAGCCATGGTGAATCTTTTCTTGAATTCCTCAAGCAGCAACAGATCTTTTTGATCAAAATGTTGCAACTTGTGCTAACTTGACAGGAGAGAGATGTCGCCTTCCTGACCATTCCCTGTTGCTGTTAACCTTTAAAAATGGAGTTCAAATAGCAGATGAAAATCCATCAGTTTCCAGTTAAGAAAGCGGTAGGTGTGGAAGAAATCCCAACTGAAGTGTTAAAATCTCCACACCTCTTAAAAATACTCAATTTCTTATTTCAGTTCTGTTTTAAATATTGTATTATTCCCTCCTTATGGTGTAAATCAATCATTATACCGATTCCAAAATCACCCAAGGATAATCCTAGAGTACCACTTAACTATTCATTCAATCACAACAATTATTAGGACATGAATTTCAGAAAGCAAATCTACCTTTGTATGTTTAATAAGCACTTGACTGGGTTAATAGAGCTTTACTTTCATTAAAACTGTTAGAAGCTTGGGTGGATGGCAAGTTTTACCAAGCTCTAAAATCTTAATATAGCTTCTCTGCTGCTTGTATCCAAGTGAATGATGAAAGGACTGGCTGGTTTAAAACACCCTTTGGGGTTAAACAAGGTGATGTTCTGTCCCCTACTCTTTTTTTCCTCTATATTAACGACCTGGCTCTTGAGATCAAGAATGCTCAGTTAGGAATACATTTGAAAGAGTTGACTGTGAGTATTTTGATGTATGCCGATGATGTTGCTCTGCTGGCTGAATCAGAGGAAGATCTGCAGAGGATGGTAAACATTTTAAAGAACTGGTTGTTACTCCCCTTCAGGCTTAATCACGCACACAAGTCGCTCTTTTTTCACTGGCATTTATTAGCACATCCATGCCATCAAATATGCCGTAAGAACTAGATGAAAGCAAAATTAACAAATCAAAATTCACTTCAATGCAATACACACATTCTCACAGAGAATAACCATTAAACAAATATTGCACATTAGACAACTTCAGACTTATGAGCTTGTAAATTCGCAGATAATTAATTACATTCAATAAAACGTAAAGGCGCTATTACGCCATCATTGCGTGAACCAATACACTGGCCGGCTTATTAACACATAAGAATAAGTACAAAGTAGAAATAACTTATTACCTCATTGCCGCGTTAATTCCAAAAAAAAGGGGGGTAACCAAGTTTCGCTTCAAACTAATCTTCATCCGACAGCATACAAAGCACAATTTAATCCTCCCTCATTGTGGATTCAACCTGCCGGGTGCTCTCTCTCTCTCATGGCAGCGAGCGTAACAAAGGTCAAAGAACCGACTGTGTTACAATACCCAAAACATTGGTTCCGCTCTGTAAACACTATGCAGACAAACACGCAATATTTTAAATTCAGCGACAATGTCCAAACATTATAAAATATTCTTTATCAAATGTAAATTATTCTTAATTTTTTTAACTTGAATTTCTGAATGAACTTAAACTGAATAAATGACTGTGAGGGCAGCTACACTGGTGCTGTAAATGGCGGTTATCAATAAATCAGAGTAAAACTCAAATTTTTCATTTCAGAAAAAAGATTATTCCCAGGAGCAGGCGAGGAATGACATTTGGAAATATGAATTTAGAATACACATCAGACTATAAATATTTAGGTTTTCCTCTTGATGAGTTTATGACCTATGAAACTGGACTTAAACTTCTAGCTGGTTCAGCTAGCAGAGCCCTGGGGTCCATTATCAATAAATTGAAAGTACGCAAAGATTTGGGATTCTCCACGTACACTCAGCTGTATGATACCTTTGTCAATCCTATTTGTATTTATGCTGCTGGTGATTGGGGATTTAAGTTAAGCGCAGCCTCAGATTCTGTACAAAACAGAGCTATTCGTTGCTATCTGGGTTTTCATAAATTTGCTCCTATCCTGGCTGCTGAGGGTGACATGGGTTGGATTCCTGGTTCAGTAGTGAGGAAATGTGACATGATAAGATTGTGGAATCGTTTTATTAATATGCCCGATAATAGGATCAACAAGAATTTTTTTTTTGGTCTAAAGGTAAGAATTCCTCATGGGCTGCAGAGATTCAGGTGGTTTTTGGTGAACCTGAGTTATAGTATGTGTACAGAAATAATTTATCATACAGAGTTAATATAATCAGAGAGAAGTTGCTTTCTAGATTTGAATGGTTAAACGATATCTTGGAGAAACCTAAACTGAGGACATATATTCAGTTCAAGGATAATTTTGGCACATAATTTTATGTTAAAGCTAACTTATCAAAGTCAGAGATCTTTGGTTGCCCAGCTAAGAACAGGAATCCTCCCACTGGCTCTGGAAGTTGGAAGATTTAAGTTGGAAGATGGAGAGACACAGACACCGACACATGCCTACTTGTTTAGTGTTTTTCTAGTCTTTTTTGACCACTCAAAGTGCTTTCACACTACATGTCACATTCATCCATTCATATACACACTTGCACACCAGTGACCAAGGCTAGCATATATGGTGCCACCTGCTACTCAGTAACCATCCATGCCATGGGTGTTTTATAGTGAAGTCTGGATACAGCCATGGGGGTGGGGCCTCATTCATTCCGATTAGAGCTGCTCAGTGGCGCATGAGGCAGAAAAAGCTCTTTTTCTGGATTTAGAAAACGCTAAAATACCTGGATCTACTGGCTCATAGTGCACACGAAGTAGAGACTAACGGCAGCCAAACACGGCCGAGCGCAACCAAGTGCAGCTGAGTGGGTAACTTCCACCAGCGGAGTGACCGACTTCTGGATTAGAATTTAAACTTGCAGCTCTTTTAGACTTTCCAAATTATATCGAACTGGTTGGTTTACATCTAGATAAGGATAGAAGACATTTAGTGGGGGTTTTGATGCTCACAAAAAATTATTTACTGATTTACAGTTGTCTCTTTCCCCGTGTCAGTCAATGGGAAAAAGTCTTTTTGAGCCAGTGTCATCACGTGACTGACTCAAACGGTGTAATTCCAATTCGGCCACTACGTAGATTCTGCATCAACGCATGGTGCACTTCCTGGGGGCTTGATTCATACGCACTCACACTCCGATGACACAGCATCAGCATCACTGACTCAAATGGTGTAATTCCACTTTCGGCCACTATGTAAATTCTTCATCAACCACATGGGGACAGTCCCCACTTTACCTCCTTGTCGACCCCCTGTCCCATTATATCTCACCTCATAAGACACTAGGGCCTTGAGGGGTGGGACCAGTGGGGAAAGTGGGTGGGGGGTGGGGCTGCATTATGGCGGCCTGGCCCTCCTCCCTGCTCTGGTCATTGCACCGCCCCTTAATTGTAATTGCAGGAGAGTTGAGGGGCAGTTGGGGCATTTTGGGAGACTCCGCCGTCTGCCAGCGGTGGGGCGCCCATGCCCTGTGGCCTCCTGCCGTCTTCCCCACGGGGTATGTGGTTTGGCTCAGGGGTGGTGGGCTGGGTCGTCATGGTGGGCCGTGGCCCACCCCATTGGAGCCAGGGGTTGGAGGGGCTCTGGCCTCTCTGGTGCGTGGCGGGCTCCCCTCCGGGGGTCGGGGCGGGGCTCTGGTTGGTGGGGCACTATGGCTGTGGGCTCAGATCGTGCCGGGATTGGTGGCCTTGGGCTGGGCCGGGGGGCTTCGTGTCCCTTGTCCCTCTGTGGGCTTCCCCCGACCGGGGGGGGTGTTGCCTCTGCTTGTTCCCCCTTGAGTGGGGCGTGTGGCTGTCTCTGGGGCACGTGGTGTTGGATCTGTCGTGTTCTGGGGGGCTGTTGGGTGCTCTGGTGGCTTAGGTCTTAGCCTGCTTGCCCCTGGGAGTTTGGGGGGTGTTGTTGCAGCCCCCCCGTCAACTACAAACCACATCCAATGACAAACCCTCACACACACACACACACACACACACACACATACATGCGAACATGAATAATAGGGGACTATCTAAGTGTACTATCCAAGAGGGAACCTTTATTAGCAGTCATTTTAAAAATACAAAACTAGAATTGAAAATTTACTTTTGAGGTCTTCTTTCACAATATTACTGCAAATGTGATTTTTACAATTTTTTAAAGAAATTGCCAAGAGGGGACCTGAAGCCTTGAGCGACGTCTGCCTATCAAAGGGGGGACATCCATATACTGCAGTCAAACTGGTTTATCCTGGTTCTCTCACCTATAGAGTGCTTCTTTTTCACTAAAACTTCATTTGTATTTCATTGTCATTGTTGTTGTTGCTGTTGTTTTTGTTGTCTCTTGTGTCTTCCTCTCCCCTCTGTGTCCCCCAACCTCTCTCTTTTCTCTCTCCCTATCCACTCAAACGTTGTGCTGTCCGGTAGCCTTGCCAATAAATCTCAGTGCAGACTGCAACAGGAAGAAGTATGTCAGACTCCTCCTTTGCAGAGCAAATCTGTTATGGCACCTCAAGGCATCCAGACCTCTCATACTGCATGCTTAAGCTGCCGAACAGGACAGGTATAAAAAAAGTTAAAAAAAAAAGGTACCTGGAGGTAAAAATGGAGGACCTGCTCTACCTCTGAGCCACAGAGAAAACAAAAGTTTTTCTGACATTCACCACAACACGACGTAACGTGTTGGGTTTTGTTTGGTTGTCTGTTATTTTAGTTTGGGCTGGAGGTTTGGGGTAGTTCAGTTCTCATCTTTTGTCTTTGTTAGTTACTTTAGGGTGTGAGCTTTAGGGGGATGAGCTTGGTTTGACAGCCCACTGAGTGGTTGGCCCAATAATTCCCCATCTTTTGTTTGTTTCGGCTGAGATCTCCAACCCCTTTTGGTTTCATCATTTCATGTGAATATGTTTCATTTTTGTTAACAAATAAACTTTGTTGATCCCTTCCCCCACAAAACTGTGGCATGCGTCTGTCATTTTGTCCATCTGTTTATACAGTCTATGGTCTGCAGAGGCTGTGACAGCCATTATTAGCAATGTGCTAGTTATCTAAAGTGAACTACGAGTGACATGAGGGAATATGTGAGAAGCCAGAAATCTTTTTGTTAAATTTTATTTTAGGAAGGTTAACACTACATGTTGGCACTAACTCAGATACTGGACTGAATGATGATTCATAAATACAGTAGTACACTGGCTGAAATCAAGATAACTTTAATGGCAAAAGGAGGATGTGTTAGAGAATGTAGAGAATGTAACTAGCCTACATATTTTGTTTTATTTTTGATGTAATTGAACTTTATGTTGAAAAAATGACATAATAATATGAAAAACAAAATACAGACACAATGAAAAATGTACATATTTTGCAGTTGCATTGAAAAGAAGCATCTGCTGCCTGTCTCATTCTTTCTCCTGTTTCTACAGAAATCCTTATCTGCAGACAGGATATTGTAGTTATATTGTAGTTGTTTCTCTTTAAGTAACAATGATGTGTGGAAGATGAAGAAACCTCCGCGGACACCGACTCGGTTGCATAATAATCAATTTATTGCAGCAAAGTTCAGCATCCACCAGGCCCCATGGTCTGCCTGGGAGAAGATTCAGGACCAATGCGAATCTCTCCCTTTCAGCTCATGCAAGTCTCTTATATACGTACAGGCATCAATACATTTGTCCGTAAAGCAACTCTTTACCTGCTGTGATCAATCACAAAACCCCACAAGTATCTCCTTATTTGGAAGGAGCCTTATTCCATATTACTTCTAGCCTGGCGCCAGTATTCTACACATTTGTCTTCCAGGCCTAAACATCCCTAGACCACTAACTTCGAGGCCTCTTTGCCTGACCAAATTAGGAACTTTAAGAAACTGAGCATAATACACTACAATATCAATCTGAGATCTGTTACATGTGTTAAATCTATAAATTAACAAAACTTAAAAAACAGAAAAAGATTTGTTGGCTTCAGGGTAGTTGTGTGCTGCGCTCAGTGACTGTAACTGCCCCTAAAACCAGCTGTATCTTACAAAGAAAGGTTGATTTAGTGGAGGAAAAAAAAAGCCATTAATCATAAACTAGCAGATCTGGTCTTTTAATAAATAAATAATTATAACTAAAATCTTCCACAGTAAATAATTTTGTGAGTATTTGTGCAAACTCTCCTCTATTGGTTCATTTCAGAATGGCCCCAGGCAACATGTCCAGTAACCTATCTGAATGTTGTTGGGCATCCATTTGAGCCTGAGGCACAAAGTCCCACATGGACTTATCGAGGTGCAAAAGGTGGTGTAATGGAAACACCCAGCAAAACCTCCACAGACACAGCAACTCCCTACATACTGACAATTCTGCAACAAATGTGCACATTGACTGTAGTAACAATGCAAAGATGCAGTGTAATAAGGTACCCTATCTTTAAAAATGGAGCTCGAGATACAAGTTGCATACATCTTGTAAACTTCACCGTATGTAATCTGTATTGAAATTAATATTTTTAAAAATCAGAGAGAAAATTCCAATGCACTCTCCTAAAATATTAAAATGCCTTTATTTCTAAGGCATTGTCAACATTAAAAACACAATACTACACGTTTTGGCATACAAGCCTTCATCAGGGAGTCAAACAGATTTCAAGACACCAAAGGCCCTTTTATACTGGTCATCCAATTGGCTGAATTGAAATCGACCTGGCATCGGGTCAAGAAGTGCCACCAGAGGAGGCTGTTCAGAGCAGAGTTTGGAAGAGAACTGGTGACAACTCTCATCAACTGATGCCAGTGGTGCATTTCATCATATCATACTAACATGTCCTCTTTCATCCCTTATTCGTTTACTTTCCTTTGAGTTTTTGTCCCATCCATGGGAGATGCGAGTGAAGGAGGTGAGGAAGAGATGCTGCTGTCAGATGAGAAATCCTCAGTTCCATGGCATGACTCTCAAGCGATGAGCATCTGTATCCCCTGTCAGATTGACTGCTACAAATGTCCACAGAATGCTTTACTTAAAAATTATTTCAAAACTCTACAGCAGGGGTCCCTAATAGGCGGACCACGATCCGTGTCCGGACCCAGACGTTGTCCTGTCCAGACCTAGATCTGTAACCGAAAAATTAATGAGAATTATTTATATATTTTGACGGATCATTTATATTATTATATATTTATTTATTTATTTATTTATTTATTTTAATATATATATTTATTGTCATTACAGCATTGGCTGGAACTCACAGACTAGTGTACTAGAACAGAGTACTGACAACAGAAGTTCAAAATGCTCGGGTGTCATGTGACTCATGGAGGCCTTGAATAGTTCCCAGTGTCCCAAGTGTCTGGTGGGCCATTTGAATGCATAATACGGAGACAAAACTCTCCGATTTTTGCTAAATAGCAGTCAATAACGGCATTGATTTACAATATACATGAAGCACATCGTATGTAGTTTCATTATTATATTGTTTTTTAAAGTAAAAAGATAGAGATAGATTAGACTAATTAATCTAACACTTGAGAGATTCACACATTTCAGCAGCTCAAGAGTCAGAGGCAACAGAGAAGAAGCCACTGAGTGCTAAATAAGGGTTAAATATGATTAAAATAGAAAAAAAAATAAAATATATTTTAAAATGCATAATATATATAATATCTATACACACACACACACACACACACACACACACACACATATATACTGTATATGTATAGTACTTTTATATGTAAAATGTATAATTACATAGTATAAATATGAGTGATGTGGATATAACATATATGGTTATACTGACATATTTTAGACTTACCTTACCATGGTAAACAAACAGGTTGCTGTTTATTGCTTATATATATATATAAAAACATGTGTATTTTATTTATCTTTGTCTTTCTACTGACTTACTTACTGCAATTAATTAATTTCATTAATATCTAATAAACTCAGGAACATAAATAGCAAATCTAGCAGTTGGTATATGTCCTTCTCTTGTGGTGTCCTCTCAGATAGTCTCCACCATGCTTTGGTGTGCTGCATGGGGACGATCCAGGCGTGTAGAGAAAGGCACGCTGACATGCATATGAGGAAAATGTTGTTGAGTAATGCCAGCAGAAGTAGTCTTGCACTCACCACAGATTACAACTACAAAAAATATGTGAGGTTATCATTTTCAAAAACTGCATTAGAACATTTTACCGAAAGAAAGAGTGCACCTTTGGGAAGCCTTGTATATGGTTTAATAAAAATAAGAAACAGGGAAAGGCTTGCAGAGGACAGGGAGCTGACACTCAGGATGAGGGTGTGGTCTTAGTGCAGGGAGTCTCCAGGCTTCATTGAATCCTGTGTAGCTCTTTTACTGAAAGAGGGAGGGAGGGAGAAAAGGACAGGAGAGAGGGTCAGACATACCTTTATAGGCCTGGGTGGCAAACCACTTTGGGAGATGAGGCGTGTTTGTTCCCCAACTTCAGTTATGGAACTTTGTTAGTTGTGTAAAGTTTGTTCTCATCATAGTGAATAACTCGCTTGGAAATTAGCTTTTGCTTTGCTAACCTCAGCATTTGTCTATAGTGTGCTTCATATGAAAGGCTTACAAATATTGATCCTCTTTTAATAATTTATCAGACTTTGATCCTTTGTGCTTGCCCGTCCCTATGTCCAAGCTTTTTCCTTTGTTTAAAAAGGTCTAGGCTACTTCACTGTTCTATGTCGTCACACTACCGTGAATATAAGAGAGTGATATCAATACAAAGTGTAAACCACTGCATGTGAATGCATGAATTAGTCAGATCTGCGCTCCAGAGGAGAGCCTTCATTAAGCTGTGTAATATTGCTCTCTACTAGATTTATACATTATTAAACTGCATTAAACTAGAGCCTTCTGCATTTTTATAACCCGCTTCGAAATAGTTCCTCCAGCACCCAGTTCTCCTGTTGTTAGTTACCAATATACAATAACAAGATAACATATATAACACACCATAAAAAAAAATAATGTAATACAAGTAGTGTAACAATGTCAGTGTTTAGAATAATTTCCCATTAAGCCTAGTGTGTTTCATTTTTCGAAATGATTTATCCTGAGATCTCATTCAGGTCTTTCAGCTTCCCTCCCTTTGCCATCAATGGAAAATCAGCTGAGCTGAAACATAATAAAGGAAAATGGAACCAACAGAATCACAAAGCTAAAAACATTCACCCTTAAATTACGTTTCTGTTTACGGTAATGTTTTTTTTTACATTCTGTTTAGATATGTCAAATATGCACTTTTGATCCATATCAATACTTATGTATCATAAAATAGCACTCTGCTATCAAGCACCATGTTATCTTTAACAAAGCTGTCATGTAACTCACACTGACCTGTAAAATAAATCACACAAGTCTTTTCTCCCCGTTAACTCCTTAATGTTTGATGAAATTACTCAAGAGCAGGACATTTTAAATTAACAAGCTGTTAGGGGCTAACAAAATGTGTTCAGTTTACGTTAGCTTACTCTGTTAGCATATCTGTTATACTTCGTAAATCTAATAATTTAACAGCAGATAATCCAATATCATGCTTGAATGCACATGTTAATTTAGCTAAGATATGCTGAAAATATAAAGAATGTTTCTTTAGATGTCTTACACTGTTAAAGCCCATCACAAATGGTCTTTCTGCTGCAACTCCATTGCGCCGCTAGCAAGTAATGCTACTTCCGGGATCTATTGAGATGCTCCAAGTTCAGCCATTACTGTGAAAAAAAATGGTCCATTGGCACAAACGGAGATGACTACTCCCTCTTAAAAGATTCCGTCACAGACCAATTGCAAGCGTTGTATTCATCTGACGTGATGATACTCAGCCAATCAAATTTGTGCATTCATGTCACTCAGGAAGAATAACAGTAAGCCAGACGATAGACAAACAGTCAGAGAAAGCGAGTCAGAGATAATAAATACATGGCTTGCTCTCAGAAGAGAAAAGTAGACAGGGAAAACAGAGCTTTTAATCAAGAATGGACAGAATCTTACCTGTGCATCTTCCTGCTGGCAGTTTAAAACCAGTAATTCTCATATGTTCTGAGACCGTGGCAACTACAAGACAAAACACAAGTCTTTGGAACAAATATACCCACTCAAATCTGAACTGAGAGCACAGAAAATAAGCGATCTAAAAGCCCAGTACGATCGATCCACCAGAATACTGTCCCATTCATTCACTGTTTAACGATGTGCTAACGAATGTTCCCTGAGAGTGGGCTTGGGTTTTGGGTCAGCATAAAAAACCCTTTACTGATGGAGGGGTTGTTAGGGGTGCACTTCTTTTTTGCAAAAATTAACCGCTTAATTTTGATATTCAAACTTTTTAAAAGCTCTCTATTATTTATTTTATTTTTATATGCAGTCCTTATGAAAAAATAGCATTTGTTTATCATTAGAATACTACTTAGTATTTATAATCCCAGTTCCATGTGAAAACTGAATCAGTATTGTTGAAATATTATTAGATTACCTGTTTAATTTGACAGTCAGTTGCTGACTACATGCAAACGTTAATACAACTACTAGGCCACTTTTATATGTACTGTATATGATATTGAAGTTAGACATTATGATCTTCCAGACCTTTGCATGAGAAAATTTTCTCTAACCGGACCTCTTTAAATTTTAATTGAATGCCCCTGCTGTACAGTATCTTTCATGTCACATTCACCCATTCACACCCACTTTCACACAATGGTGGCCATGGCCTCCGTACACGGTGTCACCTACAACTCAGTAACCATTCACTCACATACCCATGGAACAACAATTGGAAACAATTTGGGTTTCAGTATCTTGCCTAAGGATACTTTGACATAATGAGTGGAGGAGCTGGGGATCAAACTGTTGATCTTTCTATTAGTGGATGACCCGCTCTATCTTTCATCGGATTGATGGATAGATAGGAAAATCAATTAACAATCTTGCATATAGCTACAGGAGGTCTTTATTCATTTATGTGAATTGTAATTGTAACAATAATAATAATTGTAAATTATCATTAACATTTATTCATAGCCAAATATTAGTGTACATTTTAGTCAGTCAGTCATTTTCTGTAACCACTTGTCCTTGTAAGGGTCGCGGGGGGGCTGGAGCCAATCCCAGCTGTCATTGGGCGGAAGGCTGGGTACACCCTGGACAGGTCGCCAGACTATCTCAGGGCCCATACATATAGACAAACGACCATACACACTCACAATCAAACCTAAGGGCAATTTAGAGTCACCAATCAACCTGAGCTACATGTCTTTGGACTGTGGGAGGAAGCTGGAGACCCCGGAGAGAACCCACGCAGACACGGGGAGAATATGCAAACTCCGCACAGAAGGGCCCCCGCCCACGCACCGAACCCTGTTCCAACTGGGTTTGAACCTGGGACCCTCTTGCTGTGAGGCAGCAGTGCTAACCAGGGGGATCAATGTTATGATTGCTTACATTATTGTTATCTGCACAATAATACACCAAATATCTGCGTCAGAATGTGTTTATGTAGATCGTATTGTAAAATACATTATACTGCATTTCACGTGAGTCACGTGACTTATCTGTAAATCCCTGTACACTATGCCAGTCTTTCTCAAAGTGGGTGTCACGATCCCCTGGGGGGTCATGTGACCCGATGGTGGGGGTCGCAAGATGATTTCCAGAATATGCGAAATATAATGTTAGGAAATATTGTGTGAAATACAGAATGTTATAATTATAATTTATTTTTATTTTTAAACAGTCTATTTTAAATAATATGATACTGTTAAAAAAATACATATCAGCCCACTAATCTCACTCAAAGCGACCCCTGACATGATTACGACAGATATCACAGAGGTGATTTGCGGCATCAAACAAAAGAAACATTGCAAACATGTACGCATATAGCTAACAGCAGCAGAAATCAAGATTTAACCTATTTCTTTTTTCAAAGTGCTGGGAAAATGGTTAACAGTAATACCAAAGAAGAGGGCAGCAGGATTCTGGAGTACCTGATTCGCCACCACTACATGCCAGAGGAGGCGAGGGCCCAGATCCACTGCCAGACAGGCCAGCAACGGAGAAGAGCAAGGCCAGGCTGCCAGATTCCCTGCCAGAAACACCCTCAACCTCCAGCTCAGGCCCACCCTAGTGTCCGGGATGCCTCCGACACTGTGTGGGTAAAGAAATCCAGCAATCGAAACAGCCTTCCACCAAGCGTCGGAAGTATAAAGAGGAATATATAAAGTGTGGATTCCGGTGTATCGTTAGTAACCAGGTACAATGCCAGTGAGAGGTAAGTTATTGCATACTGATATACTCTGGTTTCTTATTTTAACAATAATGTTATAAATTGTCTGGAGACACAGAGAATAATGCCAGTAAAGTTAACATCTGGAGTTCCACAACAGTCTAATTTTACTGTTTTACTGAAATTATCTGTGTATACATGTGTTAGGCCAATTGTCCATCCTCTTAAAGAGACAAATATATTGCTTAATTTGAAGTAGTATATTGATTTTAAAGATCATTTTATCAGAATAAGCCTTCTCAGGATCAGGAACACAGCTCAGAGGTCTCCAGTTCTTTTCAGTACAGCTTTATTCCAGTGTTACTGTCTTCATGTACATAAAATATGATAAGACCATAAGTGAACAAAACAAAAGCATAACCATGGACATCAATTAACATTTTACAAAGCCTTCTCACAACCTACGCATTGCAACTGTGCAATACAGCTGTATTTATCTGTTGTACATTATACTTTAGTTTACTCAAAACCTATTTATAGCCCTGCTTTATTAAGGCTCCAGCCTTTTTATTACAGCTTTATTCATCTGTTGCTGTCTGGTGGACACAAATATAGAACAAGTTATGCAGAAAAACTGACAACAACAAATAAGAACAGAATCTTGGACAGTGTACATTTTACTTCAGCTGACTCAAAACTATTTATAGCTCTGCTTTATTAAGGCTACAGCCTTCGGGGCAAAACTATTGTCTAATATTTTCAAAATAATAATTACAATGATCGTTCTAATAACTGAGAAACTAGCTCATCTCCAAGGTAATTTCTGGTAACATTTGCAATTTTTGCCTAAATGACATTCTGTTCAGGTACTTAAACTCATGTTTCATAAAAGTGGAACTTAAAATTTGGTATTTGTCATGACTCATTTGTGAATATAAACAGCTATCATCCATTTCATTATCAATAGCACACCTTTCTCTTCATTTTCTGTGGCAAACTGACATAAGGAAGTAATGCCTGAGCCAATGGTGGCTAGTAAATTGGTGTCACACCAACGCACGGCGACAGTTGCTATGCTAGATGCTGATACATCCAAAATTCATCAAGATGTTTGAAACTCATTGTAGAAAGCTATAATAAATATTCATATAGCGCTAGTTAGCTAACATTCTCTGTCACAGAGCAACCTGATGGCACAAACTAGTTTGCTGTCTCTTGCAGCCTCCCTAATTTATCGAGCGTAACTTAGCTTAACAGTTTACTGAATATACACATGGTTCATGCGAGCATTATTTAAGTAACAGGTGACTTATTTACCTGCTCTTGTTGTCTTAACTCAACTTTGGTCCACGAAGAAGGCCTTAATCTACACAGCAGATCCGCCTGAGGTGTCCCCCCACCGTTGTGTGTCCTCCAATAACCGAGGTCTGCTTGAGAGGCGTTTAGGGAACCTCTGTAATTTGCAGTTTCCTCAATAATCTAATAGGTATGTCTGTACAATTAACAATTTAAGAAGCATTTGCCCCACATGAGCGGGAAGGCGAGGGTGAGGGGGGGGGGCTCTTGCATTGGGGTGGCCATGGCCCCCCTGGTGCCACAGTCAACGTGTTGTATGCACTGAGGTTCTTACCCAGGGAGGCCTTAAGAGAGGGAAATAGCTACGACATTTAGCAACCACACACCCGACACTCGCTGACAAACCAGTTGACTTTTTCCGGCGATTAGATCAATAACTGTCAGCCCGAAAGAAAAGTCTTAAAAACCAAACAACAATACCTGAAAAAGCCCAAAAAGCATCTTATGAAGTGGCAGACATACTTACACAGTCAAAAAAGCCATACACAATTGATAAAACACTCATCAATTAATCAGACAATCCTGCTGTCTGATGACACTGTTGGCCGGCACATCACCGAAATGGGTCAGGACATCAATTGTCAGCTGAGTGAGAGAGTGAAGCACAGGAAATACACTTTGCAGTTAGATGAATCCACAGGTGCGTCAAGCTGTGCCCACCTGCTTATAATTGTCAGATATATTTTTGATGGAAAACTTAAAGAGGACATGCTCAAGTACACAGCGCTGGAGTGAATGTGTGTAGCAGTATGGCTGTAGCTGTGCGGTGTCTTAATTAGTGCCGCAGGATCAGCATGTCTCTGCTGGGGGCGCAGTCTATAAAGGTGGGTGGTTGTGCCCTGGGAGCTCTCTTGCCTTGAAGCTTCCGGGTGCTCCGCTTCCACCAGTAGCTTCACCTGATCGCCTCGCGGCCGGATCGCTCGGCTGGCCGATCCCGGGTATGTGCAGTGCTGCATGGTTCTGTGTGCTTTTCATAAAGTTTCGCGGTCATCATCAACATTGGCTCTTGTCTCTCATGCAGTGCCTGGACTCAGGTTTTCCTCTCCCTTGTCAGCGTTAATCGCCGGGCGGCGAGTGTCTCTCCCCGGCACCTCATCTCGCGTGCTGCAACGTGGGAGAGTGATCCGCAGTCTGCCACGTTTGTAATTATGCCGCTGTGGTGCAGATGCTTCTCTTCCTCAATTTTTGATGTTCATTCAACTCCTGACGGTATGTAGACATCGTGATGCCAAGTTACCGGCATAGTTAATTTATGAAATAAAAAAAAATATGTCTTTCAATGGCAGGGTACACGTGTGTGCGATCCCTTCCACCAGCTCTGGCTCTGCCTCCCTCGCACGCGGCGTCGGCCGGCTGTTGTTTTGCGTGCCTGTTTGTGTGGCGATTGTTTATCTCCATTCATCCAACTCTACGTCTCCAACTGTGCTGCTGCTGGCACTCATTAAAGTGATTGCTGTCCCTATCCTGGGCTGCGCATATCTTAACCTTCCCCTAAGCATGGACTGAAGTTTATTAGTAATAGTTTCTTTTTCCTTACTATTGTGTTGCATGTGTACTGGGGTTTAGTTACTTTTGATAGTTGTTGCTTTATTTTTTTGCTTTATGTTTGGGTTGTTTTGCATGTTTGTTTTGGCTTACTTATTCTGGATTATTTTTCTTTGGTTGCCTTGCATGTTTATTTGGGTTTATTAGTTTTGATGATTTCAAGATTATTTCTGATTATCTTTATTTGTTTTGGGTTATTTGACAGTTTTCTTTTGCTTGCATGTGTTGGGTTTTGTTAATTTATGTGTGGTTCACTAATTTAACCCTGATGTAAAACCTAATTTAGTCATTTGCCTTTCTTTTTGTGTATTTTGTGGGGTTTTGTTTAGGGGTGAGTGCGTGCGTGGTGTGTGTGTATAACGATTTTATTGAACTGTGTTAAGTAAAATAATATATTGTTAAATAAAATTAACTTAATTTTTTTACGCTGGACCTGGTCTCAAGCTGTCATCAGTGAATGAACTTGTGTGCTTTAACTACTGTGGAAAGGGTTAGTACAATTCTCCAGGTGAAATGCCTGGGGTGGCGTTGTCGGAAACTGATAATTAATTTATCAAATACTAATTCCTCCAATAGCGATTTGGGTGTGGTTGACCTGATCCAAATTCTTTTTAAGAGAATTATTAAACTTTCTCCATTATTCAACCTAACACCCCCGCCCCCTATGTCGCCACATGTGCATGGGTGAGGATATTTTTACAAAACTGGACAACAAACTAAAAGTGGAGAGACTCTACTGGGATCGATGTATCTGTGTTTGCACAGACGGGGCTGGGGCGATGCAGGGAAAAATAGGGCTGAAAGCAAAAGTCTTAGAAGTTGCCCCTCACGTAAACTCCACCCACTATGTTATTCACAGAGAGGCTCTTGCAAGCAAAACACTGGACCCAGAGCTTAAAAGTGTTCTCAACAATAAAAATCGTCAACTATATAAATCACGTCCACTCAACACCAGGCTGTTTGCCATTTTCTGTGAAGAAATGGGCTCTCACGAGGAAAGGTTCTCACCCGCCTGTATGAGCTGCGAGATGAGGTGCGCTTATCTGTATTTGTCTTGCATATTTGAGAAACTGAATGAACTGCATGTGTCATTGCAAGGTGAAAGGACGCAATGGATGTACTGATGCCTTTTGGATTACCTACTTGTGTGAAAAGACTTTTTCGGCACTGGCGCACATTAAAAATAAATACAGATCAAGACTGGACGTGAAGGAAGATGTGCGGGTTGCCGTATCCAAAAAACCTGCTCCAAGCATCCTGCCAACCATCTCATTAGGTAGACTTAAGATTAACAGTAATAAATGTAATTACTGTATGAAACGTAATGCTGTATGGTTGTTAGGTTATATTTAGATTCTAATGCTGGCTGTGTGAACCAAACATTTCTAATAACTTGCAGGGAATTGTAACGTTAAACTAAAAAATTTTGGCAGAAATTTTGGGGGGTGCCTGCCGCTTAGGTGCCACTAATATATGTCAGGTCGTGGAAGGGGGTGGCCACACTTGCACACAGGGCCACAAGGGCCAATTAATGGCCATTAATTACTGGCATCTGTAAGTTGCCACAAGGGCCAATTAAGGGCTCCCTCCACCTGACGGGCCACAATCAATGGCCCACTTGTGGCCCCTACTTCGGAAAATGCACAAGTGGACCCTTTCATTACCAACTGGCATCTTCAATTGGCCACTCCACCTGAGGGCCAATCAATGGCCTACTTGGCACAAGTGGACCATTGATTACTTACTGGCAACTTTAATTGGCCAAATAAGTTCCCACTCCACATGAGGAGCCACATCGGCATATCATGTCAATATAAAGGGTTAATCATTAATTACTAGTGGACAAGTGGACCAGGCATCACTAACTGGCATCTTTGTATTGGAAAAGTCACGCACACACCAGGATGGCACTCTGTGTTTGTGTGTGTGTGTGTGTGTGTATGTTTAAGTGTCTGTTGCTATGGTCAAGGGCGTAACTTTAAGTTGAACATTGGGGGGGTTGAGTGACACAGGCTGCATGAGCCGCTCAGGTAGAGAGACAGATCACTAGTGAAAATATAGCATAAGTCACATTTACAACTAGGTTTTTGTTTAGGTTTATTTGTCCAAAGAACACACACAATAACAAACTATCAAAGGTTTTAACCATAAACCTCAAAGCAATAAGACAACTTTACGATACAACACACCTTACAATCCAACAGGATTGTATAATGGACTTAACCTTGCTTACATTACAAGCAAAATGTCATTTTTTGAACTTGCTAACTAAATTTTATATTCTTTGCATTCTTTGCTTTACTGATGATTATCAATACACTAGTGTGTTTTATCTCATTGTCTCTGTGAATTAGCCCATTCTGTGTGGGCACTGCCCTACTTTATGTAAAAGGACCAAAAGTTTGTTTACGCCTCTGTATATAAACATTCTATACCTCAAAAGAAACTTTAAAGCCTTCTCTTTCATGTGAAAAAAAAAAACAAACACATTTCTAACTTGTTCCAGTCTTGGGAAATTGGCTGTTGAATATAGGTGGGTTCAGCCATTTCTGAACCAAAATCTTGAGAAAAAGAGGTTTTTGTGTCGGCTGTCATTTTCAGGTGTATACGTGCAATTTGCTCATTTATATTTTACTTTAGTGATATCTCAACATCTGTACAGTTGTTAAAAGATAAAAGATTTAGCCCCTAACCTTATTTACTGACACAAACGACCCAGCATTGTTTTGTCTTTTTTTGTTTACATTTTTTTTACTGTGTGCGTGTTGTGTGTGTGTGTGTGTGTGTGTGTGTGTGTGCAAGCGTGAGTGTGTGTGTACGTGTGTGTTTAGGCTATAAGGTGTGGATCACTGTGTGTGTTTGTGTGCGGAGAAACACTGGGCTGGTTTCGGTTCGGTCCGGCGGGTTTTTAGCAGAAACACGGCCACTTTGGACTCTGATCTTTCTTCCTGTGACCCTCTTTTCAGCATGTAGTATAGGCTACACTCACACACACACGTACACACACATCCAGGCGCGTTGTGCAGGTGTAACATCCAGTTGGGTCCGCACCCCGCACTCCGAACCCGGACGAATTATGAAGAACACGCCGCCGTCAGCTCGCCTCAAACACACTAGATTGTGAGATTTCCAGACCGCTATATGAGTGTTGCCAACTTTCTGGTAAAATCAGATGACTGTCCAAACTCTCTGGAGACTTTTTTATTTAAACTTTCTTGTCAAAGCGACCGACGAAGTTGAGCGAGCCGTCGTAAACACCGCCCGGTCCGAGCAGCATCTGCCCCGCAGCAGCAGCAGCAGGCTGTGTTAAATAACAGCTAAGAGACACAGCACAGCAGAGAGGAGGACTAACTTTCATTCATTCAACATTTGACCACGAGTCAAATGTTGAATGAATGAAAGTGGTGGCACTGAAGCTCTAGCAATATCGTACCTCCTGTTGGGAAGACATTTTCATTTTTTTGCCCAGCCAACAATTTAAAATTGTTGGCTGGGCTTTCTTTTTCCCCTCAGCTCTCTTCATACCACCGTGAATGCTTCCGGAACATAACGTTAAAGGGACGCTCAGGTCCGTGGTGGGCGAAACCAAATCTCAGCGCGGGAGGGGGAGCGCAGACCAGTCACTTTTTTTTTTTTTTTTACTGCCATTGAGAAAATCTACCACATTGTTGTGTTGATAATACCTAACATTCATTTTAAATAATTATGATAAGATTTTGGGGGGGTTGTGGTGGCTGGTTTAAATTATTGGGTGGGTTGCAACCCACCCATCCCCCCCCATAAATTATGCCTATGGCTATGGTAATTATGGCCCGACTGCACCCCTCCTCTCCCCCTCTCTCCTCTTAGGTCAGGTCAAAGGAGGCACTTGAATTTAATGGAAATGTCCCTTTCACACTGGTCCACTTCACAGCCATGCCTTTCACCAAATAGTCAAAATATTGTAATGGGAGAGAAAGGACGAACGTAGCCATATCATTTTGTCTGGAAAAATATTGGCTACATATCCCAAATCACTGTGTAAAGAAAAGTTTGCGGCAGCCAATTTCCAGAAATTTCTCATCTCAATTTGTATTGGAGTAAATGGGGAATTTTTTGGCTCTCCCTTCCTTCTGAGGCCCCATGAGCCAGCTGTGTTGGCTTTTTGGCTTTCAAACCTGCGTTAATCCAACCACCACAAGTTTTCCTATAGTGTGATGTACAAATTGTGTACATTCACTGCTAGCTGTGGGAGTAACTGTAATTGTTTGTAAAATTTTTAGATTATTTTTCAGCTCCTCCACATAATCTACTGACAGAATGGCTTTGATCTGTGTTGAGAGTTCCGCCCATAAGAAACCATTGTAAAATCTGAAAATATCTGAAAAACCTCACGATACGTTTACTGCGAATTCGGAAAAACCAGTTATCAAATTTCCATTGATGTGACCACAGGCCACAACCTGGTGAACTGTTTAATGTTTGAATCATTTCTCTATGTGAATGTATGGTGATGTTCTATAGCCTCAAAGAGTCATTAACTTGAGCTCTTTTTATGTCGATTTCTCAAGGCTCTCCATTCATTTGAATGGGAAAATTTTTGGCAGTTTTTGAGTATTTTTGGGAAAACCGCTTGGCGAATCTCCACGAAAAGTCATAGCATTCGAGTAGCGGTGCAAAGTTTTGGTGGAAGAAAAAGAACTAGAAAATGCATTTCCTGTGGAACATGCGTGTGGATGCTAATCAGTTTGAGAGCATGTTTGAAAATGCATAAATTAATTTCTGAAATGCAGTGATGTATTACAAATTGACAGAAATATCTGAAAAACTGGCAGAAATGAAAGCTGAACTGCTTTAAAGTGAATAAGCTACAACTGCAAGAGTGTCATAGGAAGAAGCTGATGTCAACTGAAAAGTTTAAAAGAATCAGTGTTTAATATTTTAGGCATAAAATGTAGAAAATAAAATGAGAGGCATAGCTGTCCTTAAAGAACACAACATTTTGACATTTGGATGGTTTCTGTTGCTCAAAGTATGCAGAAGTAGCAGTTTAGCAAAAAGGTACAGGAGAAGTATAGCTACTAGTATTAATAGCAGCAGCAGTTGTAGCCCTGGAAGTAAAGGAAATAGCAGTATACCTATTACTACAAGGGGTAGTAATAGTATGAGAAGCAGTAATTGCAGTAGTGCAAGAAGATGTATTTACAGTAGCATCAATAGTGTAGTATAAGAAGCAGTACAAAACTACCAGTGTAAGTAATAATGGTAGTAGTAACAGTAGTAGTAGTAATAATTGTTGTAGAACTACTTCAGAGAGACACAGAGACACAAAGAGAGAGACAAACACAAAACCACAGAGAAAGAGTGAAAGAGAGAGAAACAAAGAGAGACACAGAGAAAGAGAAAGACAGAGACAGGGAGAAAGACAGAGAGAGACAGACAGGGAGTAAGAGAGAGAAAATGGTAGAAAGACAGACAGATACAGAGACTAAGAGAGAAACAGACAGTGAGAAAGATAGACACAGGCAGACAGACAGAAAGAGGGACAGATAGAAAGACAGAGACAGACAAAAAGACATACAGAGAGAGAGAAACAGAGAGAGAATGACAAAGGCAGGCAGACAGAGAGTAAGACAGAGACAGGCAGAAAGACAGAGGCAGACACAGAGTAAGAAAGACAGACAAATAGATGAAGAGAGAGAGGAAGGTAGATAGACAGATATAAAGACAGAGACAGACAAAAAGACAGACACGGAGAGAGAGAAACAGAGAAACAGAGAGAAAGACAGAGACAGGCAAAAAGACAGAGACAGACAAAGAAGACAGAGACACAAATGGACAGAGACAAAAAGACAGAGAGACAGACACAGAGTAAGAAAGACAGAGACAGACAAAAAAACAGACAAACAGAGAAAGAAACAGAGAGAAAGACAGAGACAGGCAGAAAGACAGAGACAGACAAAAAGTAAGATAGTCAGTTTCAAGTCAAGTCAATTTTATTTATAGTGCAATAGATGTCGTAAATAATAAATGAAATACAATCATGGCAAAAAGGAAAGAGAAAGAGAGAGGGGAGGAGTGGGGGAGAGAGGGGGAGAGAGGCACAGCAATGATGGAACAGACGTGTCATATTACAATAACGATAAGTGTGGAATTATTAACTGCACTCTGTGATGATGTTGAGGGTGATGATAAGAGTCTCATGCACATGTTGATAGGGAGGTGTCCAAAGGCAAGATCACAGCAACGGCGCAACCAGGACCAGACCACAATCAGGGCGAGGGGGGGGTACAGTATCAGTAGAGCCACAGCACGAGCACAACCAAAGGCAGGGTCACAGCATCAGCACAGCTAGCACCACGGTCAGGGACAGCCAAGGTTACGGCCAGGATCTGGGAAAACTAGGAAACAAGGGAGCAGGAATGCTCTCGAGAGGCAACGGGATTAGCGTAGTACAGTTCAACAGACCCAAGCTCCGTAATCGCAAGCCCCAGGTAGTGACAGTACCACATGGCTATCACAGATGTAAGGCTAAGCTAAACTACTGAAGCTAAGCTAAGCTTGCAAACAGCAATGCAGTTAACAGACATGCATGATGAAGGCAAAGGAGCTTAGCGTATCAGAGGAAGTCCCCCAGCAGGTTAAACCCATGTCAACCTAACTAAGGGCTGGTCCAGGCAACCTGAGCCAGCCCTGATTATAAGCTTTATCAAAGAGGAAGGCCTTAAGTCTAGCCTTAAAAGTTGAAACGGTGACTGCCTCCCTGACCGAAATTGGGAGATCATTCCATAGGAGAGGAGAATGGTAGCTGAAGGCTCTGGTTCCTATCCTTCTTTTGGAAACTTTGGGAACCACAAATAACCCTGCATTTTCAGAGCGCAATGATCTTGAGGGTTGGTAAGGAACTATGAGCGGCAACAGATAGGATGGAGCCTGACCATTTAGAGCTTTGCAAGTAAGGAGGAGGATTTTAATTTCAATCCTGGATTTCACAGGGAGCCAGTGCATAGAAGCTAAAACAGGAGAAATATGATCCCTTTTCTTGCTTCCCGTTAGAACACGAGCAGCGGCGTTCTGCACCAGTTGTAGAGACCTAAGAAATTTGTTGGGGCAACCAAATAATAGGGAATTACAGTAATCCAGCCTAGAGGTGACAAATGCATGTACTAATTTTTCAGCATCTGTTTGGGACAGGATATGTCTAATTTTTGCGATGTTACGCAAGTGAAAGAAAGCCGTCCTTGAAGTTTGTTTTATATGGGAGGCAAAAGATAAATCTTGATCAAATAAACTCTGAGGTTCCTTACAGTTGTGCTAGAGGCCAAAGTAATGCCATCTAGAGAAATTACATTGTTGGAAAAGGAGCTTCTGAGGTGTGTGGGGCCAAGAAAAATAACTTCAGTTTTGTCTGAATTCAACATCAGGAAATTATGGCTTATCCAGCTGATCAGTTTCATCTGGTTTCATAGATAGATATAATCGCGTATTGTCAGCATAACAATGGAAATTTAAAGGCCGTTTTCTAATTATGTTGCCTAGAGGAAGCATATATAAAGTAAAAAGGATTGGTCCAAGCACAGAACCCTGTGGCACTCCGAAGCAGACCTTAGTATGTGCGGAGGGTTGATCGTTGATGTGAACAAATTGGGAACGACCTGATAAGTATGACTTAAACCAGGCTACTGCCGTTCCTTCAAGGCCAATTAAGTTTTCCAGTCTGTGCAGTAAGATTTGATGGTCAATGGTGTCAAATGCGGCACTGAGAAATTTTCTGATGACTCGGTGGTTGTTGGGTGTATAAGAGAGGGAGAGGAGGGGGAGTACAGGTCTCTGGTGGACAACTTGGACTGTGGAGGAGGTGGAGGCCTACAAATATCTGGGTGTGGTGATCAACAACAGACCTGACTGGAAATCTAACACTGACCCTGTGTACAAGAAGGGGATGAGCAGACTCTACTCCCTAGCTACGATCCTTCAATGTGTGCAGCAAAATGTTGGAGATCTTCTACCAGTCTGTTGCCTCCAGTGCCATTTTCTTCGCTGCTGTTTGTTGGGGTAGCAGCATCAGAGCCAGTGACACCAACAGACTTAATAAAATCATTAAGAAAGCTGGCTCTGTGGTGGGTTTCAGGCTGGAGACCGCGGAGACGGTGGTGGAGAGGAGGACACTTAAAAAAACTGCTCGCCATCATGAACAATGCTGAGCACCCCCTCCACCGCACACTGGACCGACAGCGGAGCACCTTCTCCAACAGACTGATTCAGCTTCGCTGTCGAAAGGACAGATACAGGAAATCTTTCCTGCCACAAGCCATCCACCTGTACAATAACTCACCTCTGTCTGCTCTTTAAACTCTGGTCTTAGCTCCATGTCACTCTACACTGCTGACTTTATTTTTATTTATTCAGATACTGTTCCGCACATTACACTTGTATATATGTATAGTTTAGTTTTTAGTTTTTAGTTTTTTTAAGCGTATTCCTTTTATATTCTATTAATATTGTTTGCTCTTATTCTCTTTGTTCTTACTGCATGGTGCTGCTACACCCCAATTTCTCAGTTTTGAGATCAATAAAGTATATCTATCTATCTATCTATCTATCTATCTATAAGGCTCTACAGAGCTGTGACTCTGAGTCAGCCTGGCTACAGCGTTGAAAAGAAACCTGGGATTGTTTTTGTTTTCCTCAATTAATGATGAGTAATAGTTTGCCCTGGCATGGCGGAGGGCCTTCTTATACACTTTAAGACTATCTAGCCAGGCTAAACGGGACTCTTCCGGGTTGGTTGAACGCCAGTGTCTTTCAAATTTCCGCGATGTTTGTTTCAATTTACGGATCTGGAGGTTAAACCATGGATTTTCTTTGTTTCATTATTTTCTTCTTGAAGGGTGCAACAGAGTTGAGAGCTGATCGCAGTAAGCCAGTAGCATTATCGATGAGACAGTCAATTTGAGAATGACTTAGTTAGTAGGAGTATTCTCAGTCGCTGTAAGACATGGTAATGTCAATGCAGAAGGAATCAGTTTCTTAAATTTAGCCACTGCTGAATCAGATAGACATCTAGAATAGTAACTCTTACTGAGAGGCTTGTAGTCGAGCAATAAAAAATTGAAAGTTATTAAATAATGGTCTGACAGAGCAGGAATCTCAGGAAAGAATAATAAATCTTCGATATCGATGCTGTATGCAAGGACTAGATCGAGGGTGTGATTGTAGCAGTGGGTGGGTTTATGTACACACTGACTGAAGCCAATTGAATCCAAAAGCGTGAGGAAAGCAGAGCTAAGGTATCACTGTTAATATCCATGTGAATGTTAAAGTCCCCTACGATAATAATTTTGTCTGATTTAAGCACTAAACTTGATATAAGCTCAGAGAATTCAGATAGAAATTCAGAGTATGGGCTGGGGGCGCAGTACACTATAATAAATAGAACTGGCTGTAGAGTTTTTCAGGATGGGTGAAAAAGACTAAGGAAAAGCCTTTCAAATGAACTATAGTTTAGCTTAACCTTAGTGTGAATTGCCAAGCTTGAATCAAAAATAACAGCGACTCCCCCTCCTCGGCCATTATATGACCTGGAGGAGTTGATTCATTCAGGCTAATGTACTCATCAGGATAAAGCCAGGTCTCAGTGAGGTATAATAAATCAATCTGGTTATCCAATATTAAATCAGTGACTAAATGAGCCTTGGTTGATAGGGATCTAACGTTCAAGAGTCCACATTTAATTCTCTTGTTATGAGGCTGTTTGACAGGAGATGAATTAATTTTTTTGAGATTTTCTTGTACAACTCCCCTTTTGTTTATTTTAGCTTTAAACAAATGAAGTGGTAGGGGGACAGACACCGTTTTTATAACATTTACATTATGGATGTGTGACTGTGCTAGAACCTCATGTAAGACTGCGCCTCTGCACCCTGGTACCAACTCTGGGATGTCATGGCTTTGGGCCTCTAATAAACTCGGCCAGATTCCTAGAGAGGAGAGCGGCTCCATCCAAAGTGGGATGGATGCCGTCCCTCTGGATAAGACCAGGTTTCCCCCAAAAGGAGTGCCAATTATTAATGAAGCCCACATCATTTGCTGGACACCACCACGACAACCAGCGGTTGAGTGATGACATGCGGCTAAACATGTCATCACAGGTCACATTGGGGAGGGATCCAGAGAAGATTACGGTGTCCGACATCGTCTTTGCGTATTCACACACCAACACTATGTTAATTTTAGTGACCTCCAATTGGCATAACCGGGTGTCATTGCTGCCGACATGAATAACAATGTTACTTACGTAAAGTTTAGCCTTAGCCAGCAGCTTCAAATTTGACTCGACGTCGCCCACTCTGGCCCCAGGGATACATTTGACTATGGCCGCTGGTGTCACTAACTTCACGTTTTGCAAAACAGAGCTATTAATGACCAGGGTTGTGTCCTCGGCCGGTGTGTCGCTGAGTGGGGAGTACTTATTTGAAACGTGAAGGGGGGATGGGAGGTGTATCGTGGGCTTCGGCTTACTATGCTTCGCTTGGACAGTCACCCAGCCTTCCGGCTGCACGGGTGTTGCCGGGGGATGGATAGCAGAGGCTATGCTATGTTGGTCCGCACCAGCTACAGGGAGCTTGCTAACTATCACAGCTAAAGAGGGATTTTCCAGGGTGCAGAGCTGTGCTTCCAGATTGCTAAGCCTCGCCTCCAGCGCAGCAAATAAGCTACACTTGTGACAGGTACCACTATCATTAAAGGAGGCAGAAGAGTAACTAAACATAAACATATGAACATCAACACACTGAGCAGGAGAGAGCAGCAGAAGAGGGAGAAGAGCAGGGAGAAGCCAGAGCTAATGCTAAAGTAGCTAACGGGCTAACAGTGAGTGAGTGGCTGTGTGATTAAACAGGAAAAACCGCTGAGAGGAGAAGACAGCTGTGAGTGATTAAGTAAAACTTCTGTGAGTTTTCAGTCACAGACAAATAATAAGCAGTCGAAGTAAGGAACAAGTTAGAAGATTAGCTGGGAATCGCTTGTAGGAGCAGCACAGAGACGCTACCAGAGGCACAGACAAAGATGCACTGGATACTTACCTGCAGTACATCAGCACGTAGAGCCAAGTAAGAGAGAAAGAAAGAGAGACACAGAAAGACAGACAAAGAGATAAAGAGAGAGAGAAAGGTAGATAGACAGACAGATAAACAGATGAAAAGACAGACAGACAAAAAGACATACAGCGAGAGAGAGAAACAGAGAGAGAGAAAGACAGAGAGACACACAGAAAGACAGACAAAGAGATGAAGAGAGAGATAAAGATAGAAAGACAGGCAGATAGAAAGACAGAGACAAAAGGACAGAGACAGAGATAGAGAAACAGACAGAGAGAAATACAGAGAGACACAGAGAGACAAACAAAGAGATGAGGAAAGAGAGGTAAAAAGACAGAGTCAGACAAAAAACAGAGTACGAAAGACAGAAAAAGAGATGAGGAGAGAGAGAGGTAGAAAGACAGACAGAAAGACAGAGACTTACAAAAAGACATACAGAGAGAGAGAAATACAGAGACAGGCAAAAAGACAAAGAGAGAGACAGACACAGAGAGTAAGAAAGACAGAGAGACACAGAAAGACAGACAAAGAGATTAAGATAGAGAGAAAGGTAGAAAGACAGAGACAGCCTAACCTGCTTATTAGAAGCACCTGTGTGTCTGACACTGACAAGTCATGGTCACAACTGATAAAAGCCAGAGGGGTGCTTAAAAAACACCACCCTGCAGACATAACTTTAAATTATGCTGTAAAAATAAGTGGACAATGAGCACAACAAGATGTTACTGAAGAGATTGATGTGTCAAATATGTAGATAAAGTGAAAAATGACTGAGAAAATCCAGTTTCAAAAAGTCCCTCTTTTTTGCTCAAACTTGATTAGAGAAATTAACATTGCAGCAAATGGGAGCTGGAGGGGATCTCTAGTTGCTCTGAGGCAGAAAAAGGCATACAAATATCACGCCTATGCCTTAAAGGAGCATATGAGGTGAAAGAAGACAAAAATACCTGTGTTGTGATGTACAAATTGTGTATGAAGACCTTAGACTGTGGGCAGCAGAAGACTTTGTTTGAGAAATTTTTGTCTGTACCGTTTATCCTGTATACATTGATCTTGTTTCTCTTGTTTATGAAATAATATCCACAGACAATGACTTGGGGATAAATGAGAATATTTTATTTAGGCTAATAAAATGATGAGTAAATAGAGGAAGTAGTATGATATATAAAGGACAGTGAACAAATGAAAGGGAACCTAAGTGATGTATGTTCAGGTGATGTAAATGATTAATTATGGATGATAGTGGGTGGAAATACGTGACCGTCTAAAGCGTGGATGCACACTTAACGGTGAATTAGAATTTAGAAATTTGGCATTAAAGCTTCGCTATACGACATCAACTCTTGTCACTAGAAGATGTTATTCTGCCTACTTTTGCCGACTTGATTAGACTTCTTGGGGAGGTCCAGGTCGTCACTTCACTCCAGGGGAGAGCTGCGGCGCGTCTTCCAGACGAGGGGACCCGCTGAAAGGCGGTGGCGGCCGGGCAGGTGGAGTCGGTGTGCGGCGGTCTTTAACTGGCCTCGGTGTTCACCTTGGCGAACCAGTAAAAGTCTTTAAAAAAAGTCCTTAAGGGCAGGCAACGGATGCAAAGTTGACGGCGAATTGTGGAGTGTCCTTCTCAGTTAAAACTTGCAGAAATAATCAAAAGTAGTCCCATTGGTCTGATGGAGTCACTTTAAATTATTAATTTGGGTTTACTTAAAAGGAATTGCAAAAGTGTCTCTACTGACCAAAAACTGGTATAAAGAAAAAGCGTCAAAGAGATTTAAAAAGAAAATGGCTTCAAAAGTTAAAGTTCAGCAAAGCTCTGGTGAACTGTTGCGGCTCCACTTATAAAATTGAAGAAAAGAAAAAGTTGCGAGCGCGGATACACGAGAAGCGCCACGGTAAAAGGGATTAGAAGCGAAAGGAAGCCAAAAGAAGCAAGAGAAGCACTGAAGAAGAAGAAGCAAAAAGACTGAAGAAGCACTGAGCTGAGAGCTTACTAAGTTTTTATCTCTGAATTTGGGGTGCGAATGGAAGGCGGGGTTAGCGAACTTTTGCGCCAAGCGATCGCACATCTGGCATTAGTTTCTAAAAACCTAATGTAATTTAGGAGACATGACGAATTACGGCAATTTATAACGTAACACATGACTCTGAAGATCTTTTGCTCAATTCAGTTAAATGACCACACATAACATAACATTGTACCATGGATTCTAACAAACTGGGTGATTACTTAGATATAGGATTACTTTTTAACATTTTATAATCAATGTAAAATAAGATGTAACTATAAAGTTGGTTACGAGATCACTGATAACTAAGGTCACTAGATGGCAGTAGGGCTCCATCACAAAAAGGGAATAAAACATGCTTTTACCTAACTCATTCAAATTAAATGATAAAAGAATGGGAGTTGGTCCTACTTATTCATCAAAGCACAGAGGCAAACTCTTACCTACCAAGAGAAAGATTAGGGAATTAAGTTAAACTTAACTCGCAACCTTGGTCCAAGCGATTCTGTCAGATGTTAGTCTCAACACAAGAATGCATAATGAATTTACATGTCCTGCCTTTGTCATCTCAAAAGGGAGGGCAATGAATGACTGTTGCTTTGTATGCCTGAGTGACCCCAGGAGGTCATTCAGATGTCTTACATCCTGTCGTATGCTGGATGGGGCCTCAAGAATGATTATCTCCCACAGCATCTCACGATGTAAAGGGTCAAGTACTGACACTTCCTGTGGCTTAAAAGCAGAACGTGTTTGCAGATGCCCACAGGGAATCTCAGTAAAGTTAATTAACAACCCTCTGTTGAATGTTTTGGGTTGGGTTTTGTTTCTTATAGAAAACCTGTCAGTAAGGAGGTTATGTTCAGATTTAGTTACCATGGTGATTGACTCAGAGTTTGACTTAACTCTCTTTCTGGAACAGATAACACAGTTTCCCTCATCTCAAGTTTAACATACTCAGAGTTTATACATAACCTGCTTTCTGGAATACCCCCCTGGTCAATTTGACCCAGGAGGAGAAAATTTGCATGGTCGACAGAAAGCCAATACAAAGCTCTTTATCCACCCGCTAACTTCTCCCCTCGTTTAACATTTATCTTCTTTGATGCTTTCTAAACACATCATTTCCTCTCTTCCCTCTAACACTGTGGGTGCCACTTTTCATTACATTAATTTCTGCTTCCTCCCTTCCCATCTCCTCCTCCGGAAATCGTTTCCCCTAAGCCATCATGAAGGATCTTCCAATTGCACAAATGTACCTGGAGGAGAAGAGGAGAGGAGAGAGGAGACCTCTGGAGGAACCCAGAGAGAGGACACACCATGGATGTATTATACTGGGGGATACACTGGTGTATCCTACATGAAAGTCTTTCATCGAGTGGCGAAACTATGGAGCTCCCCGAGGGTCACGGAGATTCTTCTTTCGCATTGTGTCGTGTATATGCCTCACCGACTCATGCGTCTTTATTTATTCACACAGTTTATTCTCACAGCGCTCATTCTGCAGTCACTAAAGAGATCTATACATAATATCATAGAACACCATCTTATGATGAAATGTAGGCCTAATTTAATGCCCTGTCACCTTGTATGTGATAATACTAACAGTGAAGAAGTATTAGGATAATTTAATTTTAAGTGTTTTGGCATCGCACAAACCAGCAGCTCATTTCATTTATTTCTTTCATTTTTTTTAATTGATAGTACAATCAATGATGCACGGGTCAGGCTGCCCACCGGCCGACCCATAAACGTGTATTAATCAATGACCCGAACCCAAACTGCACCGAAACTGTCTGATAATAACACACTTTGGCCCTGTTTTATCTCATTTCCAGTAAATATTACGATGAACGTGTGTTTCCTACATAGTACATTCGCAGGAAAACAGCAAGTCCTCACCCATCTTTGATGTGATTACATCTTCAGTATGATCTCTTGCGCACAGCTGATATCCTATAGAGGGTTGTTTCCGTAATGATATTGTGTATATAATATAGCCTATTCAGTGTGGACAGGGAGACACTTCTTTCATACTAAAACACGCTGTTAGACCTTCATATTTGCAGAGGTAACTATTTTACTGGACATTATGACCAGAGAAATTAATGTAAATATGTCGCACTTGAGCAGATGTTTCTGCTCAGATGCAGAATAATGCAGTGCAGCAGCTGATGATGAAGCTGCTGCTGTGTGACAGAGATGGAGAGAGAGGAGGAGGTGGTAGCACAATGTTTTGTTTTTTTGAATTGTTAATAAATTACTCAGAATACTGCTTTGTCACTTTATGACCTGCCTACCCAAAACCTGTAATATTTACAGGTTATATATAATGACCCACTCGGAGAGAGGAAGGGAGGGTGTCAGTACCCGATCTGTTCCACCTACCTAATCCATTCCGCGCATGCACAAGCAGTCCACCATCTTATAATATTAATTATATATATGGACAGTAGCTAAATCAGCAACTGCTTGGCTAATTTTGACATTTTATAGGTGCTTCTGGAGGTTATTGAGGATGTTTAATCAATTTCTGATCATTTCTGCATATAGGGAATTGCCTGCATTAGACAGGTAGCTCTGTATTAAGTATTTGAAATAACTGAACTAGTTTGACCATGCATGAGTTGATTGGATCGGACATGGTATAAAACCATAATACATCCATGTATAAAACATGATTAAACATCTGTTTGTCAAAGTGAGACGGCTGTAGGTAGCAATCCAAGATGGCGGACTGCTTGTGCATGCACGGAACGGATCCAGTAGGCAGAAAGGATCGAGTACTGACGGGGGGGCACCTGCTTCAGGTCAACACTAACAATCCAATTCAATTAAATTTTATTCATAAAGTGCATTATCACAAAACGCAGTTTGCCTCAGAGGGCTTTACAGCATAAGATATTCCTCTGTCCTTAGACCCTCACATTGCCTAAGGAAAAATTCCCCTAAAAAAACCCTGTAACTGGGGGGAAAAAATGGAAGAAACCTCAGGTAGAGCGGCTAAGAAGAGATCCCCCTTCTAGGCAGGACAGATGTGCAATATATGTTGTAAATAACAATTAAATTACAATAATGACAAATAGGAAAGAGAAAGAGAGAGGGTAAGAGAGAGGGAGAGATGCACAGTAACAATGCTAACAATAGCATGTCATATTACAATAGTGATAGGTGTAAAATTACTAAACGCACTCTATGATAGCATGTGATGTTACGTGAAAATATTGTGTTGATAAGAGTCCCATGCATATATTGATAGTGGAGGTATGACGCATAATAATGGCAGTAGAAGGTTGCGTCAAGGAGGATCACGGCATCGGCGCAACCAGGACCCACAACACAGGCGCAGCTTCAGACAGGACCACAGCAATGGCAAAACAAAGACCACGATCAAGGCGAGCCAGAGGTACAGTATGAGTGCAGCTACAGAACGAGCATGACCAAAGGCAGGATCACAGCATCAGCACAGCCATTACCATGATAAGGTGCAGCCAAGATTGCAGCCAGGATCTGGGAAAACTAGGAAACTGGAAGCTGTTCCATGTATTTATGGACTCCCCAAAATACATAAAGCAACCCCTCTCAGACTAATCATCAGCAGCATCAATTCAGTTACTTACAACACCTGGCTACTATCCTGGCTCCTATGGTCGGCAACACCCCACTCAATGTGGAGAACTCCCAGGACTTTGCTGATAAGCTGAGAGGAATATAACTTTATTATGGTATCATACGACGTAACCTCCCATTTCACATACATCCCAACACTAGAAGCCGTCACAGTCATCAGGAAATGTGCTATGCTGGAACTCTGTTTGAACATCACCTACTTCAAGTACAATGGAGGATTCTACAGACAGAGGCACGGCTGTGCCATGAGCTGACCTGTCTCACCCATCATGGCCAGTCTCTATATGGAAGAGGTAGAGAGCAGAGGATATCGAAGAGGATTCTCAGAATCTTTATGGATATGGCCCAAGGATTTTGTTGCTGAGCTGCATATTTCTTACCTCAAATGTTTTCAGAAACATGTTTAGCTCACTGTTTAACTGTAACACAAAATCTGTCTGGGCACCATGTTTTTGAATTGACAAAGTCGGATTTACGTCACCGACCAGTGGGATTGTTTATTGATCTGATGCATTCTTGCGGTTGTAGGTTTTCTACCTTTTGAGTAAAAGTAAATGCCACAGTCCTTTTTCTTGATTTTCTTTCATCATTTAGCAGCAGTTTTAAAAGAATTAGCATCTTTCAACTGCAGAGACAGCCTAGTTTTATGTGAGGACTCTCTTTGTATCATTGAAATACTTATTTTATACAAGATCACCACATTGTTTTGAAACTATAGTCAAGAGATCCATGGGTTTTGGATCTCTGTTGTATTAATACAGTGCTTCTGTGGTTTTGTCTGTTGGCATGCTTTGTGTCAGTGGGATTTTGGCTGGGAAAATTAGGTTCTTCAAATGATGAAAATACTTTAGGTCTAAATGTTTAATGGTAGGGATGACAGATAAATCATTCAATATCTTGAACAGTGGAGTGATACACAGACAATGGCAGAAAGCCCAAATGCATAGGGATATTTTCTTCTTTTCCTTTATTTCGGACTGACAGTAATGCAGGCAGAGAGCATTCTCTTGCTGGGGACTGAGGTAACATTTTGTCCTCTGGAAACTTTGAGAAAAATTATTTTTTCACTAAAAAAATGAGAAGACTTTCAAACACTTGTGTATTACACTGTACATACACTGAACAAACACTTTCCCAAAAGGCCAACAGGTCACAACAAGCTATAAAACTGAAAATTGTCTCTGTTCAGAACTTCTTGTGTAGCTCCAGTACTACCTCACCAACAGACAACAGAATGAGAGGCTTTAGGACTGTATGTGTGATGTGGTTGTTTGCAGGACAAGGGCCCCTATACATACTGATATTATTCATATCAAGTCAAATATTTTACTTAAGCCCTGATACAAAACTGACAATATAAAGATGAACATAATGATGTTTACTTCCTGTTGTGCTGTGGGATCTAATTGACATTTAAATCATCTGGGGCTCCAGGCACATCAGTTAATAACAGAAGCCCCAGACCTTCAGAATGCTGTGCAGTTACTAGTCTTACTCTTCATCTGTTTCGAGCTTCATACTCTTCTAAGCCAGAAAAACTATGTTTGGTGTCTCCAGCCAATTTATCTAAATCAATTCTGTCTGTGGAGCAGCTCTCACACAAATGCTTATAAAAAGGTCAAGTTAAAAAAAACAAACAAAAAAAAAATCGTTAAAAAGCTAACTTTTGAGTAAGCAAAATGTTATTTCACTGACTTTGACTCAATAATATATTATGATCAGTTATATATTGAGATAATGCTGAGCCAATGGAAGCTAAACCATGTCCACAGAGCTGTACTGAAGAGTGCACAGACTGTTGGCAGTTGTACAGGCTGGAACACGTTATGTCACGTAATGTATCCTGTCATGCCTTGCAGTAGCTATTTTCAGCACCACCCCACAGTGCAGTTCTGGAAGCCCAGGGAGCTTCTCTGTCCTTCAGTGTGGACCATGGAGGAGGCTGACAAGGGGATGTGTAATGAAAAATGGACTTTATTGTTTGAATGACAACACAAGTCAGTGGCTCTCGGCAAGAGCTCTGGGAGTGCAGCTTAGTGCCGAAGCTCAATGCTACGTCCATGTTGTGTCACATGGCAAAGCCTGACTGTGACAGCATAGACTGGCAGGGACCTGTATGCAGGGGGTTTTGTTAATGATACACAAGAGACACGGGTCATTTAATATAGGTCCAAAAGATTTCCAAATCATTGCATTCTGTTTTTATGTGTGTCCAAACTTTTTGAAATTGTGTTGTACACACTTAACCTTTGAGCCTTAATGAAATGTAAATGAGGAAATTATTTAAAAATTCAGTTCAACTAAAGTGTAGTGGTACATTTTGGTATTAGATTTGAGTCACTGGGACACATTACATGAAAGCTGGCTATTATATTTCATTACATTTTTTATGGAAAATAAACAACACATAGTAATGGTAATAAGTGTGTGCAACCATTTCAGTATATTTTTTTTAAATCATGATTTTTATTTGATAATGGTGAGTCAACATGAGGGTTTAAATAACATAATAACATTGCGTTATTTAAACAGTAATACTTTGATGATGCATAAGTCAGCTCTTAACAGTTGAACCCAGGGCTGGGAGATATCAGATATCCTTAGACTTAGACTTAGACTTAGACGACTTTATTGATCCCCGGAGGGAAATTTAGTTGTCACAGCAGCTTGGCACGTAAGACATACAGAGACATACATAAAAAAAAATAAGAAGAATAATAGAAGATACAAATAAACATAAATATATAAAAATAGAATAAATAGAATGCTGAGGTAGTGCAAAAGAGTACTGAGGTAGTGCAAATGCAGTGGTAAGGTGCAATCTGATGATGGTAAGGATACACATGAGCATGGTAATGATGACAGCAGAATAAGGGGAATATGTAGAGGTGTACATATAATACTAATAATGGTAATAACATCAGTTTGAAGACATTGCACACATAATAGTAGTGATAGTATTAATAATAGTAGTAATAATAATAATAATAATAATAGTAGTAATAATATCCATAATATTAATATTAATAATAGTATCAGCATCATGACATTAGCACTTGACATTTTTATGTCTGATGGCCAATGTTATGTATAATATAATATAATAATAATAATAATGATAAGAATAATATATAATATATATATATATATATATATATATATATATATATATATATATATATATATATATATATATATATATATATATATATATATATAGTGATGTATAATATAATATTTATAATACAATGCAGGCGACGATCCGATGTTATATATTTGTACATATATATACATGATATGCATACACACATACTGCAGTCTACTGTTTGGATGTGGAGTGACGGAGTTTAGTCCAGTTCAGTGAGAGTGACCACAGGTCTGACAGAGGTGGATGTGTTGAACAGTCTGATGGCAGCAGGCAGGAATGATTTCCTGTATCGCTCCCTCAGACAGCGGGGTTGGAGGAGTCTGTTGCTGAAGCTACTCTTCAGCTTGTCTAGTGTCTTGTGGAGGGGATGGGTGACATTGTCCGTTATTGCCAGCAGTTTTGCCAACATTCTGTCCTCAGCCACCTCCTCCAGGGAGACAAGCTTAGAGCCAACAACAGACTCTGCCTTCCGATCAGTTTGTTCAGTCTGTTTGCATCCTTTGCCTTGATGCCTGCCCCCCAGCACACCACAGCAAAGAAGATGGTGCTCGCAACAGACTGATAAAACATCAGGAGCATCCTGTTGCAGACATTGAAGGACCTGAGTCTCCTCAGGAAGTAAAGCCGACTCAGGCCCTTCTTGTAGGCTGCCTCAGTGTTGGTGGACCACTCCAGTTTGTTGTCCAGAAGGACGCCCAGGTACTTGTATGATGTGACAATTTCCACATCAGTCCCACTGATGCAGACAGGAGAGGGTGGGGGCCTGTTCCTCCTGAAGTCCACCACCATCTCTTTAGTCTTTGTCACATTCAGCTGCAGGTGATTCTCCCCACACCACCTGACAAAGCGGTCCACCAGGTCCCTGTACTCGTCCTCCCGTTCATTCTCTACACTGCTCACGATGGCCGTGTCATCTGAAAACTTCTGGAGATGACACGACTCTGTACAGTACTTGAAGTCAGCAGTGTAGGTGTCAATATCAATATCGGATAAAACTGAGTAAGAAATTGTAATGGGTCCACAGTGAATATTCAATTTAAAACTAACTTCAGCACAGTGCGACAGTTGTGGCTGACAACTGCAGTGATTTACTGTGCTGCATTTGTGCTGTGCTCCTCGGTCATGTCTGTCTTTGCACTGTCACTGTTCTCTTTTAATGCCACGGCATTATCAGTTACAAGTTGATCTTTCACTCTGTGAAAAATGGGCAAAAGCACTAGAGTGTGTGAAAAGGCTCATGAATCTCATGAAAGGCACCTTATCATATGCTAAACCAACACGTTGTCATCCCAACTCATCACATGTTGCAGCTTTGTCAGCAGACTTCTGCATCTATATATATTATGATTTAGGTATCCTTCTGCGTCTGTTGTTGGTGGCATGTGGTTATGTTTAGGCAACAACAGCACTGATTATTAGGTTTAGGGAAAGGAGACACATGTTATGGGATGAAAACAACATCACATTCAAATGGGAAGTGAACATTGAACTCCTGCATCAATATCCAACTTTGTGGGACCCATCCACATTCCCCTCCTGTCAACCCTATAAGTGCCCTTGCGCTACTTAAATTATGTTGTTGTAGCAACATTACAACCTGATGTATTTCATGTACATGCAATAAATTCTGTCCAGCTGTGTCGTTTTTTTTAAAGATTATTTTTTTGGCATTTTAGCCTTTATAGAAATTCTGACACACATTTGGTGGCATCGTTGGATACCGATCTGCTGCACCATGGAAGAAATTTCTGAGTGTGTCTTGCCAGCTTCAAACAACTCCTTAATAACATGCATGTGTGGCTCCAATGTGGCCATGGTTTTGAATTAAACTGCCCACAGTCACATCTCTCCTCTTAGTTTATAATTTTGCCGACAAAAAATACGAACTTCTGGGTCACGCAGATCAGACAAATTAAATAATAAAATCAAATTTGGCCCATGGCCCGTATTTCAGCTTTCTTTTATTTGATCCAAATTAACAAACGGGATATTGAAAAACAAACTAAACTAAACAAACTAAACTGCAAAACGACCCGTTTTTTTAATTTATCATTTTTTGATTTTCAATTGAACATTAACTGAACGAATGATCCACGGATTTGAAAGTATTGAAAGTAAGTTCTATTTTAAGTGACTCAGTAGGATTATAGGTCAGAGGTTGGTAAAACTCAGTGTTGTTCAGTTGACATGAGCCTCTCTGACATACATGTCCTGACCCCAAACCACTATGGCACCCCCCTTGTCTGCTTTCTTAATGACAATTTCATCATCTTTTGATAATGGTCCCAAAGCATTTTTTCTTAAAGTGAAAGGTTATGTTTATATTCTTGATTAAATTCTCAATATCAAAATTAACTTTTTTTTTCAAATGTGCTTAATGCAGCACTTTCAACCAAGGGACAAAAGATGGATTGGGTTTAAACTGATCTAAGGTGAGGTGCGACGGCCCCTCCTGTGTCTGTGGAGGTTGTAGATGCTATGGGGCTTTTACTTGTACCATGCCTTAAGAGGCAAATCCCTTTAGAAGCAGAACAAGTCAATCTTCGAATCAAACTCCTTAGCAGAAAAGGTGGGTGCAAAGGACAATCCTTTGGATTGTACATGAATGCACTCATCGGACAGGGGTTTACCAGACATGTTAATTATGGGCCGTATCTGGTTCTGCTCCGTGTGTATCTGGGTTCCTGTTTGTTTTTTTTCTCCCCCTTCTCGTCCTCTTCCTCTGCTGTGTCCATGTCTCTCTTTTCCTCTTATGGTCTGGTGGGCTAGATATTCTTGAGATTGTAAAAAATCCTGTGATCTTTGGGCTGCAGTGTGTTCAGCATTGTCTTCCTCACTGCTTGTGAAGTTAAAGGAGACAGTCCTGGTTTAGATCTTACGGGTGGGCCTCCATCTATTTTTCTGGATGCAGTCTTTTTCCAACTGTAGACTTTTCTCTCTTTGTAGTCTATTGAATCTCTCTGTAACTTTCTGATCTTGTCTTGTTTGAGACTGTCTACATTTCATTAGGTCTGCATTTAATTTCTCTTAAAGTTGTGCATAGTTTGACTTAGCTGAGTGTTCATCTCTTACTCACTTTAGATATCTCTTTTTGAATAGCGTCTTTGTTAGACTCTTGGCAGTAAAAACAGGTCAGAGGAGCATTTATTGAGAATGGCTTCCCATCTGTCCCTGAATTCCTTTTTATCATCTCCTCCAAAAGCTGGACACCTTTTGAGTCTCAAACATCTGGGGATGAAGCCTTTTCTCCACTAGTCTGATAAGTTTACTGAGTTCAGGTGGAGTCTGGTGTCCTTCTCCAGCAGGAGTCTGAGGTCTTTGTAAGCCTTATTGAGATCCACATGGGGTGATGCTTTGTCAGATAAATCATCCATCAAGGATGTGGCTGTGATAATTCGCTGTCCATCTTCCAGTGAATATGAGAAAGTATTCTCCATCTTGGATTAAGTGAAGGTCCAACACAGGCACATGGCCGTGGAGCAACTCCTTACAAAACTGATACCCAAATGTTTGTAGAAATCAAAAATGCAAGAAAAGGAGTGTGACATTATCAGGATGTCCATAACAGCAACCCAGCCACATTGCAAGCCTTTGGCACTGACCACATCCCATCCTCCATAGAAAAGGAGACAGACAAAAGAAGCTCAACCAACATGTAACTTTTTGGATTTATAAATTACAGGCCACTAAACACCCAGGCTTGAGGACCTAGATTTTACTGCATTTCTGTAAACATTGTCGTTATATGTTAATGAAAGTTTTTTGTTTCTTGCTTTTTGGTTTTCTTTGTAATTTTTTTCACTTTTTCACTGTTTAGTTGTTATGTTTACTATTTGTGAGCATTGTGGACCTAAATAATGACATCTGCTGGAATTTGTAAACACCTAACTCTTTCCAGGCCACAGCCCCCAGATACAGGTGTAAGTGATCTATTGGTGTTTAACCAGTTAAAAGGACCTTTTGTTGTTGAGATCTGTTTGACTCCCTGACGACAGCTTGTATGCCGAAATGTGTAGTGTTTTAAAGGTTCATCATGACCGCGCCGTAGAAATAAAGGCATTTTAACATTTCAAGGGAGTGCCTTGGAATTTGCTTTTTGATTGTTTTATCCCAGTATATCCCCACCCAAAGAGCACCTCGAAAAAACAGACTGACTTTTTGAGTCCAGGAAGTGCTCCTTTTCTTGTATTTTTACTTGAAAAACAGGTCTTAATCATAAGTTTTAGTTTATTTAAATTCTATTTATTTTGATTTTTCATTTCATTTGATAAGATAAGAAAAGACACACATAATATACATACATGGCATGTCCAGATCCTCACCAGAGGAAGTAATATCCTGGACCACATGTATACAAATATTCCTGACAGCTACAAAGCCCTCCTGTACACTCACTTTGGCCTGTCAGATCATATTTCTCTGCTCCTTCTGCCGACATATTGTCAGCTGATAAAAATGGTCAAACCAACAGTTAAAACTGTGACAGTGTGGACGGATGAAGCCACAGCAGCTCTAGAGGACTGTTTTGAGTGTGTGGCAAGATCCCTCTTTTCTCCTCTGGGTGTTAAAACTGAGGTGGCAGAGTAAGCCCCCACCTCTCTCTCTGTGCCTACTAAGTGACACTGGGCTGGAGGCAATCGTCCAGTTTCACCTTGATTACGGGGCGGTGCTGCGCAAAGTTATATCTAGGTGAGTGGGTGCCCACCGTCTCAGCTGTGCGTCTGTTTCAGACGCTGTGGACCCTGGATTGTGTTACTCCAGTTATTTGAAATCAGTGCTGGCAGGTCGGCCAGCTGGAGTGCTGGGGCGGAGTGTGCTGCTCTGACCCTGGGCATAACGATCCGTGCATCACACAGCATTGCTTTGCTGAGCCATTAAGCTGCTGCATCCCTCAACTGCTCTTTCTCCTCCTGTTGACTGGGAACTTGCGCCTCCACTTGTGGCCTCTACACACCGCGGCGTGAGGCTCATTGTCAAACCGAGCCTCCGATCTCTGGTCTACTGCTGTTCTGTGTCTGCTGTTTGTCACCATATGACGTTTCCTCCATGTGCACACTGCTCTGTAAGGTGCTTGGCTGGTGAATCACCCATATCGTGGCTGAACCACTTTTACCCAGCCGAGATGATAATATGAATTAAGCATCCCTGTCATTAAAGGGACATATCGGGAGGGTTGTTTAATTTGATAAGTAGGTTAATCTCAGTGGGTGATTGTTAGAATGCAGGATTGGACTGATTACCTGCTATCTGTGCAATTGTTAAATTGTGTGTTTTTTTGGTGTCATTTCGTGAACTGTTGTGTGTGTGCATGTGTGTAAGAAGACATTTTGGGCTCAGCACAAGCATGGTGTCGGGGTGGCGTTTTGTTTGTGTCATGAGTATCTGTCTTCATTTTGTGCCCCTAGCTTATTACTAATTAATATTACTTATCACTAACTGTGTGGCTGGCTGTTCTCTTTAGTGGTGGTCCCTTCACTCCCCTTTGCAATAGTGCACAAAGGTGTTGTCCAGATGGTGTGTGGTTTTTCACATGTGGTGTGTAGCATCAGGACCCCTCCCCCTCAGCTAGACCTCCTCATCGGTAAGCCAACAGCTCTGCTCCCTGTGACTGAAGTTAGAAACAGACTGTGCCATAACGCCCCCATTCATATTTCAGCATGTAGGTATTGTACTATTTAGTGTCTGATCTTTGTTTTTAGAAAAAGTTGTTAATAAATTATTGTGTATTTTTGGAACCACATCTTTGCTCAGTGATTTTTCGAACCTGTGTGACCTTTCTTGTTTATTAGAGTTGTTGATTACCAGAGTGCCTAAATTTCCTGGGGGTGAAACTTGGCAAATGTTTAAAGATGCTGCCACTCAAGAATATGCATCTTCTGTAGCATCATATATTATTATATATTATGTGTTGATGATGTGGTGATCACAAAGACGGTGAAGTCTCTTCTCAGAGCAAAAAAAGCTGCCTTTTAGTCAGGGGAAAAGGAGGCATACATCAGCACAGCACAACTGAGAACTGGCATCAAGGTGGTTAAGAGGAGACATCAGCAGAGACTGGAGAGAGACCTCAACAACAACAGCACTAGATATGTGACAAGAAATGCAACAAGTCACAGGCACAAGCAGGAGCCTCATATGTGAGGCAACGCTGCCGGACGAGCTGAGCACATTTTTACGCTCGCCTTGACCTCCTCAATAAAGACTCAGCTATGAAGTCTACTCCACTTCCAGAAGACTAGCCACTCTCAGTCACCACAACTGATGTGAGAAAACTCCTGCTGAGTGTGAATATAAACAAGTCCGCAGGCTCAGACAACATTCCTTGATACGTACTAAAAACTTGTGCTGATCAGCTAGTTAATATTTTAACTGACATTTTTAACATCTCACTCTAACAAGAGACTGTTCCCTCCTGCCTCAAGACAACCATCATCGTTCCTGTACCTAAAAAGTATACTGTGTCTAGTCTTAATGACTATCACTTTCTGGCTCTTACCCCCATCCTAATGAAGTGCTTTGAAAAACTGGTTCTCCAGCACATCAAACAGAGGATGCCATATCTACTGCTCTTCAGTCAGTCTTCACTCACCTGGAGAATAAGAACAGCTACATCAGAATGCTGTTTGTTGACTTCAGCTCAGCATTCAACACAATTTTTCCCATGAAACTGATAGGAAATCTTAACACTCTGGGCTTGAGTACAATGCTCTGCAACTGGATACTGGACTTCCTCACATCCAGACCCCAGAGAGTTTAGATTGGCAGTCATACCTCCTCTACATTAGTGCTCAACACCAGAACCCTGTGTGCTTAACACCCATGACTGCACTCCCAGACATCAGGATAACTCTATCTTGAAGTACACCACCACCACCATCATTGGCCGTATTACAAATACTGATGAGAGTTCAGACCGGGAGGAAATCAACAATCTTGCAGAGTGGTGCACAAAGAACAACCTACTTCTGAACATCAGTAAAACCAAGGAGCTGATAGCTGATTTTAGAAAGAAGGAGTCAAAGACACACACCCCTGTCCACGTCAGTGGAGCTTTGGTGGAGCAGGTGAACAGCTATAGGTTCCTTGGAATTACCATCACTGAGAACCTATCTTGGTCATCACACATCACTACCCAGGCTGAAAAAGCACAGAAAGGGCTCTACTATCTACAGACACTCATACTGATGGGAAAAATCAAGAACTGGCATGGTTCACGCATGGCCCAGGACAGGAAGGCTCTATAGCAGGTGATTAAAACTGCCCAGAACATTACTGGTTTCCATCTAAAGAACATCAGTGACCTCAGTGAAGTGAGGTGTCTGCACAGAGCCAAAAGGAAACTAAAAGACAGCAGCCACCCCAGCAACAGTCTGTTTACCCTGCTGCCATCTGGAAAAGGATACAGAAGTATCTGCTGCCGAACCACCAGACTACGGAGCAGCTTCTTTCCTCAGGCTGTGAGGCTCCTCAACTCCTCCTTCGATGCCAGAAAGATGAAACAGGATTTAGGATCAACTTTAATTTCATTTCTTCCTAAACCACGTTTAAGAAAAATTACAATAAATCTACCTTGTACCTTGTACTTAGACATCAAAGTCTTTTTGCTCCATTACACTAACTTGGCTTCTTCTCAAGGGCATTTGCGCTCCCTTGTTTCGAAGTTTCCCCAGATCTTGACTGCAATCTTGACTGCAATCCTGGCTGTGATCTTGGCTGCGCCTGGATCGTGGTGATGACTGTGCTGATGCTATGATCCTGCCTTTGGCCGTGCTCGTGTCGTGGCTGCACTGATGCTGTACCTCCGGCTCTGCCTGGATCATGGTCTTGGTTGTGCTGTTGCTGTGGTCCTACTTGACGCCACCTTCTACTGCCATTATAATGAGTCATGTCATGACTATTACTATACATGTTCTGTGCATCTCTCCCCCTCTCTCCCTCTCTCTTCCTCTCTCTTCTTCTCTCTCTCTCTCTTTCTCTTTCCTTTCTGTCATTACTGTAATTTAATTGTTATTTACGACATTTATTGCATGTCTGTAGGAGGGTTTCGTTCAAGGAGTTTTTCCTTAGTCGATGTGAGGGTCTAAGGACAGAGATCTGTGGTATGCTGTGTTGTGATAATGGGCTTTATAAATAAAATTAACTTCACTTGACTTAGATGTGATTAGAAGTATTAAACCTACAAAAACAACAATGGTTAGCTTTATTTTGAAAAATCAATCACCCAGACTTCTAAACACTTATCCACTCATAGGATATCATTATAAATGCACTGCATGAGCCTTTAATGGGGTCAGTAGGCCACAAAATGTGAACACATATCTTTGGTTACAATTGGAGATGGAGACATAGAGCTTTGAAAAACCATGGGAAAAACATAACCTTTCTCAGAAAGTTTCCATGATGTCACAGCACCACGCTTTCTCCTCCCAGCCATTTAAACCCATTCAAACCTGTAGACGCCAGGTTTTTCGACTGGCTGAACTGAACAGAGGCAAGATGTGGATTACAAATTTCTAGCAGTTTTATGCAACCAGACACATGTTTTGACCACAAAACAGCACTGGACAGACTGATTGCTGTAAATGAAGGGAGGGGAATTAATTTCACTAGCTTCTATGAATTATTTTGAGAGGTCCTTTGTGTGGATAATAAAGTAGTAAAGGCTATTTGGAGTGTTGTTATGTGATTGTGTGCAATATTTAGAGTGTGTGTGAACAAACAAACACTGGACTTCCACCTAGAGGACCATTTGCTGTTGTAATGTGTGTTAAGAGGGACGTGCAGACAGAGATAGACCCCAGGAGGTGCTCAAGATCCTGCCCTTTTTGCATTTCCTTTTTTTAATTTTACATTTTAGTTTTTAAGTTTTTTTTTTAAGTTTTTTTGCGGGCAGCACGGTGGCTTTGTGGTTAGCACTGTTGCCTCACAGCAAGAGGGTCCCTGGTTCGAATCCCTGTTGGAACGGGGTTCAGTCCGGGCGGGGGCCCTTCTGTGTGGAGTTTGCATGTTCTCCCCGTGTCTGCGTGGGTTCTCTCCGGGGTCTCCGGCTTCCTCCCACAGTCCAAAGACATGCAGCTCAGGTTAATTGGTGACTCTAAATTGCCCTTAAGTGTGACTGTGAGTGTGTATGGTTGTTCGTCTATATGTGTCGGCCCTGCGATAGTCTGGCGAACTGTCCAGGGTGTACCCCGCCTTCCGCCCGGTGACAGCTGGGATTGGCTCCAGCCCCCCGCAACCCTTACGAGGACAAGTGGTTACAGAAAATGACTGACATGAAAATGAGTTTTTAAGTTTGGCCCATGGCAACAATCCTGCCCCTCCCTTCAACTTCCCTTGTTGTCATAGTTAACATTCACAAACTAAGCGCCATCACGTCTCCCTGATCCGCCTTCATGGATAGCCAGGTAACCATAGTGTTTAACCCTAAAAGCTAAAAATATTGTGACTGACTGCTGTAATATAATTCCACTATCAAAAAATCTCAGTACAACCAGGATAACTCAGCCAGTAACCCACCATTAAAATTAACAACAGGGAGGCTAGTCTGGAGTAAAATCACACTGTCTCACTCCGACTCTGGCAATTTCGAGTTCACCAACTGCCTGGTGTGAGCAAAGGCAGATGCTAAATTTCTTTCACACTTCCTTGTGTTTTCATAAAACAAAAGTCAACTTGAAATAATGTTAATGTCTCCCACACATGGCTCTGATCATTCATATGAAGAAATCCAACATACAGTTTGATGTTGCACCAGCACAAAGAAGGAGAGTGGAGCAGCAGAATATTTAAGAATAAAAGAATTAAAGTTTATTCAAAAGAAAATTATAACATTAAGTATGTGCACATTGGTTCCCTCTTATACACAAATACCATCGGTTACAAAATCTAAGGTTGTGGATTGAATCTGAAAACATGAATTGAATTTTTTTTGATTAGTGTGAACACTGCCACCTGCCAAGTCCACTTAAAGAAAGTAGAACGTAAACAAAGTATAAAAAATGAAGTTACATTTGCCCTTGATCCTGCTACATTTTTGGAATTGAAGGATGAGTTTTTTTTTAATCATCAGCTACTATGAAAATTCCATCTGGTTGCTCAGGCATGTTGCTGCTGATGGCATCATTCAATTCCTGCAGTGCATTTTTTGAATTTGCATCACAGTCTTGAGTCCTTTTGGCTGCCAACAAGGACCCATCCAGTGCCGATGGATGGATGGACCTTGCAGCTTGACCTGGGGGTGTTAGGGGTTAACCATGTCTCTGTGAAGAAGTGTGCAGAGCAGTCTCTGATCTCCCATTACTGAGTGAACCTCAATCACATCTCATCCACTTTATTTTCCTGCGACCAGACATCTCTTGTCTGACTGGCAGCTCGGCATGCCATTGGTGGAGATCCTCTCGCCGTCTGCTGCATTTAGTCCAAACTCCATACAACTTTTCCTGATGTTGATAAGTGCTTCTCTAGCGTAGAAAAGTCATGCTTCAGGAGAAGAGGCCATGGTGAAAAGAAAATAGAAGAATATAGCAAAAAAGTAGCAAAGATTTGAGGAGCTACTGGCTGCTGCATGTACATGTGTTGCCGTCATCATAGCAACCCATAAAGGTGATCTTGAGTACAGTAGTGCACTGGAATAAACAGTAATGACAAGGGGGGTTCAAAATGCTTGGGTGTTATGTGACACATGGAGGCTTCAAATAGTTCCCGGAAGTGCCTGGCGGGACATTTACAATATACACAGAGCGCATCATATGTAGTTTCATTATTATATTGTTTTTTAAAGAAAATTTGCTTATATTTGAAGATTAATGTTAATAGCTAGGGTCAGATTGGACTGATTAATCTCACACTCGGAAGATTCACACATTTCAGCAGCTCAAGAGTCAGAGGCAATAGAAAAGAAGCAACTGAGTGCTAAATAAGGGTTAAAATATGATTAAAAAATATATATATATATTTAAAGAAACAAAAAATATACACATACATACATAAACACACACACACACACACACAGACACACATACATATCTATATATATCATGGATGTATTATAAGGAAGTCTGGATACAGCCGTGGGGGCGGGGCGTCATTCATTCCTATGAGAGCTGCTCAGTGGCGCATGAAGCAAAGAAAACTCTTTTTCTGGGTTTAGAAAAGTGTAAAATACCCGGATCTACTGGCCCATAGAGCATGCGTGGAAGTGATTAACGACAGCCGAATGCAGCCGAGTGTACCCGAGCACTGACTTCGACTCACTGACTCGCTCACTCAGATGACCCGAGTGCTCGAAACGAACAGCGCCGGTGCACGAGCATTCCTCTCGTAGTAGCTTAGCTTATTAGCAGCAGTAGCTAATCGGCGGTATAACGACAGCGCTGTCGGTTTTAATATTTATGTGATTATCAGATAATGGTATATTTATCTCTCTCTCTCTCTCTCTACACACACACATATACATACAACTCATCAGGGAATCATATCGTAATCACGACCGGAGAAATCAGTTTAACAGAATCGGAACGTGTTGTGCCCATAAAAAGGTAATAAAAGGTGCTGCTTGTAATATTGCCCCGTGTTTTATCACACAGCTCAACTTCTAAAAATACTACATTCACTACCTTTCAGTTACTGTCACTAGTGCTCCGTGCTGTTCACTGATAACCGGTAGTTTGAATACAGACTGTAGAACGTATATACGGTCTCTGATACAGACACGGTAAGACGTCCATATTACAGCTTTACAGCCAACAGCGTATGGATGTGTTGTAAAATGGTAAAAATGATGAATTGTGATTAAAAACTGATGAATTACTGCAAAAATATCCATTACTACAGCCGGTACGAAGCCTGTGCTGTCAGAAACTCTTAGAGTTACATGTGCGTTCACGCGGTCCGATGCGTGTTTTATGTCATTTTATGTCTAGAGAATTCCAAATCTTGATTCGGAAAATAGTGCATTTTGCGTCTTTAGGACTTAATTTTTTTGATAATGGCTATAAAAAAATGCGTTCTGAAAAGTTAACATGTCTCAAAAAAAATTATCCAGTGATTTAAGGAGGTCTCTTTCCCAATGTTAACAAATGGAGAAAAGTCTTTCTGGGCAGTGTGCATCACGTGATGCTGTAGTTCCACTTTCGGCCACTATGTAAATTTTGCTTCAGAGGGTGGCACACTTCCTGGGGGCTTGATATATATATTTGGATTTGCTTGGATTTGCTGACTTGCTGACATACCGTGTAAGCGTGATATGACACTTCCGGTGCATCTTTGTCTGTGCCTCTGGTAGCATCTGTGCTGCTCCTATGAGTGATTCCCAGCTAATCACCTAACTTGCTCCTTACTTCAGCTGTTTTTTTTTTTAAAGTTTTACACAAACACTCAAAGCTGTCATCTCCTCTCAGCGGTTTCTGTATTCTGTTTAATCACTCACTGTTCGTTAACCACTTAAATATTAGCTCTGGCTAGCGATGACTTCTCCCTGCGCTTCTCCCTCCTCTGCTGCTCTCTCCTGCTCAGTGTGTCAGATATTTAGTTACTCCTCTGCCTCCTTTAGTGATAGCAGTACTTGTAACAAGTGTAGTTTATTTGCTGTGCTGGAGGCGAGGCTTAGCGGTCTGGTCTGGTAGCGCGGCTCCTCACCATGGAAAATCCCTCTTTAGCTGCGGTAGTTAGCAAGCCCCCTGTAGCCGGTGCGGATTGACATAGTGTAGCCTCTGCTAGCCGTCCCCTGGCAACCCCTGTGCAGCCGGGAGGCTGGGTGACTGTCCGAGCGAAGCATTGTTACCCGAAGCTCACGGTACACCTCCCACCCCCCCTTCACATTTCAAATAAGTACTACCTGCTCAGCGACATATCGCTGAGGACATAACCATGGTTATTGGTAGCTCTTTTTTGCGAAATGTAAAGTTAGTGACAGCAGCTGCTATAGTCAAATGTATCCCTGGGGCCAGAGCAGGTGACATCGAGTCAAATTTGAAGCTGCTGACTAAGGCTAAGTGTAAATATAGTAAGATTGTTATTCATGTCGGCGGCAATGACACCCGGTTACGCCAATCAGAGGTCACTAAAATGAACATAGAGTTGGTGTGTGAGTACGCAAAGATGATGTTGGACACCATAATGTTCTCTGGACCCCTCCCCAATGTGACCAGTGATGACATGTTTAGCCGCATGTCATCACTCAACCACTGGTTGTTGAAGTGGTGTCCAGCAAATGATGTGGACTTTGTTAATAATTGGCACTCCTTTTGGGGTAAACCTGGTCTTATCCAGAGGGATGGCATCCATCCTACTTTGGATGGAGCTGCTCTCCTATCTAGGAATCTGGAGTTAATAAGAGGCCCAAAGCCATGACATCCCAGACTTCAGAGTTCATTATAGTACATTAATTAGCAAATTAGCAATTAGCAAAAATTAATAACGACTTATTGATTGCTCCTGATTCAGGTCTGGTCTCTGTTTTAATCATATTAGATCTCAGTGACGCTTTTGACACCATTGACCATCAAATCTTACTGCACAGGATGGAACACTTAATTGGCCTTAAAGAAACGGCACTAAGCTGGTTTGAATCACACTTATCAGATCGTCCCAATTTGTTGACATCAATGATCCATCCTCTGTGGTGCCTGGTATTTTATGGGGGCTGGTGGTCTGGTGTATTGTGTGCTGGGTGTTTTTTTTTTGTTTCTCTCCTGTGTTGCAGGGGCTGGGTGTGGCTTCCTGGTACTGGAGCACTGAGCACACTTCCTCACCTGTGCCTCATCACCAATCGCCTCTCCCTGCATTATAAAGACGCCTGCTTTACTCTCATTATTGTAATATGACATGCGTCTGTTTCCCCTATTGCTGTGCCTCTCTCCCCCTCTCTCCCCCTCTCTCTTTCTCTTTCCGTTTTATAATATTATTATTAAATTTATTTGTATCAAATTTCATTTGTTATTTAAAACATCTATTGCATGTCTGTCCTGGAAGTCTCTGCCACTCTTCCTGAGGTTTCTTCCTTTTTTTTCCCCGTTACAGGGGTTCTTTTTCAGGGGTTTTTCCTTGGGTGATGTGAGGGTCTAAGGGCAGAGGGATGTCGTACACTGTAAAGCCCTCTGAGGCAAACAATGTTTTGTGAAAATGGGCTCTATAAATAAAATTTACTTAGTTACTTACTACTGTTTATGTATGGTACTTTCATATGTAAAATGTATAATTACATAGTATAAATATGAGTGATGTGGATATGACATATATAATTATGCTGACATATTTTAGACTTACCTTACCATGGTAAAGGAGCAGGTTGCTGTTTAGTGCTTATATAAACGTGTGTCTTATTTATCTTTGTCTTTCTACTGACTTACTTACTGCAATTAATTAACTTAATTAATATTCAATAAACTCAGAAACATAAATAGCACATCAAACAGTTGGTATATGTCCTTCTCTTGTGGTGTCCTCTCAGATAGTCTCCACCATGCTTTGCTGTGCTGCATGGGGACGATCCAGGCGTGTAGAAAAAGGCACGCTGACATGCATATGAGGAAAATGCCAGCAGAAGTAGTCTTACACTCACCACAGGATTACAACTAAAAAGAATATGTCAGCTTATCATTTTCAAAAACTGCATTAGAACGTTTTACCCAAACAAAGAGCACACCACTGAGAGGCCTTGTATATGGTTTAATCAAAAAAAGAAACAGGGAAAGGGAGGGACAGGAGAGAGGGTTAGACATACCTTTTTGGCCTGGGTGGGAAACACCTTAGGGGCAGCTGTGGCTCAGAGGTAGAGGTAGGTCGTTTTCTAATTGGAAGGTCAGCAGTTCAATCCCCAGCTCCTCCAGGCAACATGTCAAAGTATCCATGGGCAAGATACTGAACCCCAAATTGCTCCCAATGCTGTGTCATCGGAGTGTGAGTGTGAGTGTGTGTGTGTGTGTGCGTGTGTGTGTGTGTGTATGTGTGAATGTTTTCTGAGTAGCAGGTGGCCCCTTGTACAGTGGCCTCAGCCACCAGTGTGTGAATGTGTGTGTGAATGGGTGAATGTGACATGTAGCGTTAAAGTGCTTTGAGTGGTTGATAAGACTAGAAAAGCGCTATAAAAGTATAGTCCATTTACCATTTACCTTTGGGAGATGAGGCGTGTTACATAGTGAATTACTCGCTTGGAAATTGGCTTTTGCTGTGCTTACCTCAGCATTTGTATATAGTGTTTCATATGACAGGCCTACAATTATTGGTCCTATATCAGACTTTGATCCTTTGTCAACCTGCTAGTCCATGTGTTCAAGCTTTTTCCTTTGTTTAAAAGGTCTAGCTACTTCATTGTTCTATGATGTCACACTACCATGAATATAAGAGATTGATTTTAATACAAAGTGTAAACCACTGCACGAAAAGAGCCTTCATGTGTAGGGTGTGTAATATATCCCTCTAAAGGAATTATACGTTAATGAACTGCATTAAACTAGAGCTCTTTGCGTTTTTATAACCTGCTTCGAAATAGTTCCTCCAGCACCCAGTGCTCTTATTGTAAGTTACCAATATACAGTCACAAGATTACATATATAACAACATAATAGCATATAATATAATACAGTAGTGTAACAATTTCAGTGTTTAGAATAATTCCCTATAGCCTTGTATGTTTCATTTTTCTAAACAACCTACCCTGTGATCTCATTCAGGTCTTTCAGCTTCCCTCTCTTTTCCATCAATGGAAAATCAGCTGAGCTGAAACATAATAAAGACAAACGGAGTCAACAGAATCACAAAGCTAAAATTATTCACCCTTAAATTAAGTTTCTTTTTTCAGTAATTTTTTTTTACATTCTGTTTAGATGTCTCAAATACACGCTCTTAATCCATATTAATACTTACGTACCATAAAATAGCACTCTGCTAACCATTTTATCTTTAAAAAAGCTGACATGTAACTCACACTGAGCTGTAGAATAAATCACACAAGCCTTTTCTCCCCCTGAACTCCTTAATGTAGATGAATTTACTCAAGAGCAGGACATTTTAAATTAACAGGCTGTTAGCGGTGATTCTTTTAGCATATCTGTTATTGCTTTGTAAATCTACTAATTTAGCGGCTGATAATCCAATATCATGCTTTGATGCACATGTTAATTTGGCTTGATAATTTGGTTATTCAATGCAATTACAAGACTTTTTAACCAGTTATGACCTGTCTTAATTCTAACATGTCTTTAATACAGACAGCAGTGCAGCCCGCAACAGACAGACCCAGATCTGGCTTTGCTGCCGCCTTTGACCTGCAGTATCTTGCATCCAAATGCAACGTGCACAGGCAGCACCACTTGAGAACATGGCCGGGAGGAACAGGTTACGTATGTATGAAACACTGAGGGATAGCATGAGGTAATAACACTGCCAGTAACCACGTCATACAAGGAGAGCAAGTGCGCTTATAGGATGGGTGGCAGGGGAGGGGGATTGCTCCCGCAAACAACTGACTCTCGTTGAGGAGTCTGGAGTTCGCTTCCCATGTGGATGTGATTTTTTTTTATACCCCTTTATCATGTGCCTCTTTTGCCTAAACCTAAACACCTGTGACTTTGTTGTCTAATGATGACAGTCTGCACTGGTTGCCATGGGCTGTTGTGTAAACATAAAAACCATGCGTCTTCATTCCACCATGTGCATTTGTTGACATCATGGGAACGGCATCTCGTAGCATAGAAAGCTGATGCAAAAAGATACCCAAAAAATCATAAGTAGATGCAGAAGGTCACTGACATAAGCCACATCATGTGAGGAGTTGGAATGAGAACGTGTTGGAATCACCATGTTTGTAGATCATGTCCACTGAGCATATTAGCATATTGCAAGCCAAGCAGATGAAAGAAACAGTTATTATGTTAAAATGTAAATCACATGTCATTATACAGACGCAAATTGCATTTTCATACCAGGTGGAATTTGCCCTTAAAGGGTTCATACTCAGTAATGGATGAAAGTACCATCTTCCAGGTACCTTTTGGCATTCCTTATGTAGTTACTAATTGTTCTCTCTTGCTTGGAGCAAAAGGAAAGGAAAGGAAGTAGGGCTAAATGGTATGCGGAAATAATCTAATTGCAGTTTTAAGACCAACATTGTATTTGCAAGTTCTTTATCTTTATTATTCATAAAAGCAATAAATGAATCTATAGTATAACTAACACAACACTGGATCCAGTCAACGTGTAAACTTCTTTCATGTAGAACAGGCCCATGTGTTCTGATAAAATGCAATGAATTCATTCATTCCTCTGGTTGATTCAGTTATATGGCATTAATATTGTAACTTTTGTCATTTGAAAATGTAATTAATTGTTCAACTCTTAAAGGAGGTCAGCAAAATCAGCATATAGCTTAGACACATTCAAGTTTGAGGACAACTATCTTTGTTTTTCACTGCAGCACAAAGCATGGTGCAGGTAGTGTCAAAAAATGTCATTGTTTTCCTGCCCTACCAGTTCTCCTCTGTGTCACAGGGTGGAAGGAAAAGAACGAAGATACAGCAGTTGAATCATGGTCTCTTTAAATATTGAAAGAGTCAACATGAAGCTGTCATGTCTGCTCCACTGCCGCTTCCTCTCCTCTCCATTAATCACGCCGATCATCTCCACCTGTGGTGTTTCCCTGTCTCTCCCTCTGCCTGGCTGCACCCTCGTCAACAGTAATCACACTCACCTGTTGTCAGTCCCCGCTCCTGCATTTAACCTATCCTGTATCTTATCCTCACTGCCAAATTGTTTTTTGCCATGCAAGACTATCCAGTGTCATTTTCCTGCCTGATCTCCTGTTGCCGAACCTGCTTTTGTCCCTGACCAACCTGCTCTGTCCCCGTCCCGGTAATCCAACCTGCCTTCCGTCTTCTGGTTCCGAGTTCGATCTGTGTTATCCTGATCCCTGGTTGCAGAGAAGGGGAGATATTCTGTGCACCTGCCTGCCTGCGAGATCTGCCACTGCTGGGAAGACATCAACTGATCTCCACTGCTTGGCTGCTCCGCCGCCCCGACGGGTTTCCTACCTGAGCCTCCTCGTGAATCCAGCTTGGTTCAGGGATCAATCCGGTGGGTCATCTGCACCGATGTTCGACTCAGTGGACTCAATCAAGCGTGAATTTTTCTGCCAATTTCATTAAAAAGAAAAAAAACTCTTTAAGGCTGTTCCTGTTTTGCGTGTTGCTTGTGAGTCCAAGTACAAGCCCTGACAGTACAATCTGGCCAGTTATGGACCCAGCACTCACTCCTTCACCTCTCGATCGCTTGGAGAGGCTGGAGAGCGTTCTCGGACAGCACGAGGAGCTTCTGTCAGCCGCTGCCGCGGAAGCAAAGATGGCGGCTGAAAATCACGAGCGGGCTCTCAACGCCCTCTCTCTGAAGCTCCAGCAATTGGTGACCCAGATCACCTAGCCGGCGGTTTCCCCACTGGTGCTGGCATCTGCTCCTCTCCTCCCCGCTGACGCTCCAGAACCCAGGGTGGACACCCCTGAGCGCTATAATGGACCGTTCCTCACCATCTGCTCCTTATTGTTCTCCCTCCGGCCGCGCACATTCGCCTCAGAGCAGGCGAGACTGGCTTTCACCATCAACTACATGACTGGATGGGCGCGGCTGTGGGGGACCACCGAGTGGGAATGAAGCTCACCTGCCTGCGCCTCCTTTCAGCTGTTCTCTGAGGAGATGCACAAGGTCTTCGTCCAGTGGGCGTCACATTCAGAGACTGTATGGGGTCTGATTGCCACACAACAGGGGAATCAGGGAGTGGCAGATTATTTCGCAACAAAGCTAGCCTGAGCAATTGGAATTCCGCCGCCCTGGTTGACGCCTTTCTCCATGGACTGGCTTATTACATCAAGGATGAGTTAGTCTCCCATGAGAGTCCTGCGACACTAGATGGGGTCATTGAACTAGCCACCTGGATCGACCTCCATGTCCAGGCCTGCAGGCAAGAGAGGTGTCTGGAGGCGCCTCGTCTCCATCCTCTGACCCATTCCCGAGGGGTTCACAGCAGTCCGCCAACCGTCCAACAGACTGAGGAACCTGTACCCATGCAGCTGGGCCGGGCATCTCTGACCCCGGATGAGCGAGAACGCAGACGCCAAGGCCGCCTGTGTATGTACTGTGGGGAAGCTGGGCACTTTGTTTCACGCTGTCCAGTAAAAGTCCAAGCTCACCAGTAACCGGAGAGGTACAGGTGATTGTCACTGCCCTTCTTCTCCAAAACCCAAGACTTTTGCTGCAGGCCCGGCTTCTTCTCCCGAGTGGTTCCCATTCCCTGGCCGCACTGGTGGATTCAGGTGCCGAAGCCAACAGTATCGGTGAGAATCTGGCTCGTCAGCTGGGGCTCAGGTGGGAGCTCCTACCCTGTCCTGTTCCTGCCCGGACTCTGTACGGCCACCGCCTGGGCACCATCACCCACGAGACTCAACCTGTATCCATGCTGCTGTCCGGCAACCACCATGAGACCATCCATTTCCACATTCGGAGCACTCTGACCTGCAGCTGATCCTGGACCATCTGTGGCATCGTCATAACCCCCACATCAACTGGCAGACCAGTTCCATCCATGAGTGGGGGCCTACCAGTCCGCTCACCTGCCTCAGGGCCGCTGCTGGGCCGCATCACCTCCCATCCTCCGGTCCGCCTCTTGATCTCACGGGGGTTTCCCCCGAATACATGGACTTCAGCCAGGTTTTTAGTAAGGCCAAGGCCTCCTCCCTGCCTCCTCACCGACCTTATGACTGTGCCATTGACCTGTTGCCTGAGACCTCTCCCCCCAGAGGCCGTCTGTACTCCCTGTCCGTCCCTGAGAAAAAGGCCATGGAGGCTTACATTACCGGCATTATTCAACCGTCCTCCTCACCGGCAGGAGCCAGTTTCTTCTCCGTGGAAAAGAAGGATAAGACTTTAAGGCCTTGTATTGACCACAGAGGACTTAATGAAATAACTGTAAATAACAGATACTCCCTACCTCTGTTATCTTCGGCCTTCGAACCACTCCAGGGGGCCACCATCTTCACAAAACTAGGCCTTCGCAACGCCTACCACCTGGTCCACATCAAGGAGGGAGATGAATGGAAGACAGCCTTCAACACCCCCAGCAGGCACTACGAGTACCTGGTCATGCCCTTTGGCCTCACCAACACCCCGGCTGTCTTCCAGGCATTGGTCAACGATGTTCTTTGGGATATGCTCAACAGGTTTGTGTTTGTTTACCTTGATGACATCCTGATCTTCTCCCGGTCCCACGAAGAACACATTGGACACATCCAGGCCCTCCTCCAACGGCTCCTGGAGAACTCACTTTTTGTTGTAGCAGAAAAATGTGACTTCCGTGTCTCCTCGGTGCCATTCCTGGGCTTCATTTTGGCAGAGGGCAGCCTCCAGATGGATCCGGCCAAGGTTTCTGCAGTTTCCTCCTGGCCTGTCCCCAAGACCCGCAAACGGCTGCAGCGGTTCCTGGGATTCACCAACCTTTACCGCGGCTTCATCCGCAACTACAGTTCCATGGCTGCTCCTCTCACCACCCATACCAGCTCCAAAGTCCCCTTCCAGTGGACACCAGCGGCCGGTGAGGCGTTCCTGACCCTGAAGGCCCAATTCACCTCTGCTCCTGTCCTCCAGACCCCTGACCCTGACCGACAGTTTGTGGTAGAGGTGTACGCATCAGACACTGGGATTGGGGTGGTCCTCTCTCAAAGGGCCATTTCGGACCAGAAGCTCCATCCTGCACCTTCTTCTCCCGATGCCTGTCCCCTGCGGAGAGCGCGTCTGTATGTTCCTGAAGCCCTGTGGTCGCAGGTTCTTCAATGGGTCCACGCCTCCCTGTTCACCTGCCACCATGGTTCCAAACGTACCTTGGACACTCTCCGCCAGCTGTTTTGGTGGCCCTCCATGGAAGAGGACTCTCATGGTTTTGTGAAGGCCTGTCTGTGTGCTGTCAGTACAAGAGCCCCCACCAGGCCCCGGTGGGTCTTGTCCAGCCCTTTCCCATTCCTAACATCCCTGGTCTCATATATCTCTGGACTTTGTCACCGGTCTGCCCTCCATTTCACGGCCACACCGCTATCCTCACAGTTGTGGACCGTTTTAGTAAAATGGCCCATTTTATCCTGCTCCCCAAGCTACCCTCCGCCAAAGAGACAGCCCAGCTGGTGCTCCTCAACATCTTCCGCCTCCATGGCATCATGGTCAATGTTGTTTTGGACTGGGGACCACAGTTCTCCTCCATATTCTGGAGGGAGTTCTGCAATCTCCTGGGGGCCTCAGCTAGTCTCTCCTCGGGGTTTCACCCCCAGTCCAACGGACAGACAGAGAGGGCCAATCAAGGGATGAAAAGAGCCCTCCGCTGTATGGTCTCTTGTGACCCGTCTTCCTGGTTCCTGCAGCTTCCCTGGATTAAGTTCGGCCACAACATCCTGACCTGTTCTGCCATGGGCCTCTCCCTTTTCCAGTGTGCTTACGGCTACCCGCCCCCCCCTGTTCCCGACCTTGGAGAGAGTCGGCCTGTCGTTCGGCCCAAGCTTTTATCCACCACTGTCTGTGGACCTGGGTCCGAGCATGTGCCGCCCTCCAGTGCACATTGCAGTGCAGCATTACGCTGGCTGCGGCCAACTGCCGACGTTCCCCAGCCCCTGTCTACCAAGTGAGCCAGAAGGTGTGGCTCTCGACTCACGACCTCCCACTCTGGGTTGAGTCCCAAAAGCTGGCGCCCAGGTTCATCGGTCCTTTTCCTATCCAACGGATCATCAGCCCAACAGAAGTACGGCTTCAGTTCCAGCGCACCATGCGGGTGCCCACCTTCCATGTGTCCAAGCTCAAGCCGGTGCACGAGAACCCGCTGTCCCCTGTGCTACCACCTCCTCCTCCTTCTCGCCTGGTAATGGGTCCCCGCCTTTCACCGTCCGGTGCCTGGTCCGGTCTCGTCATCATGGGAGGGGGCTCCAGTATCTCGTTGACTGGGAGGGATACGGTCTGGAGGAGAGGTCCTGGGTCCCTTCCCGGCACATGCTGGATCCGGACCTCATTGCCGACTTCCATCATCGCCATCCTCGTCCACCTGGCGTTGCTTCATTCCTGCCTGCCATTCCTGAGGGGGAATCCCCAACTAGGGCCTTGTCGGCCGATGAAGAGGATGTCCCTGACTATGCTTCTGACATCCCGGCCACTGACTCAGCCGGATCGGACTCTCTAGGTGCCTGATCCCGCCATCCTGTCTTTCCCCCTCTCCGCCCACCCAGGTTGGGTTTTTTTTCCCCCCTTTATTGCTTGTGGTGTTGTTTGTGGTTTATCTGTTTCTGTTTTCTGTTTGCTCTGTCCCCGTCCCGGTAATCTGACCTGCCTTCCGTCTTCTGGTTCCGAGTTCAATCTGTGTTATCCTGATCCCTGGTCGCAGAGAAGGGGAGATACTCTGCTAGCCTGCGAGCCTGCCTGCCTGCGAGATCCGCCACTGCTGGGAAGAAGTCAGCTGATCTCCGCAGCTTGCCTGCTCTGCCTTCCCAGCGGGTTTCCTACCTGAGCCTCCTCGTGAATACGGTTCAGTTCGGGGATCGATCCGGTGGGTCATCTTCACCAACGTTTTGCTCAGTGGACTTTCAATCAAGTGTGAATTTTTCTGCCCTTTTCATTAAAAGAAAAAATCTCTTTAAGACTGTTCCTGTTTCGTGTGTTGTTTGTGGGTCCAAGTACTAGCCCTGACAGAAGCACAAGATACATGTTTTTTTGTTTTTTTTTTTCAACCAGCTTCCACAACATGGCAACGGCTGGTATTGTTTTCACCTTTTGTTACAGTGGGTCCACACCATTGCCACACTGGCATACACCTGCGGTGCGCCAAGTAGGCGGAATCTGCACATCATTTGATGACAGGGGCAGTGCTGACAGTACAGCTACACTGGGACCCATGACACAGTGGGGCACCGCCTGACGGTGAGTGGGCATCTAGTACAAATATTCTAATAATGCTTCATAAAGGTTTTAACTTCAAGAACTTTAAGCACTAACCAATGATTCAATATGGTATATACCCTCAAATATGCAAACCCATCTTCCTTATGGTATTAAAATGGTCAGTAACAAGCCAACTATAACAAAATTATAGGCTTATTTTACATTATATTTTAACAGCTATGAATAAACTGTTGAAACTCATGGTCTTTCCAGCTTGTCCATCTGTTCAGCCTCGGATCAGTGTCCAACTAGACTCGAGCCTACTTGTGCCCACAAACTCAGCCAGAAACCTGGGTGTCATGATTGATGACCAGCTGACCTTTAAGGTTCATGTGGCCTCAGTTTCTCGGTCTTGTCATTATGCTCTCTACAACATCAGGAAAATCAGACCCTTCCTGACCCAACAGGCCACACAGCTTCTGGTTCAGGCTCTTGTGATCTCACGCATTGACTACTGCAACTCTCTTCTGGCAGGCTTCCCTGCATGTTCATTCAAACCTCTTCAGATGATCCAGAATGCAGCAGCACGTCTGGTCTTCAACCAGCCCAAAAGAGCACATGTCACCCCGCTGCTAATTTCTCTTCACTGGCTTCCAGTGGCAGCCAGAATCAAATTCAAAGCACTTCTCTTGGCTTACAAAACAATCACAAGAACTGCTCCAGCCTACCTGGGATCCCTGATCCAGGTCTACTCTCCTTCTCGCCCACTACGCTCTGCATGCGAAAGACGCCTGGTGCTTCCAGCCCAGCACGGCTCTAAATCTCTAGCCAGACTCTTCTCTTCTGTTGTTCCCAAATAGTGGAACAAACTTCCAAGCTCTGTGCATTCTGCTGAGTCCCTTTCTACTTTTAAGAGACAATTGAAAACTCAATTGTTCTGAGAACACCTAGGCACTTAACCTGACTCTTCTCCTCTTTGCCCTTTGGGGTAGAGTAAGTCAGATGGTCCAAAACCCAGCACTTAATGATTATCTAGCACTGACAAAGTTGTGTGATGTTGTATGTAGATTGTCATCGTAAGTAGTGATACTGAGATTGTTGAATCTCAGATGCTGAGATCGCTACTGGTTATTACTTTGGTTTCCAAAAAAAAAAAAAAAAAAAAAAAAAAAAGGGGGGGGGGGTTGCGGCACTTCTTCTGCCACTAGACGGCAATACCTGTGACCAATCACACCTGAAGCACTTTTTGCACTTACTAAGGGTTTTTTCCTTAAGTCTAAATTCTTGCTTGTGTTGTACGTCGCTTTGGATGAAAGCGTCTGCTAAATGAAATTGAAGAATTGTAGAATTGTAGAAAGCTATTCTAAATGTACTAAATGTATTAATTCTGTTCTTAGAGCAGTTCTGTCTCTCAGAAATAATTGCAGTGCTAAAACTCCAATCTCCACATTCTCACCTCTGTTCTCGCTTCTACAGCTGGCATCCACTCAAACCCCACTGCTGCCAGTTGAATTGTTGACTGAAGTTCATTTGGTAATCATCATTTGAAATGTCTGCACGCATGTTGATAGCTTAGGTTTGTTTCCATGTCTCTTATCCTCAGCCTCTCAGTCCACAAACATGCAGAACATAGACTCATATTCCTGGCAACCTAATCCCTATTTCCCAGAGTGGCAAAAACAACTGAAAATTAAGGACAGTCCTATTTTTTGTCCATTTCAATAAGAGCTCTTTCATATATACGTCCCACAGTACCAAAATGCACCCACTTTGCTGTCACATTTAGCCACAACAAAACCAGATATGAAGTTGTCACACTGCACTGTTTACTGCAATATAAAGCTGCACCTTGCAGACAAGATACGGTTAGAGATATGACACACTTCTGGCCCCCTGATGAGCCCCTTCTGACAACATTGACTGTCTGAATGTACAGTGGCTAAATTGTGTGCATGTTATCCTCAACTCAGTGATTTCATTTAATTATCACATGGCTTTTTGAGTCTTTGCGCAGGTGGAATGGTTAAAGGGCTGTGTGTGTGTGTGTGTGTGTGTGTGCGTGTGTGTGTGTGTGTGTGTGTGTGTGTGTGTGTGTGTGTGTGTGTGTGTGTTTGCCGCCTGGTGTTTTATTTCCTCTCTGCCCATTGGCAGTGCAGTGGAACAGATTGTCAGCTTTGCATCACTGCTTCAATTATGCAACATTTGCAGTATGTATTTTTATCAGTAGCAAAGACACACTGGCCCTGCAGATCTCATGATACATGCAGAACCTGACACGGCACCAGCGAGGAAGTTCATGGTTTGAACAAGGACATGATCAGGACTATAGGTAAAAATAGTCTATCATGTATATTGGATAGTGTGCAAGAAAGAGGGTCTATGGCTTGCTGCCAGGGTGTCGGTTGCTCTTATCAGTTATTTTAAATTCGGCATGAAGATGCTCTAATAATCCTTTCATAACAGTCATACTACATACAGCCATAGACGTGTGTATGAACCGCTGCCCTGGTGCTGCTGGAGAACCTTGCCAATCTACAGACGGGGAAACTGTGGGCTCAAGTATCAATGTGTAGCAGTTGTTTCACAATGTTTTTACCTGTGGGTTTGGAAATAAAGCTTATGCATGTGTGCATCTGTTCCACAGTGACTGAGGTTTATAAAAAAGAATCAGATTAATATGCAGATCTATAAATCTGAAGAAAAGAATGTCTTTGTGAGTACACCCTGTTTTAGTCAGGGATCTACAGTTTTCTGGCCCGTGGACTACCAGCCAAGGCTGGGTTGCAGTTACATTATACATTATAATCCAGTAATCAAATATGCTTAAATGTATGTGAAATGTATATGTTGATAAAATAATATGAATGTGCTTTGTTCAGAAACTGCAGTCCGACATAATCATTAACAAATTTAATTAATTAAATGATAAATAAACTTAACACATTGCCAATATTATTACTGGTTCTAGTATTACTGAGTACTGTAAGTCTGGATGTGATTTGTGCAAATAATGTTGCCATAGTCAAGCAGAAGCCATTGCTCGACTGCTGTGGGCACAATCACAGTACTGCCTCTGTATTTCATTATTTCAAATGTATTAAAAAGTGGAAAACTACAATAGAAATTCAGCATTGTAAGGTTATATCACTGTCGATTGTGATAATTCTAAAGTACGCCATAAAAATGTGACACAACCTTTCTGAGCAATGTTTCAGTGCCTTAAGTACTAGAGCTCCACAAGGACATTTAACAAAATGTTAATTTAAAGTTGGTTAAATATCTTTCAAAAAAGAAAGCTGAGTGGTGCATCCCTCTTAAAAAGACTCTCCAAATAACAAATAAAAATATCATTACATTTATCGTGTAGTTTATATTACTTTGTTACATGTTACGCCTACCACCTGTCACAGGAAGCAGCATCTTTAGAGCAAAGGTCCAGATTATTTCAAGTCTGATTTAAGCAAAATCCAAAATCAAGTTCTATGCAAAAATGCACTAGAAGAGTTCAGCTGAAGCAAGTCCTATGAGGCTTGAACAAATTAAGTTGTGATCCTCTACGTAAAAGTGTCTTTCCAGACATGTTTTTTAATATGTAAAAATACTGTGCAATGATAAATATTTCAGATACCAAGCAGCTGAGCTATGCTCTTAACTGGCCTTAAAGAAACAGCACTAAACTGGTTTAATCTATACTTATCAGATTGTTCCCAGTTTGTTTATATTAATATTCAATTTCTTGATGTTAAATTCAGGCAAAATTGAAGTTATTGTTCATGGCTCCAAACACCTCAGAAACTCATTTTCTAAGCATATAATCTTTAGATGGCATTACCTTGGCCTCTAGCACAATTGTAAGGAACCTCAAAGTTATATTCGATCAAGATCATCTTTTGCTGCCTATATAAAACAAACTGGTGCAGAACACTGCTGCAGGTGTTCTAACGGGAACCAAGAAAAGGGATCATATTTCTCCTGTTTTAGCTTCTTTGCACTGGCTCCCTGTAAAATCCAGAATTGAATTTTTAATCGTCCTCCTTACTTGCAAAACTCTGAATGGTCAGGCTTCATCTTATCTGTCCCAGCTCATAGTTCCCTACCCACCCTCAAGATCACTACGCTCTGAAAACGCGGAGGATTACTTGTGGTTCTCAAAGTCTCCAAAAGTAGGATGGAAGCCAAAGCCTTCAGTTACAGTTCATGGAACCATCTTCCAGTTTTGGTCAAGGAGGCAGACACCATTTCCACTTTTAAGGGTAGACTTAAACCTTCCACTTTGATAAAGCTTAAAATTAGGGCTGGCTCATGTTGCCTGGACCAGCCCCTAGTTAAGTTGACATAGGTTTAATATGCCGGGTACTTTCAAAGCTACACTGAGCTCCTTTTTCCTTCTCTTGCTTCCTCCATCTGCAAACGCTCATGTCCGTTTACTGCATTATGCTAACTTCGTTGTCTCTCTGGAGCATTTGTGCTTCCTTGTTTCATAGTTTTCCTGGATCCTGGCTGCAATCTTGGCTGTGCTGATGCTGTGATCTTCCCTTTGGTTGTGCTGTGGCTGCACTGATACTGTAACTCTGGCTCACTTTGATCACGGTCTTGGTTTTGCTGTTTCTGTGGCCCTGTGTCTGTGTGTGTGTGTTATGGATCCTGATTGGCGCAACCTTCTACTGCAATTATTATGTGTCATGCCTCCACTATCAATATACGCCAAGGACTCTTATCAGCACCCACAACATTTTCACGTAACATCACATGCTATCACAGAGTGCATTTAGTAATTTTACACCTATCACTATTGTAATATGACATGCTACTGTTACCATTATTTCTGTGCATCTCTCCGCAGACGCTCTTTCTAAGGTTTCTTCCATTTTTCCCCCCATTACAGGGTTTGTTTGGAGTTTGTTGGAGTTTTTCCTTAGGCTAGACATATCAAAATGGCGAGTGTAGTTAGCATCTTTTGTTTCTTTATGCTGAATGGCTAACAGTGTTATGGGTGGGTTTTTTTTGGAGAAAGTGGAGGAAAGCTCTAGGGTCCAGTCTACATCCCAAAACTGCACAATCTACCCTGTTAGCTGTCAAAAGTTTGATTATGTGTAGCACCGGTATCACACCACTAACTGCGCCACTGGACCAGTTCTAGGCTCTAAGGAGTGGGGAGCAAGAATAATTACACCAGAGACCGTTGCTGTAAATAGAAAAGGCCGGCAATTTACTGAATGTAAAACACACATATAAAACACAGTACATAAAACCAAAAATACCCTGCAGGTTCCCAATAACAAGGTAAGTATAAATGGAAAAAAAAAGTATTTCACTCTTTCTTTTTGTTCTTTAGTTCACCTAGTTTATTTTAGTAAAGCTAATCTAATTTAATTAGACCAGTCTCTTTTTCCTAGGTTGTACCTATCTTAGGATTCCTATTTTTCTTCCTGAGTTAACTGTTTTTTCTTTCTTTTACAGGTAAGAAAATACCTTCAAAACCCAAGTAAATCAAAATGGACCACTGTTATTCAAATCACATTCAAAAATATAAACATATGAAAATAAAAGTATGACACTTTAAATTTAAGTTCAAGTCCAAATGTGAGTTCAAGTGTTCAGTTCGATTCAGTCCAAAAAAAATTACTGCACAAATCTCTCATTTACACAGCTTACACACACTTTTATAACATTCACAGTCTTCATAAACCCAAAATATTAACTTATGACGGAGCATTTCTTTGTAAACAGCTACGTTTTTAGCGTTAGCTCTCCGCCGGAAAAAAAAAGTACAACACGGTGAAAATGCATGAAAATAAACATAAGACTCACCAAAACCGATGTGGCTTAGTTCTCATAAAATCCCCGTCAGTTCCCGACCAGGTAAGTTATGTTTTTCGACTGTTTTATTGACTTTTTTCACTGCTTTTTCTGTTAATTAATCACCGCTCATTTTCTCCGATTCCTCCTCTGCTCTCTCCCTCAGGTCTCTGCTGCAGCGTCACTGAGGTGCTGCGTCTGTGTTGCTGGTCCCTTACAGGGGCAGCGACGTTATTTCCTGTCAACAGACTTTTAATCTTAAACACTAAATGATTGCTGAATTAACATTTTTAATTAACTCTGATGATTAATTGACATTAAATGAATCACTTTTTAACTTTCAAACTTATTTATGCAGCTTTTATTCAACTATTTATTCTTATTTATGTCATATTTAACATGGGTTACATATGCTAATGCAATTTCTACTCTCTGTACTGACAAATCTACTCTTTGCAGAACAATTCAGGTTTCTTTACTAACGGTGAGTCCGCCCCTTTCATATAGTGTTTAGACAGCATTTGGCTTTTGTAGAAGATAGAAGGCAGATTTATTAGTCATTTGTCCTTGATCCTGCTACATCTTTGGAGTTGAAGGATGAGTTGATTAAAATCAGCAGCTACTATGAAAAGTCCATCTGGTTCTGGACATGTTGCTGCTGGTACCATCATTCAATTCCTGCAGAGCATTTTTCGAATTTGCATCAGAGTCATGTGTCCTCTGGCTCCCAACACGGTCCGTCGATCCAGTGCAACAGCTTGATGTTAGGGGTTAACTATGTCTCTTTGAAGATGTGCACAGAGCAGTCTCTGATTTCCCGTTGCTGAGTGAACCTCAATCACATCTCATCCACTTTATTCTCTCGCGACCAGACATTAGCCAGAAGAAGGCTTGGTAGAGGAACAGCTTTCGGTCCAAGTCAGGTCAGCCTCACACTGATGCCAGCTGTCCTCCCTCTCTTTGTCTGGTGATTTTGGTTTTGTTTTTCCGCTCTGGTCTAACTAGCTGCTCGGCGTGTGCCACTGGTGGGGATCCTCCCACAGTCTGCTGCATTCAGTCCAAACGCCACACAACTTTTCTAGATGTTAGTAAGTGCTTCTCTATCATAGAAAAGTCTTGCTTAAGCAAGAGTCAAGTCATGTCAATTTTATTTATAAAGCACATTTTTACAAAACACGGTTTGCGTCAGAGGGCTTTACAGGGTACGACATCCCTCTGCCATAAGACCCCTAAGGATGGACAGATGAGCAATAAATGTCGTAAATAACAGTTGAAATACTATGGGGGCCATGGTGTCGAAAAAATAGCAAAATATAGGAAAAAAGTAGCAAGGATTGCAAGAGCTAGCTGCCTGGAATTCGTTTGAATCTCAGATTTTAGAAAAGTGCAGATGTCTCCAGTCACAGTAGGTAAGTGTAAAAAAACACCTCTGTAGTGATAAACTTTGCACTGACACAAGAAAGTTTAGTCACGGTCAGACATTTTAGCGGACAGAAACATAAGAAAAACAGTTTTAGTGTTTGGGATCCTTGATGTCTTTTAAGTAGCACCGCTGCAGGTCAGCAAGGAAATAATAGAGACAAAAAGGTAATTTTATTCCAAGAAGGGTATAAGCATGTCAGTACTGGTTTAGGGTGGACTTGAATAAATGGGAGCATATTCTTTAAATTTCCAGTCCCAACTGATAAAGATTTATGAAGACCAGAATTGTATAGTCCTCCACAAGAGCCTTACTGCCAACAATACGTTAATGTAATGACTCAAGTTGGACATGTTGAGTGTTGAATTTGGTGAAACTCAACCTTCAACCAAGCTGCCATTTCTACAGTTGTTCCCACTTGTAATCCACAAATCTGAAGCCTGTTCTGCAGTATCCTAATGCCATATATTGTCACAGGCAACTCTTCCAGGATAAGGCTGTGAGCTAAATCTGAAATTCTGAGCATCAAATGGTCCAAACTGGCATTTCTGAACAAAACATGCAGTTCCTGACAAAAAAAAAGTTATATTAATCCCTTTTCAAAGCCCTCTGGGAAATTAAATGCAGCACTCAAAGACGCAATAAATCGTCGTCTGTTTGATGACCTCACAGCAGCACTGGGGCAATATTTTTGAGAGGTTATTAGTTAATTGCCTCAGCAAAACCTGCTTGTGAGAAAAAAAATGGAAATATAATGTCCTCAAAACCACAATGTATCTCATAAACAAAGCATCTCTATACAATTATTGCACCTCTAACTGCAGTTTTTATGTGCATTGCCTCAGGGTCCAGTCAGTATTATCTTTGTCTATGTTAAGCATTCTGTGTGTGTCCTGTGGTTATGTGATCTTTTTCCTCCCATCTGAGAGCTTAGGAAGCAGCAGGTAGTCTTTTTAAGTCTTAACAGAAACAAAACTGGCCCAAAACCCAGTCCACACAAGACAGATGGACTGATTTGTCTCAGCATCAGGCTTATGTGTGCGTGGTTGTAAAGGCTTATGAGTTCAACCACTGCATTTCAAACACTTTATTTTTAGTATGCACCCAGTTGGCAGTGTATTAGGTACACCCAGCTAAAACTAATGGAGTCTAATACAACAGTCCTGCAATAAATCCTGCTTTCATGAAGATTAGAATGCCTTTGTTGAGGTGGATTTCGAGAGGCATTAATTCAAATTTATGGTCATTTTGGATGGTGCTGTTTGTGTTGCTGTTGAACGTATTTTAACCTACTATCATACATATGCATGGGGTGGACAAAATTTAAAACAAAAACCACTTGTCGGTAGGATACAATATAATTAATCTGTACAGTTGTGCAGGCTGTCCCTGCTTAATCTCTTTATGGAGCTGTTCCACCCTCCTCTGCATTGTGTAAAGTATTTTTGTGTTATGTAGTTGATTCTGTGCCTTAGTGGTGCATGTTCAAAAGAAAGTTATAGGTTATCAAATTGCCACAAACCAATTCCAACAGAGACTTTTTGCGTCCATGGGCACTGAGTCCCCTGGGCATTTTGTATATCAGCCCTTGTTGTGGCTTTGAAAAAGTTTTATGATTTTGGTTAGATTAATTATTCTTCATTTTACAGCTAACAAAATCTTCTACTTAAGGTGTCTGTCTGTAAAAATCTATTTAAAGCTCATGTAGGTAACACTGGGCATTAACAGTTCAAATCTTAAGAACAGAGGCAAACATTCCAAGGCCATGTTTTATGTTCCAGACAGCTCTGAACTCAGAATGTCTGACCTCTTAAAGTTAACTTGTAAAGTCAGGGCAAATCCATCTACCCTGACTTCATGAAGAAGCAGTTGTCTAATATCTCGCCATGATGGCAGCACTCATGAAGGGGCCCATTGTAAAGTTAAGCTATTGAGGTGTATTATGCTTTGTTTATATGGGTCTTATCTTGAGGTCAGAGGTTAATGGATGGTTAGGCCTTGGAGTCGGATGTCCGGATTACTGGCACCAGGCTTAAATGACATGGAATGTGGCCCCTTGGGGGTTTTTTTGTGATTGATCACAATAGGTGAGGAATGTGTAGATGCTTGTACCTATATAAGAGACATGCATGAGCTGTAAGAGAGAGAGATTCGCATTGGCCCTGAATCCTCTCCCAGGCAGACCATGGTGCCTGGTGAATGCTGAACTTTGTTGTAATAAATTGATTCTTATGCAACCAAGTCAGTGTCAGCGGCGGTTTCTTCATCGTCCACACATCATTGCTACTTAGGAAACAACGACACTATCAACTAAAATGCAACATAAAGTGTATTTGTCTTTATTTAATTACAATAATACAAAAAAGGCAGCTTCCTGGGGACTGGACGGTGTGCTATACTTTCGGGGTAACACATTGCTCAGCCTTCCTGGAAAAGTTTACTCCAGTGTGCTGGAAAGGAGGCTCCATTTGATTGTCAAACCTAAGATTCAGAAGGTGGAATGTGAATTCTGCCATGGGTGTGGAACAGTGGACCAGGGTTTTCCCATCAAGTCTACAATTGCTGTGTGGACTTGGAGAAAGCCTATGAACCCGTACCTTGGGGAGTCCTGTGGGTGGTGTGTGTGGATGTGGCTGTCACTGATTCATTTGGTGATATTCATGGACAGGATCTCATGGTGCAGCCAGGGGAGGAAGGGGTATGGTTTGGGGCCCTAAGAACTGCATATCAGCTTTTTGCAGATGATGTTGTTCTATTGGCTTCATCACACCATGACCTCCAGCATGCACTCGGGTAGTTTGCAGCCAAGTGTGAAGCAGATTGGATGAGAGTCAGCACCAAATCTGAGGCCATGGTTCTCTTCTGAAAGTGGTGGATTGCCCCTCTGGGTTGTGGGGGAGTTTCTTCCCCAAGTGAAGGGGTTCAAGTATCTTGGGGTCTCGTTAGCCAGCGAGGGTAAAATGAAGCATTAGATGGGCAGGCATTTTGGTGCAGCATCAGCAGTGATGCAGACACTGCTGTGACCGTCAACTCTTATTGCACAGACTGGAATACTTGACTGGCCTTAAAGGATCGACACTAAGCTGGTTTAAATCACACTTATCAGACCGTTCCCAGTTTGTTCATACTAATGATCAATCCTCCATGCATACTAAGGTCTGCTTCAGAGTACTGAAAGGTTCTGTGCTTGGACCAGTCCTTTTCACTTTATATATGCTTCCCCTAGGCACGCATTTGTCATCTAGGCTGGATTACTGTAACTGCTGTGCTGCTGCACATGTTGTGACGGGAACCAAGAAAAGGGATCATATTTCCCCTGTTTTAGCTTCTTTGCACTGGCTCCCTGTAAAATCCAGAACTGAATTTAAAATCCTCCTCCTTACCTACAAAGCTATGAATGGACAGGCTCCGTCCAATCTGTCCCAGCTCATAGTTCCCAATCAACCCTCAAGAGCACTGCGCTCTGAAAATGCAGGGTTACTTGTGATTCCCAAAGTCTCCAAATGTAGGATGGAAGCCAGTGCCTTCAGTTACCACACTCCTCTCATATGGAACCATCTTCCAGGCTCGGTCAGTCCACTTTTACAGGTAGACTTTAGACCTTCCTCTTTGATAAAACGTATAATTAGGGCTGACTCAGGTTACTGTCTAGGATACACTGGGCTCCCTTTTCCTCTTGTCTTTTTACTGCATTACACTTCAAACCCGGTTGCCTCTCGTGCTCGTGCTCCTTCTTCGTGCTCCCTTGTTTTGTAGTTTACCCAGATCTTGGCTGCGCCTGGATTGTGGTGATGGCTGTGCTGATGCTGCGACCCTGCCTTTGGTGTTATTCAAATTATCAGCAGATGCTCGCAGTTTCGATCCGTGTATCATTGCATTTTAAAACGACAATACTGAGCTAGCTAGCTAGATAACTTGGACATTAATGAAACTCACAGAGGATTATTAAAAGGTAGCTTCTAGCATGAGAAACAGTTTGTAATCCCTGTATGTGACTTCGAATGAATACAAATGTAATGTAGATAACTTGGACGTTAATGAAAACTCGCCCTATAAGAAACTGAAAAGTATTCCTGCAGACTTCAATGCCTCCGATCAGGTAACAAGTTTGGGGATACTTTCTTTTCCTTGCAGGCTTCTTGGTGGACGTAGTCACCTCAGAAGTACGTCTGTTTGCCTCAAGGTCCTGCCCCTCTCTTTTGGCCACTAAAGAATCCATCCGTATGTTGTACATAAGCTCTGGAGAAAGTTTGCGAATACATGACTGTATCCCGAGGCGAGAATTCTCCTTTCTTCGTCCATAGCATTTCGCTCTTGTCAATTTCTTCAGTTTCATCCTCTAGTTCGGGTTCAGAATCAGAAGTGAGATTGGCGTCGACATGACCAGAAGCATCTGGCTTCTTGAAGAAGTATTGCCAAAGATTTGTGCTGTAACAGCCCCAATTTAGTTCTTCTGCAATACGTTTTTCCTGCTCCATCACACAGCTTCCAAAAGTAGCAGTAACAGTTACTAGCCTACTTTAAATGCAGGAGCGGCTGCTTAAGTAGCCATGTGGTTCCTCTTTGACACGCAGCTGATTGGCCGAAAAAGGGAACAAAAGCACGTGAATAGCCAAAGAAAGCCAGTATGCTAATTTACTGCGGTATCACCACACCCCAAACTAGGAACCGACTTTTCCTTTAAAACAACCCAAAGTCAAATACAAAGTTTATGGTTCTAAGGCCCCCAATACTGTTATTTGCTTCATTGTGATATTAACTTGCATATTCTGCAAAAAAACAAAAATCACTGATTGTACCGGGCCGACTTACTACTGGTTTTCTGGTGGCAGGTCACAATTATGCACAATGCAAAATAAAAATATCTGTTGCATATCTAAACAAATTCAATAATAACAGTACTTTTACCAACCATGTTCATTTCATCATCTTGTTTCTACCTTGTAAATTAATATTACAGATCATAAATAATGTTTATGAACCATGTCAGCCATCACCCTCCCTCTAATTTCCTCTCTGTCCTCATACACTATATAACAGAGAGGGATAATAGTTCAATAGGCTGTGCTGGAGAGACTGTATATCAGGCCTCATTGACCATTGTAGTTGTACTCAGGGGAACTGTGTAGTCCAAGCAATTCTCTTTTGCTGTAATGAATCAAAGATATATTTCAGAATACTTAAGTATGCCTGTGTGAAAGTGTAATCTGTAATATGCTCTTAGGCCTTCTGGCTGTGGGACACAGTGAGCTTACTAGTTACAGCAATTTGCATCTTCCTCCTTGTCAGCTTGAGTTATATAAGCCTTTATCTTGCAATGTGCTGATTCAAACATCTCCTGCTTTCCCTGCTTGCGCTTAATTGGCTCTGCAAAGCCTTTTATCAACCCCCACAGCCTTTGTGCCGAATTACTCTTCATAATCATGACACCATGATTTCTGAGCTTCGTGATTAAGTCAAGCTTACAGGTGCATTTCAATAAAGGCTCGGGCAGATGTTCACTGCAGTTGGCCTGAAGGAAACTCCAGTGGCTGTTGAGATAAAAATCTGAATTGTCCCCCATGTTTTGTTCCTCACATTAACTAGATTCAACTGCAGCTATACTCTCAATGAAGATAAACCACCCATCTCTCTTATTTCATTTCACAGTGTCATGTCACTCCTGTCTGTTCCTCTGAGAACCGACTCCATTTTAACACTAAATGCCAAGACAGCCACTCTCAAAAACAGCCTTTGAAGTTTCTAAAGCTTAAATGACTCAGTCTTGTGGTTCTGCTGAGAGCTTTGGGGAAGGCGCCTGGTAATTTATTTCCTGTTGTGATGACACATGAAAGCATCTAGCTGTCAGATGCCTTAATGATGACTGCACTGTGTGAAATCTCGTTCTTCAGCTCAAACAGATTCATTTTTTAACACACAGATGCCTACCACTTTGTATAGAGTCACTCTGGAAGCAGGAATAATCTCAGTGGTTAAAGAGGTTATGTAATGTAAATCTAGGTCTGTGAACGCAGGTGAAACCAACTTTGCTGGTGATACATGGTTTTACTCACAGGTCACTCATCAGCATTGGAGAAATCAGCTCATCACTTCTGCCAACTGTGTTATCCTGCTGGTGGAGGTTTTCTAGAAACATCAGAATAAAAATTAGAGGAAAAGGTGGAAATAAACATCAGCTTTGTTTCATTGAATTTTATTCAATAAGTTAACACAACTTTGGCAGTTTTTTTACACAATAATGTCAAGGACGTTCCTTTTTCATTTGCTGTAACCTGCTGTTCCTTCCAGCTGATGCCATCAGGATAGTCAACAAAATCAGATAGTAATGGCAACCCACAGTCCTGCCCCATATTCACGTTCTCATCCCTTCTCTTTAGTGGATATATGCATGCAGATGCCAATAAATTGCAATCCTGTTTCTGCACCACTCAGTCAGTCTAGCCTGTTCTCATTCTGAAGGTGTGAAATAATGCTGCTTCTGCAGGGATTTTGGTGGAGCATCAACAGCAGACACTGAAGAATACCTGGAGCACAATATGTAGATGCGGAAGTTCACTGACAAAGCAGCAACATGTGACGACTTGGGATGAGAACGTGTCACTCAGTCAGACACAAAGCATCTAGCTAGCTACATCAGGGGAGCAGGGGGAAACAGATTTGCATAATTTCAGAAGTAGTGGGTAATTTCCAATGCAATGTTTCAAACAGAGCTCTAGAAATATCACCAAACACATAAGCTGTTTTAACTTGGTGATCTGCCTTGCTGCTGTAGCTACAGGCACAGTAGAATAGCTGTTTCTGGGCTTCAGGCCAGAGGGAGGGGCTCTGCAAAGGGGATTACTGATGAATATGGCAGCGCTGTCCAGGAAGATAGCTGGGCCACACTAATTATAGTTCACAGTTCACCAGCCATGCTTGCGATGACTGTCAGTAATACCCCAGAGCGGCCCTCCTCCCCTGGTCTGGCTGCACTTGCTGTCAGTGTCATGTCAAGACGAGCATATGAATGCCCTCAAATTGGGATGATTATTACCCAGTTAGAAAGTACGCTATTAACATAAATGTGTCATAACATCACGGTCAAAGTTTAAGAAAGATGGAAGAAAAAAAGACAAAAAAAGAGTAGAACTGCTTAGATAAAGTGGATGGATGCATAATGCTATTAATTTTAGACTTTTTCATCAGACATTACATGATGTGTTTTTGACATTATCTGGTTGATTCATAATGTAAAATGTCCTTGACAATAAAGTCATTTTTCAGTGGCGCTGCCCAGCTGGCGACCCGGATTTGTGCTGCTGTTTTTATGCTTTAATGTTTTTTTATCAGACGTCTTATGTGGTTTATATCCTGTGCTGTGCTGTGTGACTGTGACAAGTGTGTATGTTGGCTTGAATGCCATGGCGACTTTTGCACAAGGACTTCTTTTGGCCCTGATAATCTGGCGATTGTTCTTAGCATGCGGCACAATTCCTTGTACGGATACAGAGCTGCCGCTGAGCTACAGCAGAGATGCGCTGCTGTCCCTCCGCTCTATAGGAATGATCCCACCTGTGGATCTCCTCGAGGAGGTGAAAGCACAACCGACAAGAGGCAGACTGCGGAGGAGAGGCAGGAGAGAGGGAATAGCGTCTCAGACAAGGAGGAAACAGACCTCCGCTGCCCAGTTTGATTCTCAGCAACGTACGATCACTAAATAGCAAAATGGAGGAAGTCTGCATCAACACCAAGATATGCCAGGGATACAGGGGAATCGTGACTCTGTCATCCAGCTCGAGGATGAATAATTAATAATTTAGTTATTATTAATTAATCACTAAATCAATACCAAAATACGCACCTCATAATGCAAAATGATGACTTAGAAACATGAATTGGTATGAAGATGAAGTGGAGTAATGGGACTCAACTTAGGCTATCAGGAACAATAAGTTTACATTAAAAATTAGAGTTTAAAAACCTTGGAGCACCACCCATTAAGATAGAAAGGTTGATAGCCTGTCCTAACAGAGGCACATGTGCCTTAACTGGCATTACAGCTGCAGCTTACTAATCCTCTATGTGCCCCTTTCGATGCTGGCTTCAGACTGGGGTTAGCGTACCCCTGTGGGATCCTATTTGTTTTACTTGCCTGAACAAAAGAAAACAATCTAACAATAGATCATGTCATAATCTAACAGTTACAAGAGTAATTTCCTACGTTCAAGAGTTTGCCTATATGAATTTTACTTCAACTAATAATTCTTCCTCCCTGATGGCAACAAAGGCACAGAGGTGGTAAGACTTATCAGGGTGCTCAAGGAGCTCTCAGCTGTGAACAGATGCAGGACATGATCTTCCTCACTTTTTTGTTTTTGTTGTTTCTTGTTTTCAGTTTCTCAACTTCAACAAGATAATTAGATAATATATCATAATAATTCATATAATAATAATAGCATTCCAATCCCATCCGGTCACCAAAGAGAAAAACACAGGACTCACAACTTAACTTGATCCAGCCATACAGCATTGGGTTACACTTGATGCCAAGGGCAGTATGAAAACGCAAGATGACGGCTTAAACCAGTTCAGAGAGAGCCCTAATGCTCCACACAGTGGGACAACCAACCAACAAACCAACAACTCATCTGAAAGACCATTAGTCGTTAAATAAGTAGCCTAATAAAGGGGTAATTAGTTACAGCACATAGCCAAAACAACAACCCACAGGTCTTCCGGACTCAGCCAGGCAAAAGTCACTTGCAGTAATTTCAATAGTTATTTTAAAGTTTACTTCTAGCAGGTACTATTCATGATCTGGCTTGTTGCATAGGTATTAATGCTGAGTCAAAAGTAGGCGTCAAGGCGCTCGCATTGCTCACAATCTGCCACTACTCCCGTTGATTTCTCTCTCTGCAAAGTAACCATAGCAACCATTTAAAGCCTCCTCTACTCAGCATCTGACTCAGTCTGACACAGGCACTCACTTAGACTTTATGACTTGATCATACTGACTTGTGTGTATACACTGTTGAGTTTGTGTTAGGCCTCACGCAGGGGCACCAAATATGTAGCAGTTCAAATAGGGGATCTATTAATTATTTGGAATTAATACAAATTATTAACAAATTAATAAATCAATACCAAAATATGTAGCTATAACTCATAATGTAAAATTATGACTCAGAAACATGAACTGGTATTAAGATAGAAAGGTCCATAGCCCATTTTGCCTTATAAATTAATCTAATCTTATAATTTGAAGTTTTATTAAACTACTTACTACACAGCAAAACTACTCCTAGAAAGACAACAAATGAATGAGTTTAAGGACAAGTACAGATACATGATGAAACAGTGAATGCAGCAAAGACACAAAGTGAATAAATGACTAAATGAACAAGTAACTCATAAATGAAGCAACAATAAAATGAGGGGATAAAAACCAGAGAGTAACTGAATTAGATGTGACATCTAGACTTAATCAGGTGCACTGAAATAGTGCAAGATGATCAAGCAGATGAAAAGTTAAGATTAAAGAAAAGTCAATGTCAAGGATCGATCAACAGCAGAGAGGCAACCTATCCCATAAAACATTAAAGGAAAATTACAGAATTAGAGAATAACCCATAATTGCATTAATGAGAGATCCTAACCCAGGTCTAACACTTCCTATGTGTCCCTATCATTTAAGAGCATCAACCCCATAAAAGCACAGGAAAGATCGTTTCACCTTCTTCAGAAGACTTGATGCCATGGAAATGGTTCACTCTGGAAAGTTGCAGTGTGGCCTTTGTGAGGACACTGGACGGGCAGCTCTGTTATGCTTTTGCGGTTCCAGTGGCTGGCCTCGGTCGGTTTGAATGTTGCTTGAGTTTGTTTCCTCCATCTCTCTCTCTCCATGAACAGCTGGGTCATCTTCTGACACCTCATGTGGCTGAGAGGAGATCACGATGACAGCTTCTCAGGCTTCATTTCATTCGAAGTCTCTCTTTGTCTAACAGTCTGTCTCGTGCAAAGTCCTCTGGTTCTGAATTGTCATTTAGAACACTTGTAGCACAGGCCGTTTCCAAAGTTCTTTAACAGCAGCTCACAGCATCTCATGGCTGCAGCACAAGCAGCCCGTATTCGAAAATCAGTTAGTGTGGTCCTCTCTTACAGTCTGGAGATGTGCGGATGTGTGTCACGTGATGGTTGCACAACAAAAGCATAAATTGTCAGTTTCTATGATGTAGGGATCTCCTGATGTCTCCTTGAGTCTTTGCAGGAGCTCAGTTGACAGCTCCTCGCCCCAAATGAGTCGTAAGTTAACTCAAACTGTCGGTCGGACAATAAAATCTGTCATAATTTAGTTCTGCTTACCAGAGTCATAAATTCAACAAGGCAGTTAGGTCCATTAGCTGACCCTAGGTGTGAAATCTCCAAAAGAAGTTTCTGTTTTGTTTAGGCATTTGAATATCTTCTTATCAAGAGTTGTCCCCATCATCCATTACAATAGTAACAAAGAAAAGAAAATAGCAGAGTAGAGAAATACATACCTTCGCTCTCAAGTTCCAAACCAAAGAGAACGTTAACTACGAGGGAGGTGAACTTCCGTCCACAGTGGGAGAATCCATTTCTTAAAGTTTTTTACAACACAACATACACTGGAGATCGATATTAGAGAACAACCTACAATTTCCTAAATATCAAAGTCTCTGTGTAGTCATATTTAAAATGATCCAAAAGGGAGTAAAAGAGCAGTATTTTAAGCATATTTCATGAGTTACATATATTCTAAAACATAGTAAAACTTAAATGAGATATTTTAAAAAGAACACTGATCAAAATTAGAGAACACTTTCAGATACCTCCTAGTTATTGGTGTTAATCTGGCACCCGGTGCTAATTTCCTTAATTATCTGACAAACCCTATTTAACTGGCAGCCTAACTTTCCAGTCTTCACTGACTTTGCAAGATGGTGAGCCATTCTAAAGTGACTGAAACCGTCCAGCAGCAGGTCGTCCAGATGAAGCCCAAAGGGATGAGCCCATCAGCCATAGCAAAAGACGTTGGTCATTCCAAATCTGTGATTTCTAGAGTATTGCATCTTTACAACGTTACAAACTCATTCTACTCCCCCGAGATGGCTGGTCATCCACAAAAGACAAATGCAAAAAAGGACAGGATAATGCGGAGAATCTCAATGGGCAATCGGTTCAACACTGCAGCTGGAATTGCTCGCCAGTTCAGTGCTGAACAGGGTAAGGAACTGTCTCGTCATACAGTGTCTCGACATTTAAGAGCATTTGGACTGAAAGCCCGCTCTGCAGTGACCAAACCTCTCATTAGCAGGAAGAATCAAAAGGCTAGACTAACCTTTGCTGAGGAGCATGTTGTGTGGACAAAGGAGAACTAGTCCAAAGTTAACTTTAGTGATGAAAGCAAGTTTAGTTTATTTGGGCCCGATGGGAAGAACCTTCGACATGTGGTTCCTCCCCTACGTTTATCACCCAGTCAGCCAGCAGTTTTCATGCAGGACATTGCCCCCTGTCACACAGCAGTTCCTTGAAACTGATAACACTGAAATAATGAAATGGCCTGCCCAGAGTCCAGATCTAAACCAAATAGAAAACCTCTGGAAAGTCCTTGGCAACAAAGTTATGGCCAAGAAACCCACTACAGTCACCCAACTGTGGAAAAGACTGAAAGAAGAGTGGACCAAAATCACACCAGAGCAGTGTGAGAGACTAGCGATGTCCTATGGCCGCAGATGTGCTGAAGTCTTTCAAAGCTTTAGCTTGTACACTTCACTACACTTCAGAAGATTTAGTTGTACTCTTTCTCTGTGCTACAGTCATTTCTGTTCTCTAATTTCGATCATTGTGTTTTCTGCAAAAAAAAAAGGTTTTTATTGTTGAAGTGCCTTGGTTATTTTGTAAAACACTGTTGTAATAGCATGGTATAGCCACAACAAACATTCCTTCAAATGTTGCAATGAAGATTACATTATTTATGAAAAAATCAAGTGTTTATAAATTGTTCTTTAATTTTGATCTCCAGTGTACGAACTTGATATTAATTGCATTACTTCTGTTTACAATGAAATGAGTACAGAAAATAATTTTGTAGCAATTAAACAACACAGTACCTTAAAAGAATGAAATATAAAAACCAGGAAGTTATCCCTCACAAATGTACTCCGGCTTGCCCAGTTTGCTCCTTCAAAAATAAAAGTCTATATAAAAATAAAAGTCCATTTCTCCTAATTAAGGTCAAAATAAAAAATTGTTTATAATCTAGTGTAACACAAGATTATCCATCCATCCATCCATTTTCTTCCACTTATCCGGGGTCGGGTCGCGGGGGCAGCAGCCTAAGCTGCATCTTTACAACGTGTCGGGGTTGTGAACGCTGGTGCGCTTTTTAACTGCTGCTGCTCCCCAGCTTTCTTAAAACTTTTTAGTAATTTTATCGCCTGTGGACTTTGCAGTTGTTATCCTTATGGTGAGCAATCGTTAACCTAATCCTCCTTTCTCGTAAATTAGCTGGCATCCGTGTCTGTGTGTGTTTGGACTAAGATTAGCCTACCTGCTGCCTCCGCTGCTGCCACGGCTTCGGCAACTATGTGGGCTAGTTGTGTGTGGCTTGTGCTGGCCTGGACTATCCTGTCCTTAGTCCATCATCCAACGACAGCACTGCTCGAGTTTTCTGCCGCTGAGCTTCTTAAGCTCCGCTTCCACTTGCATGCGCCACCACCACTAGCTCTTCTCCTGCACCCGGACATTGTACACCTTCCCCGTCGGAAATACATTCACCGCGGTTCCTGCCGGAACCTCCGCTGGGACGGATCCAACTCCATCAAGTCTTTCTGGTCTACTGCTCAGCGTCCACTGAGGAACACCGGTCGTCGCGCTGATCACAGTGTGCTAGCCCGCCTGGCTAGGTTCAGCTGGCACAGCTGCCAACCACAGCAGGACTACTGTCAACTTCGGTCTTTTTAACATCCGTTCACTCACGAGTAAGGGATGTCTTGTGCAGGATCTCCTTGCTGACCGCAAGTTAGACTTTTTATGTTTAACTGAAACGGGGCAGCAGCCGAATGACTTTACTCCACTTAATGATGCTACTCCTCTGGGGTTTGTTAACATCGCTCAACCTCGTGATTCCGGTCGAGGGGGAGGTCTCGCGATAATTTACCGCGAAAAGTGGAGGATAGCGCCTGTGAATGCTCCTGTCTGTCACTCATTTGAGGCCACTGTATGTCAGCTCTCTGGCCCTATTCCTACTATTGTTGCCACCTTGTATCGCCCACCGAAGCCTAACAAGGATTTTATAACCGACTTCTCAGCCTTCCTGATGCACCTTTCCACACTCTCACCAAACATAATACTTCTGGGGGATTTTAACATTCATATGGACAATGCCAATAATACTCTCACCAAAGACTTCACATCCTGTTTGAACAGTTTTGGACTGCAGCAATATATCAATTTTCCCACACATGCTAAAGGACATATCCTGGACTTAATCTGCTGCTCAGGTGTTACACCTGTTGGCTGCAAAGCAGATTCCCTCCCTCTCTCAGACCATATGTTTTTATCGTTTAGTGTTAATCTCTCACTCTCCAAATCCAACCCTCCACGCAATATAACTATCCGTAAAATTAAGGACATCAACCTGGATAATTTATCCTCTTGTATCAACAGACTTCCCAGTCTAGACAGGTTTTCTACCCCAGATGAACTGCTCTCACACTACAACAACAGCCTTCATAACCTTTTAAATACTTTTGCTCCACTCAAAACTAGATCTGTGTCATTCACTCATACTGCACCTTGGTTCACTCCCACTTTCAGACAGTTAAAAGCAAAAGGACGTCAACTTGAAAGACCCATCCCACCCATGCACTCTCAGTATTCACCCTACCTTCAGTCAATGAAGTTTCCAAATTCATTAAGAAATCCAAATCGTCAACCTGCCAGTTAGACCCTCTTCCCACTGTCCTTGTAAAAGCCACCCTCCCCTCTCTGTCCCCTCTCATCACAGACTTCATACACTCTTCCCTTACCACTGGTGTTGTTCCTTCTGCCCTCAAAACAGCTGCTGGAACCCCAATACTCAAGAAACTTGGTTCGGATCCCAATAACCTCAATAATTTCCGCCCAATCTCAAATCTTCCATTCATTTCCAAAATTCTTGAAAAAACAGTTGCTGCTCCACTTCACACCCATCTATCCTGCAATAATTTATATGAACAATTTCAATCTGGTTTCCGTCCCTTCCATAGCACTGAAACAGCACTCCTTAAAGTCACTAATGACCTCCTCCTTGCTGCTGACTCTGGTTCACTATCCATTCTCCTTCTGCTTGATCTGACTGCGGCCTTGGACACAGTTTCCCACACCATCCTTCTGGACAGACTTTCCTCTCTTGACATCACAAACACACCTCTTAACTGGTTTCATTCATACCTTTCAGGCCGCACTCAGTTCATTCAGTTAAAATCATTCACCTCCCATCCAGTCCCCGTTACATCAGGTGTTCCCCAGGGCTCTGTCCTGGGGCCCCTGCTGTTCATTATTTACCTTCTCCCCCTCGGGTACATTTTCCGCAAACATCATATTCACTTTCATTGCTACGCGGATGACACCCAACTCTACCTTTCAGCCAAACCTAACTCCACACTCCCACCTTCGTCCCTCACCAATTGCCTCCTTGAAATAAAATCCTGGTTCACCTCTAACTTCCTTAAATTAAATTGCAATAAAACAGAACTTCTTTTAATAGGCACAAAATCTATGTTAAACAAACTCCATAATTTCTCTATACCCGTCGATAACTTCTCCATCTCTCCCTCCCCTCAGGTTAAGAATCTGGGTGTCATCATCGACAGCACCCTCTCCTTCGCCTCCCATGTCAATAATATCACTCGGTCTGCCTACTTCTATCTTCGTAACATCAACCGGCTTCGTCCTTCTCTTACTCCTCACTCAACTGCTGTTCTTGTTCACAGTCTGGTCACCTCCCGTTTAGATTATTGCAACTCTCTTCTCTTTGGCCTTCCACATAAAACCCTCCATAAACTACAACTGGTCCAAAACTCAGCTGCCCGTATCATTACATGCACCCCTTTAATCCATCACATCACACCTATTCTACAACAGCTACATTGGCTCCCCATCACATACCGCATCAACTACAAAATACTCCTCCTTAACTTCAAAGCTGTCCACAACCTTGCCCCACCATATCTCTCTGACCTCCTCCACATTGCTACACCCACCCGCACCCTCAGATCTTCTTCCTCCATCCATCTCATCGTCCCCCCCGCCCGTCTTGTTACCATGGGGAGCAGAGCATTCAGCCGCTCTGCTCCCCAGCTCTGGAACTCACTCCCACCTGACCTCCGTAACTCAGACTCACGACCACATTTCAAATCCAAACTCAAAACCCATCTGTTTAAACTGGCTTACTCCCTCTGATCACAATTGCATTGTCTAATTTTATATTGTATTTCTATATTTTATTTTGTCTCTTTAATATTGTGTCTGCTTTTATGTTGATGATGTAAGGTGACCTTGAGTGTCAAGAAAGGCGCCTGTAAATAAAATGCATTATTATTATTAATATTAAGCAGGGAAACCCAGACTTCCTTCTCCCCGGCCACTTCGTCCAGCTCTTCCCGGGGGACCCCGAGGCGTTCCCAGGCCAGCTGTGAGACGTAGTCTCTCCAGCGTGTCCTGGGTCTTCCCCGGGGCCTCCTACCGGTGGGACGTGCCCTGAACACCTCACCAGGGAGGTGTCTTGGAGGCATCCTAATTAGATGCCCGAGCCACCTCATCTGGCTCTTCTCAACGCGGAGGAGCAGCGGCTCTACTCCGAGCTCCTCCCGGATGACCGAGCTTCTCACCCTATCTCTAAGGGAGAGCCCAGCCACCCTACGGAGGAAACTCATTTCGGCCGCTTGTACCCGCGATCTTGTTCTTTCGGTCACTACCCAAAGCTCGTGACCATAGGTGAGGGTAGGAACGAAGATCGACCGGTAAATCGAGAGCTTTGCCTTTCGGCTCAGCTCCCTCTTCACCACGACAGACCGGTGCAGAGTCCGCATTACTGCAGATGCTGCACCGATTCGCCTGTCGATCTGCCGTTCCATCCTTCCCTCACTCGTGAACAAGACCCCGAGGTACTTAAACTCCTCCACTTGGGGCAGGACTTCGTCCCCGATCCGGAGGGGGCACGCAACCCTTTTCCAGCTGAGAACCATGGTCTCGGATTTGGAGGTGCTGATTCTCATCCCAGCCGCTTCACACTCGGCTGCAAACCGATCCAGTGAGAGCTGAAGGTCACGGCCCGATGAAGCCAACAGGACCACATCATCTGCAAAGAGCAGGGACCCAATACTGAGGTCACTAAACCGGACCCCCTCAACGCCCTGGCTGCGTCTAGAAATTCTGTCCATAAAAGTTATGAACAGAATTGGTGACAAAGGGCAGCCCTGGCGGAGTCCAACCCTCACCGGAAACGAGTTCAACTTACTGCCGGCAATGCGGACCAAGCTCTGGCACCGGTCGTACAGGGAACGGACAGCCCGTATCAGGGAGTCCGAAACCCCATATTCCCGGAGAACCCCCCACACAGGATTCCCCGAGGGACATGGTCGAATGCCTTCTCCAAGTCCACAAAGCACATGTGGACTGGTTGGGCAAACTCCCACATACCCTCAAGGACCCTGCCAAGGGTCCAGAGCTGGTCCACAGTTCATTCACCGTTTGTCCACCGCATTGCTCCTCCTGAATCCGGGGTTTATAACACAAGATTATAAACACACAAAATCATAAAACCTAAGCCTCCTAAGTTAAATTCTGACCATAATACTATCCAACCTATTCCAATCTACAAGCCTGTTTTTAAAAAGAGCAAGCCACAAATCAAGACTGTGACGGTATGGGATAGAGGCAGAACACTGTAAAAAGTGAGACTGTGGTTAATTAATATGTACTCAATAAATCCTAGTAACATATACATTATAAAAATGACTGTGTGTAGGTTGTCAATCACATTGAACTGAATTCAACAAATTTGAGTGATTTATTAACTGTATTTTACTCAGATTTGTTTTGAATAAAATCAGCTCTGAATCACTCGGTAGGATTTAATTGTATTTTGTCAGTAAAGTCAAAGATGCAGAAAATTGATAAAATTTACTCACTGAGAGGTCCACCAAGGCATTTTGCACCACATGGACATCAGTCATCTGCCACACATTTCACTGACTGCCGTTTTCCCAAAGGAAAGACCTGTTTTGTTTAGTTAGGTAATGAACAAGTTACAACCAAGTTACTGCAGCTCTTGATTAATGTTTTGTGTTACTACAAGTTACCAAACATACACACTAATACAAATACTATACTAAACTAATACTAATACTAAACTAATACAAACTGTTTTCTTTGATGTGACTGAAAGCATGGCAAGGATGAAAAAGTGGTTGGCTCAATGTAACAATTTTATGTGACTTACCCAAGTATGAAGTTTTACTGTAAATAATGCCCCTTTAAGGTAACAGCTAAACATTTTTTGCTTTTACCAATTTCATGGCCTCAGGCAGCCCGAGTTTTCACCATCCCCTAATTAGCAAGCTAGTTAGCAAGTAATGTTAGCCAATAAGCACACTCTAGCTGGTGATATGCTAACGTTAGCGTTAATCCAAAATTCACAGAGGCTTTGTTCACATTAGAAGCCACACAGTTTGATTAGCATTAATTGTTTCACGGCACATCGAAGCCACAGCAAGAGATTCAATGATGACACAGCCTCCACTTTTTCAGTTTTTCGCGGAGTAATGTTATGCTTTTAAACAGTGGTTACAGTTTATGATGACAGATTACATCAAGCTGCAGTTGTGAATGCAGGTTTAAGTTCAGTAATTTAGAGTGTAGTGCCAGCTCTGAGCTGCCACAGAGAAGCCTGGTGAGTCTGCCTGTTTGCGACTCATTACACATTACACTGTGCTATGTTAGCATGTCATGTTTAGTATCCAAATGCTATGCGACATTTTTCTCAGGATATAAATACATTTGCATACTGCCAACACCGTGTATCCATGGAACAGAGTAAATCATTCAATAAATACCAGAATGATATCATACAAAAAAATGACCAGAATATTTTCTACAAAGCCTATTTACAATGGTTTAATAAACTTTAATACTTATTCTTGCATGACAGTTTTACGATTTGCCATATTTTATAGAAGTGTGTTGAGTGTGTCTGAATAGTTTGACTCTTTCAGAGGCTGTTGGGTTATTTAAATGCAATTCTATACTTAAGTAAGATCATGGACTTGGTTAGGTAGAGTAAACTGTTTTTGAGATTCAAGTATAGCAACACCGTAACACATAATGATATTTTGCATTCACTTGTTTGTCATAATATTTAAATGGTCCACGTATATTTTTTGTGGTAATTGTTTTAGCATTGAAATGTATTGGTATGGAACATTTTTGATCACAAACAAGAAATTCACAATTATCACAAACTGAATACAGAAACTGGTGCATGTTCACTTTTTTTTACCTTAACATTGGAAAAATTACCTGTGGTTGAAACAATGGTGGTACTATGTACATAAAGTAAAGGAAACAGGATCAAGAAGGACGTGTGTCACTTTTCCAAGTGTGCCAAGTTTAGCTTGATTTGTTTACAACTTTTTCCTTTACTGCCTGTGTGTTTAGTACTTTTCTGACTGAGATGTGAACAGGTAACTTTCCAAACTGTTAAAATATTTTTTGGTATCTGAGTGACTATGTTTGTATATCTTTAACCCTAAGATTTTCATCATATATTTTCCCTGTTATGTATGTGTGCACTGAAAAAAAGGACACTGGCCATCTCTTGGATTTATGTAAACATTTTGGTTGTATTTAACACAACTGCCTCACGTTCTACAGTTAAGCGTAAATGTATAGTGTAGAAACTACATGATATGCAGAGATTGTACATGAAATTGATCAGGTCACATTGAACTGAAGCGAGTCATTAATGTAGCAATGTTAAATATCGTGATACCGCACGCGATTTCATCTTGCGCGCTTTGCATTGTTGGTAGTGAACGGCACCCATCTCATTCAAATCCAACGGCTCGCGGTACGGTACGCCACTGTTTTGGTCGGTAAGTCTTGATTTTCCATTTATTTATTTCTTTTTTTGTTGAATACTGTCAAAATCTGAGCCAAATGTAGATTAATGTCTTGAGAGTCACCATGTAACGTTAACGTTAAACAAGTGCTGTGAGCTTATTTGCTCGCGCTGTTTCACCGCTGTGTTTTATTTGAATTTGTTTTTTGGGCGGGAGCCATTAATGTCAGATTTAACTCTGCGGCGCTCCTAGCATACCTTGGTCTTCTGATTGAATTGGTTTGCCAACTGACTGTTCAGTTACATTGTGTGTTAACTACACCGTAGCGTTATTGAGATTTGGCCGTGAACAGCCTCTGCTAATGTCAACGGCGGCATTAAGTTAGCTACGCCGCTCCCCCTCTTCATCTCCCCCCTCTCCTTCTCCCCTCTCCCCTGTCCTCTCCCTCGCTCCCTTTCTTTCTGTTTTGCTGCAGATTGTTATCCAAACTCAAGTCTGCATTTCACCTGGAGTCAGCTGAGGGATCGTGGGCTCAAGTTTTTGTGGTGAGAATAGGACGTTGTATTTGCTCTTAAAGTTACCGTATTTATAATGCATTACAGATTGTATTGAATCGCTCAGCACATGCATACACACACTGGCCACCTCATTAATACATTTGTGAAATCTAAATTCTAATCTCTGCCATAGGCACGTTTACCTGTATATATTGTCAGACAGGTGATTAATGTAATTAGTTTAGCTGTGTGTTTCTGACATTTTGCCCCAATCATGTATGGGAACAAAATATCAGAAAAATGTGCAATAATGTTCACTCCATCACTCAAGCACTATTAAATATATGAACTCTGTATAGCTATCATTTATCTAACCCTGTGCACATAGTAATTGGTTTAACCCTGCCCCACATCTGGCTAGCCATGTTACACCTTGTGAATTCCTGGTCATAAGTTGTTGAAGGAATGCTCATTAGACTTAAAGGTTCACCCTGTTACTGTTGACTAGACCTTCACCTTGTTCTCTATGTGTAGTATTTCAAGAATGCATTTTTGAATCAAACACCATTTTGTCCTCACTCGACATTAATCCTTCTTTGTTTCCACTTTTACAGTGAATGGTGCTAGAAGTGATCCAGTGAGTGAATGTGGCAATGCAAGGCCTGCCCTTCAGTTTTTCCAAGTAGGTCCCATATTCTAAAGCATTATCGAGTGAGACATAGACATTATGGGAATAACTATCGTATTACATGTGTTTATGCAAGCTGCCCGTGCACGTTTAGAACATGGAATGCATTATTAATTCATTTGAATAGATGTCATGTTGTTAAAACTAATCGTCATCAGTCAGAGAGATGTACATTTAGCTGCCATTTGTGTCCTTGTAAGGATCTTGTGTCTGAGAGGGATTACTGGACTCATGTTAATGCACACTTGAAGAAAAATGAGGTTGTAACTTGTATGTTCTTAGATTGCAAATTTGAAACAAATATCTTAGGATCTTTTAAATCCCACAAGAGCAGGAAACACAGGTCTTATTCACCAAAAGATTTTAAACAAGGAATTGTAGTATCAGCCACCCTTGCTTCCCCAGAATCTACTCACAATACTTCTGAAGATGACATTAGTGAGGATGCTCAGCCAGGTAGCATTGCTGATGCTCTAAATGACCTCCCAGATGTAATTGAGCATAGTTTGGCAGCAGCTTTGTTAAAATTAGAACATTTTTCTAATGTACCAGCCAGAGCAATCAATGATTTTTTGGTTGAACTTCACCACTTAACTGGCTGTCTCTCAAAATCTCATGCTGAAGGTGTTCTGGTGGACATTTTTCAGAAGCACAAGCTCCAAGTTGACAGAGCTGTCATAGAGGAAATACTCTCCTCTGTGTGCTCGGCAAATCCTCTAAATAAGGCCATAGAGAAGGGTGGGCCTTTGAGTTCTGCATATCAACGTAAGAAATATTACAAGGCAAAATTTAATGTTGTTGTACCAATTGAATATATTTTGGATGTTAAAAAGAACAAAACATTACAGTACATCCCCATCCTAGAATCCCTGCAAGTGCTGCTGAGTAGGAAAGATATTGTGGACAAGATAGTTAGTAATCACGAAACACAAAGGGAGACAGATACTGGAAAAGAAATTTTGTACAGGTCTTATAAGGACAGTCTGCATTGTAAGGAAAATAGTTTTTTGTCAGGGGAAGATCTATGTTTATCCATAACTTTGTATGTTGATGACTTTGAGGTCTGTAACCCTTTGGGCACCTCCCGCAAAACCCACAAACTTTGTGCTGTGTATTGGGTACTGAATAACCTACCTCCAGCGTCTAATTCTAGTTTGTACTCAATTTTCCTGGCCATTTTGTGCAAAACGGACAATGTAAAGTCATTTGGTTATGACAAGGTTTTAGAGCCCCTTATACGCGACCTGAGGTCTTTGGAAGTTGATGGCATTTTTGTCCCACAACTGGACAAATCACTGAAGGGTACTGTGCAGACTGTTGCTGCTGACAATTTAGGAGCACATGGAATAGCAGGCTTTGTGGAGAACTTTAGAGGCCCCTTCTGTTGTCGTTTTTGTACAGCATCAACTTCAGACATTCAATCACATGAGGTTAGGTCAGGAACTTTCAGCCTCAGAACAAAAGAAATGCATGAAACCCATGTCAGAGCAGCCCTAGATAGTGGCAGTAGCTTTTTTGGAGTTAAAAGAGCCTGTCCTTTTACTGGAGCACTTTCTCATTTTCATGTTGTTAGTGGCTACCCTCCTGATGTTGCTCATGATCTTTTTGAAGGCATTGTGCCTGTAGAAATAGCACATTGCCTCTCATTACTGATATCAAAGAAGTATATCACCTTGGATGATATAAACAGTTCCATTCTGCATTTCCCATACAAGTGGACAGACAAAACCAATAAGCCTCATACTTTGCCACAAAATCTTTCAAGCAGGAAAACCATAGGGGGGAATGCCCATGAAAACTGGTGCTTGTTAAGATTTCTGCCATTTCTGATTGGCTCCAAGATTCCTGAACATGAGCCAGTGTGGCAGGTTTTGTTGGACCTAAAACAAATTGTTGAGTTAGTGGTTGCCCCAGTTCACAGTGAAGAGTCTATCACTTACCTTGAGAGCAAAATTTCAGATCATCGACAAAGGTATCAAGAGGTGTTTCCTAAAAAAACATTGCTGCCCAAACACCACTATTACCCACAAATAATACAGCTTTTTGGGCCTCTCGTGGGACTTTGGACCATCAGGTTTGAGGCAAAGCATAGTTTCTTTAAAAAAGTTGTGAAACACACCAGTTGCTTTAAAAATGTGCCTCTGTCTTTGGCTGTGAAACATCAGTTTATGATTGGTTACCACTTGTCATCTCCAAATATTGATAAACCAGTGCTGGATGTGTCAGATGTATCCACTGTCCCATTAGATGTTTTGAAGGAAGAGCTAGCTCAAGCTTTTAAACAGAGAAATCCTTCTGTATCTGAAATAAACCTTGCAAAAAACGTGTGGAGCAAGGGAATACAGAACAGACCAGGTATGATAGTGGCATATGGTTCTGAGGGTGGCTTGCCTGAATTTGGGGAAATCCATCAAATATGCATTGTGCAGCAGAGACTATTTTTTGTGTTGAAACTGCTGTGTGGATGGTATTGTGAGCATTATGGAGCCTTTCAGTTGACTCCATCTCCGGCACGAGAACTTGCTCTTGTTGAAGTCTCTGAACTGGTTGATGAGTATCCACTGGCTGCCTATGTAGTTGGGGGTGTGCGGATGGTGAACTTGAAGAGATCAATCTGTGTCTTTAGGTAAGATAATGTAAAAATCATTGTGCCTACAGGTTCATACAGTCTTTAAAAGAAGGCCCAGGGTTCTCATAGACTTCTCAAAAACAAGATTTCTAGATTTTGAAATGTTTTGGAATTATATTTTTTAATATGCATGGCTATGGGCTCTTTGTCCTCTCCTTTTGCCACCTCTCTCTCCCTCCTTCTGTTCTGCTCTTCCCTTCTCATCTCCTCTCCTCTTTCCTAGTTATCTGTCCCCCTTTCTTTTTGCTTATCCCATATCTCGCTCCCTCCATCTCTTTCCTCCTCAGCTTCCTGTTGTCTTTTCTCTGTCTCTGTTCCCTCTGTTCTTGCCTCTTGCCCCCTCTTCATCTCTTTAATCCTCATCCTTTTGTCTTCTCTCTGCTCTCTCTTCTTATTTCCACTCCCTTCCTCTCATCTCTTTCCTCTTCCTGTTCTACTGCTCCAATAAGAACCTTAGTTTCGTTCTCTATGATCACTAGAAAGATCTGTTTGGAAACTGAATAAATATTGTGGAAAAGTAAAAAATTAATGTATAGAAACCCTGGAGAGCACTCTTTTTCAATTCTGTTTTGAGCCTGTAGAGCACGTCCTCTGGTATTGTCCCGTGCTTTCCTCAGCCTCTGAATATTATCACAGGGATATGTTTGTGGTACTTCCGTGTTTAACCTTGTTTCTGTGGGAAATGGTGATGGTATTGGCAGCATCATGCATGCATGACTGTGATGAAAGGAATGGAAGTACTGTGTTGAAAAAGTGTAAACAGTGTCAAAAAAAAAAAAAAACATTGCTGTCTCTACTGTCACGTACTAATATGCATGGGAAACCCTGGACACACTAACCGGTGTTTTTTGTTTTTGTTACTAACTTAATTTCTTTCTGTCAATGTTGGCATGTCTGTTTTTTTCAGAGTTAAGTTGTTAGATTCTTAAAAGTATTAGTGTTGTAACAGTAAAAGATAAGATTTGGTGATTAACAATACCTCTTGTTATAAAACTGATTTTAATTACATTTTCTTATTCTTTCCTAACAGACAGTGAAGTGAGACTATGACAGCTCAAGCTATTCTCAGAGTTATCCTTGGACCAGACAGTAGTCAGAGGGTCATGATTTCTGCTGGTCTGCCTTCAACTGTGGCTGAACTGGAGACTGAGATAAAGACTCAGTGTAAAATAATGCAACCCTTCCGACTGCAGTTCATGGACACACTTTTTGGCAACGAGTTTGTGAACTTAACTTCAATGGAAGAAATACAAAACAAAGCGACACTCAAAGTTGTATACACATTCTGCCAACCTCAAGACCAAGGTGAAGACACTTTCTCCTTTTCATCAACCACTGTTCCTGATGATGCCTCATCCAGTTTTGGTGACAGCACCGTGATTCTTTCATCTCCAGAGTCTACATCATCACGGTCTTCATGGCCAGATTTGTTCTGTGTTCCCCGTTTCACATATGATGCGGAAATTAAGCTTGAGAAGGCCAATGAAGCTTTCAAAGAAAATGGGACGCTGCTGATCCCTGATCCAAAGCTGAAGTCCGATATATTGGAGGGGCTGATCCAGGAGGTAGTCAAGCACACAGTCTATCTCACAGACAGTAAGTTTGAGCAAGTTGCAGAGGCACTCATCCTGAAGCATCCATGTTTAAAAGAAAAATGCTCACCCAGTGGCTATGCAGGATGGAAAATGAGCCTCAAATACAAGTTGTCAAACTACCGCACCCATCTTCGGAAAGTAGGGTGTCCTGAAGTATGTGTGAATTCTTTGAAATATAAACCAGCTCAGAAATGTTCCCCTGCTTTTCACGTTAAGAGACCAAAGAGGGGTGAAGTGGATTACTGCCCCTCTTTTCCACTCGGAGAAAGTGAACAATCCCTTGAGAAGATGAGGGTCGAACTCCTTTCAGATGTCCAGAAGAGCAACAACAGAGAGACAATTAGGGCTAAAATGAAGAGAACATTTGCATTAAGAAGACAAGAAGTCATTTGTGATGCTCCCATGATCAGCAGTGTACAAGAGAGATGGCCAGCTCTTTTTGATACAGTGGAGGTAATTTAAAAAAAGGTTCCCTGACTAGTTGTGTCATAGATAATGTGTTAATGTGTGAAAGTAATGCTTGACTGCATTAGGATGTGTTTCCAAATATTCTGTAGCAGAGCCCAGATGTTTAACCATGCTCAATGCAAGCCATGATATGGCGGGCAGGTGTAGTTTTGAGGTTTGAAATGTCTTCTAAAATCTGGGCTGTGCTGTTATTTAAAAATAATTTCATGTCATTTCAGATAAACGCAGAGTTCAAGCGCATCACAACCATGTCTCTACAGTCAAGGTTTCTGTCGCAGCTTGACCTTCTCTCTGAACGTCTGCTGAGAGTGTTTGCAAAGCGATCGGGGGAGCAGGGCAAAAAGCTGAAAGACATAGCTGCCATGATGACAGTAAGAACCTTTAAATTGTTTAGCTATAAAGTGTATATGCATTGCAATGGCACAGTAAAAGATTTATATGCATCCATTGCAAAGCTCAACTTCCTTTACCTGTGAGTCCTGATTCCACTGAAAGGAACCATCATTTTTATCTTGCAGTTGAGTTCAAATATCTCTGTTTTCTTTGTTATAATTCTTAAGGATGACATTGATGCCCGAAGGGAGTCCCTCATCAAAGGACTCTGCATCTATCTGAATGAGAATCCTGATGTCTTGGTGCAGGAGTACGTGGTGAGTGTTTTATGAGTAGATTGTGGCTTTTCTACATTTCAAAACATATTCATTTAACCCTATGAACCTATTTGGACTGTTTAGGTCCATTTGCCCTATTTATTAATTTGGAAAAGTGATTCCAGTGCTGAGATTAAAACAAAAAGTTAAGCTTGTCACACATGATCCAGACAGTCCACTTTTTCTCCATAGCCCCTTAATTTGAAAATGAAAAACCACCCATTTTGACCCCTCTGCCTCAGAGCGAAAACATACTGTTTCTCTGACATTAGGGGTCACACCAGCGTGAAAACACTTCAAATTTGTGATTCTAGTGCAAGAAGGAAAATTCCACCATCTTCCCACACTTTACTGACAAGGGCAGAATCGGGACTGGGATACAGCCCTGGAGTATAGCAAGTCCAGGGTAATGATAAAAATCATCCAAGAACATAAAAACGACTTCCACAAAAAATGAGGAGAATTCAATCTTTACATTAGTTTTTTTTTTTTGAGAAATTGGCCCAACAGAAGCAGACTTGTGCTGCCTGGTGCCTTGTGCCTTGTGCCACCTGGTGATTCCAGATGCAGCCTGATTTTTCCTGTCAATCGTCTGAATGGCATAACCTGGCTTCTGGTGGATCAGTATCTTTCAAACAAAAACGAAGCCTTGATGGCACCTTGTCATTTGATCTAGAAGTTATGTCTGTTTTTTTTGCTCTCAATGAACCGTGAATGGTGGCATGGCAGGGAATGGCTACAGTAATTTACTATGCTGCTTACATGGGTTTAAATAAACTATAGCATTAGAAATGCTGCATTCAAAAGAGATCAGTTGAAAAAAGAAATCTTCAAGAAATGTTTTATCTTTAACCAGGACATGACTGAGGCCACTGCACTGAGTGCCATCGAGAAAACGACAGTGGGAATCTACGTCACCAGGGAGACACCAGGCAACGACTTTTCTGATGTTGGCATCATCATCGAGGGTGTGGTGGTTCTTCAGGATCTGGATAACGTGGCCCTTGCAACAGCCATGCTGTTTGGACTTTTTTACTCCTTGAACGTGAGTTACCCGTCACAGCTCCGCTACACTTTCGAGGTGATTCAAAAGGTGGTAATGGAGTTGGATGCGACTCAACTCTCGAGAAAAGCCCAAACCTTAAAGACAAAACTGCTGCAGTAAGGAGAGCACACTGTTGTTGTGCAAGTGAGATGGTTAGCTCCAGGTAAGAGCACATTTAAAGCTCACACTTGCTCTCCTGCATTTTGGAGGTTGAATTTCCAGATGAACAATCAGTAACCCACAACAAACCACAGCGTTCATTGTTAAGTGTTTATTCTGTAACTGTTAATCTGTAACTGCCGTGTGGATGGGGCCAGGTTTTTTTCCCTCTTCCTCTCTGCTGCAAGTTCTCTGATGGGCAGCATTCTTCAATTTTAGTTTCTATGTGTCTTTACAAGTGAAGAGATAGAGAACTGTACTCAGCCTAAATAGTTCCATCAGGGTTGTGTGAAATGGGATGTTTAGTTTATTTCAGTAGGAGTAAAGAATTTTGAATACTTGTTCTGAGAATGCTCTTTTGAACCAAGATGTCACAATAAGGTCAGTGTTGGAATTTTTTGACACATACTTTGTCACTGTTTATCCTGTGGCTCTTGAATAAAGGTTTTGACATGCAACTGTTCATTTTTATTATTAATCGGGGTAAAAATGGGTAATGATAGTGATTAAGAAAGTTAATAGAGAGGTGTTTGCCATTTCAGCAATCATTTATTTTAATGTATATGGTAACTAATGTTTTTGCATTTCAAATCATTTCAATAGTTGCATCAAATTGTTTACAGTTACAGTAATTTAATCTTGACAATAGAGGCCTTAAACAGAATGTTTGTATTGTTCTCTTCCAAGATGGTTGCCTGTAACCTTTTTCAAAAGAAAAGGTTTAATTTCTATGCTGTGACTGAGTCAAAACACTGAAAAACTGACATTATCTCTGTTGATTTTTCAGTAGAGCAGCAATGTCAGTTCAATTTACCCTACTGTCACTGCAGTGAAATTAGACATTTTGTTTTGAAAAGTATTAGTGGTTACAGGCAACCATCTTGGAAGAGAACAATACAAACAATCTGTTTTAAGGCCTCCATTGGAGAATTTAGTATTTGACACTAGAATATAATACTAACACGTAATGTGAAAATAACATGTAGTATTTAAGTAACCAAATAATACTGGAGTAAAGGTATTGAATAGTGCTGGAATGAAGTGATAAAATTGTGAAGGATTAAAATGTTCCAAGAGCTCAAATTACTTCATCACAACATGTTTTAATCACATTTTATCAACACAAAATACACAGGTTAATTGACTATGAATAATTTGTGTTAATTTAACTCAATTGCTAAAGTTGCTGCCAAAGCAAAACATCTGTGTGCAACCAATGTCCACTATTGAATCAAGTAAATCCAACATGTTCTTTTTTTCAGTGTGTGTGTGTGTGTTTGAATTGAAGCTAATATGATTTTTTTTCTTCCAAGTGTATGTATCACACCTACAGTATATGCAATTCACAAAATGCTATGATACCACATTTGACATGCAATAAATGTTTGTATTTGTTTTGCAAAATTTTATGATTTGTTGTATCAACTTTTGCTGGTAAAAATAAAAAAAAAAAGCAGATTTGCTGCAGTTTTGATTGTCAGTGATGTTGTAGTTCCAACCTAAATTTGAAATTAAAGCAGTAGAAAATCTAGAAATGCCGATCACATATTTCTCATAGACATACAATTTAGCTAGAATGACAGTTGGTTTGTACATGCTTTTTCACAACCTAGTTACCATTTATGTGAATTTAATTACGTCAACACTAATTGAATTAATAATAATAATTAATAATCAAATTTTCCTCTTGTAAAAAATGTATTGTGAACATTCTTTAGATGTCAGAAAAAAACTGTTAATTCAACTTAACATAATAACATCTACAAATCATTAACTCAAAGGATCCTAATCTCTTACTTGTCATGGTACATTGTTTAATTATTAGATCTACTAGTGATGTAGGCATTTTTTCTTAATACCTTAGGTTTTGGCCTATGGGATGGCAGCGTAAGATCTGCAAGTCTGTGTCTCTCGTGGACAATCCCAGCCATGTCTATATGACAGTTGTCTTTGCACATTTAAAACACAGAGTGCCCTCTGGACACATTTGTCAAGATACCATGCATCTTAAGAAAGTCTACAGCCAGGAAGCATTTCTGCTTTGAAGTGTCTTGCGACGCTTGCTGTTCTACAGAAAAGGACTACTTTCAGCATACTGGAAATCATCTGAAGGGCCACGAAACTGTCAAAGGACAAAACACAAAAGCAGAGGACACAAATCCTATTCTTTGAGTGATTTTAAGCAAGACGTGTATAGGAGTCAACATGATCAGATTGCTGACCATTTTGATTTACCAGAGGCCAGTGATGGTGAGGGCACTAGTTTAGATTGTGATCAGGAAGTTGAATCATTCTTCATTGTTCAAAGAATTTGCTTACTTCTGCTGAAGCTAGAAAGCATCTATAATTCTATGCTTGAGAAGAAAAGAGACTCTCCATAATCCTTTATGTTGACGACTTTGAGGTGTGCAACCCACTCGGAAGAAAACACAAAATAACAGCCATTTATTGGGTTTTGGCAAATGTGCCATCCAAGTTGCAATCTACATTAACTTCAATACACTTAGCTTTACAAAGCTGTTGGTGTGAAATACTGTAGTTTGAATACAAAGCAATTTTGGATCCACTGTTGAAAGATCTTGTTACTTTAAAACAGGAAGGGATTTTCATTTCCAGTGTTGGAAAAAATATTAAAGGGACTGTTCACTATGTTGTTGTGGACAATCTCGGTGCACATTTGATCAGTGGACTAGTTGAAAGTGTCACTCACCCACTTTCAGAAGCCAAAATTTGAAAATCAGTGGAGTACACAGCGGCGGAGTTAGCGCCCTGACGTAGGGAAAATAAAAGGTTAGCTGCTTCCTGACCCTGTACGGGATGATCAAATACCTTGTGGAGCTCAGTAGAGAAATCCACAAATGAAAGCAAAACCAGGGAACCTCTCTCCCATAAAGCGGCTGCCCACTGAGCGGCTTTACCCCGTAACAACTTCATAACATATCCTATCTCAGATTTATCGGATGGATAACTTGAAGGCTGTTGATCAAAAACCAAAGAACACCAAAGTAAAAAACAGCCACATGAACCTAAACCCCCTGTATAGTGCTCAGGGGAAGGAAAAAAAGGGTTCTCTAGTAGGGTGGAGGAGGGGAGATGGTCTAACAAAAACAGGTGGGTTACTCACGGGGTTGGATACACTGGAAGCGGTAGCGTGGAAGGTTAGTTGGGCTAACAAAAACAGGTGGGTTACTCACGGGGTTGGATACACTGGAAGCGGTAGCGTGGAAGGTTAGTTGGGCGAGCTGAGCGGTGATATGGGAGATGTGGCCATTTAGGCTTTGCAGGGTTTCCATAACTCCACGCAGCATATTGTTGTGGTGGCCATTGAGGGCTCCTTGGCTTGAGAGAGTGTCCTTGATGGAGTCTGGATTTGCTGGGTCCATACTTGGGCAGATTGTTCTGTTACGGTTTTGTGAACTGTGAGCGAGAGGTGGACCCGAGAGCAAAACACAGACAGGGTTGAAAAAAGAACAATCAAAAGCATTTTAATGAGAGTGGATGTTGGAGGAAGAGAATGGAGGGTGGGGGGAGGGGATCCAGGGATCGTGACGGCAAAGGAGGCTGGTGAGGCTGGAGGTAATGGTGAGGCCGCTGAGGCGTAGGGTGGTGGAGATCCGAGAAGGTGAGGGAGGCGAGGGACTGAACACGAAGGCGATGGGGCTGGGCGGCAAGGTTCTGGAGGTCAGAGAAGGTAGGCACTGGAAACAAGCACACAAATAAGGCACAATGAGCACAAATGAGCACAAGTCAAAAATCTCATTAGAGACAGCCGATATACCACGGGTGAGGTTGAAAACAATCTGGCGCTGAACAGGAAGCTGGAGTCTTAATACTGCAGAGGGGTGATTGCTGATCAGGAGCAGGTGAGGAAGCGTGCAGTGAGCTCCCGCACCCGGAGGCCACTCCCAGCCCCTGCAACACAGCAGAAAAGACGGAGACACACCAAGCATGCATACAAACAGTCACAAGCACTCCAACAAAAAACACAAACCATCACACTTATGTTGTTGACATGTTGTGTTGCCCTTGTGGTTTATAGTATGTTGGTAAAAACCACAGAAAACTGAAACAACGCATCAGTGAATACAAGAGTGCAATACGCAGAAACAACCTTGATTGTCCTGTCGCTGTCCACTTTAATAAACAGAAACATGACATTTCCTCTTTATGCTTCAATGGTATTGAGAGGGTTAACATTTCTGTGATACTGGAAAATCTGTTGTACTGTTAAAGCAATATTCCATTGTTCAAGCATAATCCACTCAATATGTACTTACCTCTATGCTGATGTGAGGATGGGTGAAGATTTTCAGTTCACAAAACAATCCTGGAGTTTCAGCAGAAAAAAAGCCTTGTAGCTAATTAGAGTGAATGGTGACCACAGATAAAATGTAAAAAAAGAACACAAAACAAACACAAAATGTCTTCATCCTGCTCATGTAATGTAGTCCAAGTGTCTGTGAGCCAAAATTTAACCTCAAAAGACACCATTTACACCATGTTTTTAGCCTAAATGTCAACTGTAGCCTCCCAGGTAGCATGTAAACACGACATCAATGTATTGCGAGACTTAACACTTGCATCCATCAAGAGATACAAAGTCTCACGGTTAAATTTTAATGTTGTGGCTCATGGACACTTGGATCGCTTGAAGAAAATACAACGAAAGTCCCGAAACCTAATTAGACTTCACTTATTTTTAGATGATAATCATCATGCACCAAGCCCTACCAACTAGTTTGTTTTTATGTCATTTAGCCCATTAGCCTCTCTTACGCCGGGAATCCACAATTCCTTAAGCGAGGTTAGCTATGTAAAATATAACATCAGTACAACATAAAAGTAACCCCTGTAGCATACCTCTGAGTGTGGTAATTGAAACATCATTCAGTTTATCCATAATTTGACTCCACTGATATCCACATATGACACAGAAGTATGCACAGGCATTTTTTTTCAGGGGTGGGCACTCAGCCTAAATAAGTTTATTTTGCATTTATACAAAGTATATTTATCTAAATAAGTTCATCTTGCATTATAATTTTTTAAAATTGGATCACATCTACTTCATCATTAATAAATGGCAAGACGTTCCTGTCATTATAAGTGTCATGTTGCTTGAAAGCATTTTGTTAGTGTAACGGGTGTGGTACGGACCCAGATGCAGTACACCGGTAAACAGGAATAGTTGGTAATGACTTTTATTCAGCCCAGCACAAATCAAACACGAAGCAAGATGAAGTAATTCTGCACACAGTTCGTTCTTCGGGTCGGAACCCACAACAAAGTCTCTGGAGGGAGTTCGAAGCAACGAACTGAAGCTTACGTCACTCGGCGTGGGTGCAGAGGAAACCCTGTAGCTCAGCAGCTCGACAGCACGTGTGGAGATACCGTCGAGGAGAAGGCGGAAGCGTGGTCGCGGACAGACGGAGGTTCCGAAACCGAGTGAGCAGTCCGATGATGCAACGGTACCGATGGGGATGGACCAGGAGGATCGTCGGGGCCAGGCGGAGAGGTCTTTGCCAGCAGAGCAGATCAGGAACGCCAAAACAGAACTCGTGGTCGGGGACAGAAGGCAGGTAGGTTTACCGGGGATCAGGCGAAGAGAGCAGGTCAGGAACAGGCAGGGTCGGCTTTCAAAGATCTGGCAGGAGAATGCCCGAGAGTCTTGCATGATGCGAAGGAACAATCTGGCAATGAGTCTGTGTGTGTGGGTGGCTTATATCCTGGGTTGATTACTGATGGGCTGCAGCTGGAGGTGAGTGAGTGAGCAGGCAGAGTGGGCGTGGTCAGCAGGTAGAGGGAGCAGAGGGAGAGTGAGTGGAAAAGTACTGAGGAGGGAGAGGAGCAGGATTGTGACAGTTAGTTAGTCAGCAGCCTAGTCTCATTTGTTTATATCCGTAACCATAGCAACCTTGAACTAGTGCATTCTGGGAAAACAGGAAATAGGAAGCGGCCATGCAGTGATCAGCCACATGTGATCTCTCAGCAGTCTTCACCTTTCTTTCCTCGCCTTTCTTTATCCCCTTTTGGCTCAGGCAACGTCTGTGAGTATTTTATTGTGTAATGCTGAGCTATAATTTATTTTGAGGCAGCTAAGATGATAATTAGCATGAGCAGGCCTAGTTAGCTTCATTAGCTCCATTGTGTTAGCATATGCTAGGCTTAATTAGCTTTAGCTTGCTATACTGTTGTTAGCATTGGAATTTAATTGTATTTTGTATACTGTGTTGCAGTTTCACAATATGCCAAGTAAAACTTCATGGAAATGAACCATCGGTCTCCTGGAGTTTCTTCGGTGTGTTTAAGCTGAGTGGAACCTAGTCCATGACAATAAGGCACGGAATTATGGTAGGTACCCTTGGTAGGAGACTGGGGTAAGATGATCCATTTTTCATATTTAGGATCACTACATCAAGGCATTCATACTTTTGTCGCTAACTAATATATCTGCATATATTTCAGGATGTTGTGCATTCCTTCAAACAAACAGAATGAGTGTAAACATAATTGTTTCGATAATATAGCATGTCCAAAAAAAGTGGTCTCGTGGCACAACTTACCTCGTGTATGGGGTAAATTGAGCATAGGAGCGGGGTAAGTTGAGCTGTATCCCTACCATTTTGACTTTATTAGTCCCCACGGCCAAAATGGTACACTTTTATGCTGGGTTTATGACCTTGTGTTGTAGCTCATAGATACCACAATTGATGTTTAAAACACATTTAAAATTTTCTGTTTTGGTCTGAACACAATTCTCATGAAACTTATGATAGACTAAATTCACTTTCAAAAGTGAAAAATGTTTTTTTGGAAATAAATGTCTAACCACTTTACCCATGTGGTTCTTACCTTCACAGACTCCATGAAATGATGCCTTCCTCCTAAATATTTGATCAATGTTTTTTACCATTTCCTAGCAACAAGGGGTGGCTCAACTTACCCCATTCTCCCTCACATGATGTATCACAGGTCATCTTGGGTTCAGAGGCCAAAGCGGTACAGGGGAGCTGTCTAATGTAGGCTGAAATGGGGGAAATTATTTTTTACAGATAATCATTTATTCTGATGAAATTTAAATTTGCAACCCACTTGGATCTCATGCTTCCAAGAATAAGTTACTAATGTTTATTATACATTGGGAAACCAAAATATAGATCAAAACTAGCTGCAATCCATCTACTTGCTATTGCAAAGAGGAGCCAGCTGTCTGAATGTTTGCAAGTCTTTAATAAGGCACAATCAAATGTATGAATGTTGTCAAAATGTAAGTCATTCTGAACACCCAATTTCTTTTAATGAGTGTGCATTAGGACCAACATCAGAAATACGCAACATGTCATATTTAAAAGAAAAAATGAGGGCTTTCCTTGGAAATGATGACATAAACAATGCAGTGACTGTTAAATGGATTTATCTAAATGGTAATAAATATATACAGGAATAAAAAATTACTTGTGCCTGCTGTTAATTCCAATGATTTACCTGAATTTGGATTTGTGAGCAATATCTATGTAATTAACTCATCATTATATTGTTTTGAGATCCAGCAGCATAATACTGTTTGTTACGATAGAAATGACATGGCATATACAATAGAGATTCCAAACATGGCACAAGCAACTGAACTAATAACGGCTGATGTTCCTACGAAATATCTGGGAGATGTGCTTGGGCTACACAAAGCCTCATCTGATGAACTGAAAAGGCAGACTGTTTAAATGTGTTGGCCTCTCATAGACAAACTGACTGTTGTTTTTTTTTTTTTTGTTGGTTCATGATTGTTTCTTTTTTTCATGTATCAAAATAACTTTAATCTGAATGATAAAACAGCAGATCAGCAATCAATTAACTAATAGCAGTCTTTACGCAGATGCTTGCAGGATCTTACTACATAAGCCACATTCATTGCTACATTGTTATTCAGAATGCAGTTGAGTCAAGGGTCATTTCTTTTTGGTCATTTTGTTTTGTTTGTGAGCCATGCAGTTTTTGTCCAGCATGGTTATTTGTATTATGTTGTATGTTGTATAGACCAGCCTGCTGTCATCTTAATATGTTAAATATGAAGCAGCAGGTTCTGCCAGGTTCAGATGGTCTGAGAACACATAACAAATGAAATTAAACAACCTTTAATTGTTCTTGTTTCTTGGCATTCTTATATTGAGAAGTTGTACAAGTGGTCTTGCTCTTAAAATAAGGCAAATAATCTTGTTGCTTCACTGGGTTTTATTGTAAAACATTTTTATACCCTGTTACTGGTTCATTCTAGCTCAAAATTAGCTGGAATATCTTATTAAGAAAAAGTTAGCCCATACTTTCTTTAAATGAGATAATTTTTCTAATGCAAAACATGCTTGACCAGATTCATTTTCTTTTTGGACAAAAAATAAGACTTATTTCTTGATACAAGGCTTTTTTTACTTTTTTGAAATTCCTTTTTTGCAGTGTGGGTATTAAAAAAACATCAAAAAAACAGTGCACTGGCAAAACATAAAAATGACACTAGCATTGTTATAAAAGCTGCTGATAAGTTGGTGCCATTTGCATATTACATCAAAGGAGTCAGATTCTGTTTACCATAAAAAAAATAAAAAAAGATCAAGCTCTCTGTAGAAGAAAGAAACTGATGAAACGTGGACTCTGGGGAAAGTACAAAAAAGAGGTGAATTAATGATGGTGTCACAACCTACTGTGCTTGTTTTTTTTAACTCTACCAAAAATTCACATAGATCTTGAAACCCCCCCTGCCCTCTGTTCACTAAATGAAAACATTTGTAGGCATGTTGACTTTTATGAAGCCTTTTGTCCCTACCCTTTCATTCTCCGTGCAGCATTCAATGGACATGATCAACATCATAAAGTGAATGATGTAAGCACTGACACATGCAATAACATGAATTTTTGTTTCCAATATTGACCACAGAGGCAACATGAATACTATGACCCAATATTTGGTGAAAAGATCACCTGGGACTTTGTGTGTTTGATAGAGTGTCTCTGTTAAAAAGGCAATGCAACGGGACAGGTGTGTATATAATTCATTCATTTATTCACAATTAAACACGGGGTAAGTTGTGCCACGAGACCACTTTTTTTGGACATGCTATATTATCGAAACAGTTATGTTTACACTCATTCTGTTTTGTTTGCACAACATCCTGAAATATATGCAGATATATTAGTTAGCGACAAAAGTATGATTGCCTTGATGTAGTGATCCTAAATATGAAAAATGGCTCATCTTACCCCAGTCTCCTACCAAGGGTACCTACCATAATTCCGTGCCTTATAAGGACGCCACCTGTTGTGGCTCTAGATATTCATCCACGGTTGGAACCCTGGTAAAGGATTTTTCACAGAGGCATGAAGGCAGTTTTGCGGCTTTTATGAGCAGCTGAGAGAGTACATCATTTGTGGGTGTGTTTGTGTGTGTGGTATCTGAAACATGGAAAGCAATACAAAATACACCTGTTGCATAAATACAGCCACAATATACATTTATGTCAGCCTAATAACCTAAATATTGCTATATTCGCCACACATACAAATTATTTAGCAGATTAAATGAGCCATGTGGTCTAAAATAACTCTTAACAGATACTGAGAACAGTGCTATAACATACGGATCCAGGCCTGGAGTAAACAGGTCAGAGGTTTTTTAGAGGTCACTACAGACTACATGGACGATGAGAAGCTAATTATGGAGATGGAAAACCACAAAATGATTCATGACACCACACATATTTTTCTAGGGACAACCATAGACAATGAATGGCTAGGACTAACTTACTGGGAGTAACGGCATTGGTGTATTATAGTGAAATCTGTTATGGGAGTGAATGGAGTTATTACTTCTTCTGTCCTGATATAGAAAGAAAAGGGATCATATTTCTCCTGTTTTAGCTTCTTTGCACTGGCTCCCTGTAAAATCCAGTAAAATCTTCCTCCTTACCTACAAAGCTCTGAATGGACAGGCTCTGTCCTATTTGTTGCAGCTTATTGTTCCCCATCAACCCTTAAGAACACTGCACTCTGAAAACGCAGGGTTACTTGTGGTTCCCAAAGTCTCCAAATGTAGGATGGGAGCCAAGCCTTCAGTTACCACGCTCCTCTTTAATTAGGGCTGGCTCAGGTTGCCTGGACCAGCCCCTAGTTAGGCTGAAATAGGTTGAGTCTGCCAGGGGACTTCCTATGATACACTGAGCTCCTTTTTCCATTTGCAGCAATGTTAATTTCTTTCATCAGGTTGGAACAAAACCCAGATGGAGGGGCATTTTAAAACTGTTGTTTCTCAGTAATGGTCACTTTTTTCTACACATTTGACACACCAGTCTCTTCAGTAAGAAATCATTGTGCCCCCAGTCTGCCTTTTGACCACATTGCATAAAATGAGGTCTGCAGGGAGTCTTTTTAAGGCACTCTTTGTCTGTCTTTTATCAGTTCTGACCATGACTCTGAGCTGCTGTCTGTCTGCTGCTCCTCTTTCCACCTACACAGGTGGGCCATTAATTACCACAGCAACGGTTAATGACACACAAACACAGTGCCATGCTGGTGTGTGTGTGTGTGTGTGTGTTCCTCAATACAAGGATGCTTACTATAGTTAACAGATTCAAACTTCCTTGACATTTAGGTTTGAAATTACTTTGTCTCACTTTCAGACACACAGTTGCTTCTAATCAGCAGGTCAGGCCTTCATCAGCTCCTGTTTACTGTCACTGTCTTTGTGGTTAACTGTTTGTCAGCCTGTCTCTCTTTTCATTTCTTTCTCTCTCTGTCTCTCGCTCTCTCTCTCTGTCTGTCTTTGTCTTTCTCTCGTCTATCTCCCAGTCTCTTACTGTGTATACCTCTGTCTGTCAGTGTCTCTCTCTCTCTATCTGTCTCTCTTTCTTTCTCTCTCTTCATCTGTCTCCCTGTCTCTCACTGTGTGTCTCTCTGTCTGTCAGTGTCTCTCTCTTTTTTTGTCTCTCTGACTGTCTCTATATTCCTGTCTCTTTCTCTCTTTCTGATATTTTCTGTTTCCGTCTTCAGCTGTACGTTTCAGCTTCAGAAACCTTGCAGATAACAAAATGTTCTGCCTTTTAAGGACATTTATGCCTAAAATATTTAACATTTATTATTCTAATCTGATCAGTTGACATCAGCTTCTTCCTAGGACACACCTCAGAAGCTCCTATTCTAACGATGTAATTTCTCTAGATGGCACTACCTTGGCCTCTAGCACAACTGTAAGGAACCTCAGAGTTTGATTTGATCAAGATTTATCTTTTGCCTCCCATATAAAAAAAAACTTTAAAGATGGCTTTCTTTCACTTGCGTAACATCGTAAAAATTAGACATATCCTGTCCCAAACAGATGCTGAAAAATTAGTACATGCATTGGTCACCTCTAGGTTGGATTACTGTATCTCCCTATTATTTGGTTGCCCCAACAAATCTCTTAAGTCTCTCTAACTGGTGCAGAACACTGCTGCTTGTGTTCTAACGGGAACCAAGAAAAGGGACCATATTTCTCCTGTTTTAGCTTCTATGCACTGGCTCCCTGTGAAATCCAGGATTGAATTTAAAATCCTCCTCCTTACTTACAAAGCTCTAAATGGTCAGACTCCATCCTATCTGTTGCAGCTCATAGTTCCTTACCATCCCTCAAGATCACTGCGCTCTGAAAATGCAGGGTTACTTGTGGTTCCCAAAGTTTCCAAAAGTAGGACAGGAACCAGAGCCTTCAGCTACCTTGCTCCTCTCCTATGGAACCATCTTCCAGTTTTGGTCAGGGAGGCAGACACCATCTCAACTTTTAAGGGTAGACTAAGACCTTCCTCTTTGATAGAGCTTATAATTAGGGCTGGATCAGGTTGCCTGGACCAACCCATAGTTAGGCTGACATAGGTGTACCTGCCAGGGGACGTCCTATGATACGCTGAGCTCCTTTTCCTTCTCTTAATCCTGCCATCGGAAAATCATACATGTCTGTTTACTGCATTACCCCTACTGCTAAGCTTAGCTTATATCTGTGACAGGTGTTTGCAAGCTTAGCTTAGCCTCAGTAGTTTAGCTTAGCCTTACATCTGTAATAGTACATGTGGTACTGTCACTACCTGGGGCTCGCAATTACGGAGCTTGGGTCTGTTGAACTGCACTACGCTAATCCCGTTGCCTCTCGGGAGCATTCCTGCTCCCTTGTTTCCTAGTTTTCCTGGATCCTGGCCGTAACCTTGGCTGTGCCTGACTGTGGTGATAACTGTGCTAATGCTGTGACCCTGCCTTTGGTTGTGCTCGTGCTGTGGCTGTACTGATACTGTACCCCCCACTCGCCCTGATCTTGGTCTGGTCCTGGTTGTGTCAAAATCAAAGTGTAGAGTCGATGAAGGTCAATGGGGGAGAAACAGTCCAAATAAATTTCGGGCCTTGCTGCCATATCCAGGCTATCTGTGTCCGGGGTCAGGTAAGGGCAAGAGGTGATGGATTTTATCTTGAATAGTTATAATTTTATCATTAAAGAAACTCGTAAAGTCGTCACTGCTTAGGGCCGAAGGAATAGCTCTATGGAGCTGTGACTCTGAGTCAGCCTGGCTACAGTGTAAAGAAATCCCAAGAAATCTGGGATTGTTTTTATTTTCCTCAATTAATGATGAGTAATAGTTTGCCCTGGCATGGCGGAGGGCCTTCTTATACACTTTAAGACTATCCAGCCAGACTAAACGGGACTCTTTCAGGTTGGAAGACACTAGATTTCTGACTTTAGCCCATATTTCCTAGGTTTCCAAACATGACATCATCCAATGTTTTTGCAATAGCATCTGACAGCTCCTACAGTGGAAAGGACGCTAGATATTTTTTTAAGCAGAGAAAAAAAAGAGACTAACCTATAATATATTAATGTACCGATGATAACCTCTTTTTTAAGTCAGAGAAACTTCTTGACTTTCCAAAACCATGAAACATTATGTCCCAATGCAACCACTGCAGCATAGCTCAAGCTGCAGTGATACCGACAACTTCTGTTGACTTTTGTCACGTAAAATAATGGAAGACTCATGCAGTGATTATTTCACTTCACTTTCACTTGTGATGAACAGAGATAATGCACTCAGTGTTCTCTTTTAACTCTTGTTACTGACACTTTGTTGCTCCCTGCAGTCTCAGGCTGCTAAGGAAGCAGTGTTTCCATCTGTGTTGGGATGAACAGCTGATAAGTGATACTGACAGTAGAATGTTTAGTTGGGATGTTTTTCCGGAGGCACTGTGGTGACTGTCAGTCTGGATCCGTGGCAGAGCCAGTCCGCAGTCATCTGACGTTGAGCTTCAGTCCAGCAGGGCGACCTGCTAACACATCCTGAAATAAAGTGAACTCTGAGCACACTGAAAACACAGCAGCTCAACTCACAGAAACCTGCTTTCAGCAAGCTGACCAACCTCCGTCTGATTAATTCCCATTGTTTGTGTTAATCTGCACAGAAAAATATGCTGTTAAAGGTCAAACGTCAGAGTCTGACTCTTTAAATAAAGATTAAGCCGTAAGAAGTATGAAACACTTTAAAGCAGGTTTATTTAATGTAAATTTTCGTCTTGGTCCAAAAACAAAAATAAAAATACAACACATCGTGGGTTTTGTAGTTCTACACAAGAGATAACAAAAAGATCACACCTGGAATATGAATAAGAATTGAAGAGTTAGGAATTGTGAAAATACACAATTTATATTAAGATGTTACTATGTAAACTACAAATGCATCTGCTCTGTCAGTGCTTTCGGCATATGAGCATGTAATGGTAGTTCCCATTTCTCATTATCATCTCTCTCGAAATCATATCATTATGAGTCGCACTCTCTGTTTTATCACATTGTTAGTGTCTTGTAACGAACCACTGTGTGTTAATCTTTTGATTTAAATCCTTGTTCTCTCTGTACTGTGCATGATGACATATACTGTGTGATAAACCATGTCATTGTTTGTCTTTGTCCTGCTGGAAGGACAAAGTGTAACCAGAAACTTCAGGAAGAGTGACTGAGGAGAGTTGGGATGAGAATGTGCTGGCCTTGCAGGTCTTAGTGGTCTGTCGAGTCTCCCCCTACCATTTTGCAAAATATAAGGATGAACTGTAAACATGGCACTACTATCCTATCACTTGGCCCATGGCAACTGGACTACTTGTCCATTTGATTATTGACCACCTCGTTGTTGGAGTATCTATATATACAATGTTCTAACTTTCTCTGTAACAAATTCAAAAGTAGGTAAACCCTCAAATTCTCCTAGAACCCTCTCTTTAAGTATATTTTAAAAGATGCGACAGAGGAGTGAGGGATCAAGGACTGTAGGAGGCGTAGCCTTGTTGAAATGTAAAGTGGGATCAGGGCACACGGGGGACACTTACTGACCTCTGTTCAGTGTAGAGATGTATGGGGTACCGATTGAAAAATTTCTTCGAATTTAGCTCTAAAACATAATTAGAGAGAGTTGTGAATTTTTTTGAAGTCACTTTTTAATCAAATTTAGAGCAATATTTCCAAACTTTGTGAATCTAAATCTAGATGTTACATTTTATATATAAATGTTAAATATTAAATCTAAATGTTATATGTTGAATCTAAATTTTAAATCTTTATGTCACGATTCTAATTATTAAGCTAACATGCAAATTCACACTGCTGCTTGGCTGAAGTACTGTGTAATGATGTTCCGTGAAAATGGCGACCGACCGATTTTTGTTTTGAAATAAGAAAATCAAAATCGGGAAACAAGTTTTTACACTGCTGTTCATCTCTTTCTCACTCTTGGCTTATGTGAGAAACTTTTCCTGTGAGGAGAGGGGCCTGCACCTAGGTTGAGGTGGAGATAGAGTCCCTGTAGCAGCTGAATTCAGCCAGAGCTGTCCTTCTAACTCAGCGGGGGCTGTCACAGAAGGCTGCAGTGCTGGGTCAAACCTGTGGAGATGAGCTCTGCGCTGGCTGTATCCGAGCTGCTACTACTGCTGACTGAGGGACTGACTACACGTCTTCCATCCGCTCTCCTTCCTGCTGAGGAGTCTCACAGCACGGGCTGTGATACAGGAGAAGGAGCAGAGCAAAGCATGGCTCACTGTGGCTCATAAGGAGGACAGAGCCCGGCATAGAGGGCTGGGGGTCTGCGAAGTCCATGCCCACTGTGGCTTTCCTCTAGTGTCCACACACCCCTGTGTGGAGCCTGTTGTGTTTTAGGTTGTTTCTCTGGCGAAATGTGTTACCCCTACCTAAACATGACCCCAACCCTCTAAGGAACTGTAATTTATCAGAGGAGGGCAGTGGCTAGAGTGATTTTTCTTTTTTATATTGACCCTCACTGAAGCTCTAAAGTTTTTCCTAATCAATCGCCCTCCCTTCCACCATAAATAATGTTTTCTTGATGAAAGATGAAAAAATTGCAGCGCAGCCAGCATTGCCTCTGATAACTAAAGTACATCTGGAGACGATGCCTCAGTCAGCGGTAGTTGCAGCTCAAATACAGCCATCGCAGAGCTCATCTCACCAGGTTAGACCCAGCACTGCAGCCTGCTGTGACAGCCCCTGTTGAGTTTACAGGTTAGCTCTGGCTGAATTCAGCTGCTACAGCGAGTCTGTCTCTGTTTTTTTACATAAGCCAGGAGTGAGGCAGAGATGAACCATGGATTGAAAACTTGTTTCCCAATTTCGATTTTCTTATATCAAAACAAAAATAGGTCGGTTGCCATCCACAGCAGTGTGTTGCAGTGTGAATTTGCATATTAGCTAAGTAGCCTATTTAGAATCATGACGTAAAGATTTAACATATAGATTAAACATTTAACATTTAGATAAAACATATAGCATTAAGATGTAAGATTTAGGATTTAGATTTAACATACAACATCTAGATTTAATAGGCCTATTTAACATTTAGATTTAAAATTTAACATTAAGATGAAAAATTTAGATTGAACATATAACATTTAGATTTAAAATTTAACATTTATATATAACATTTAACATTTATATTTTACAGTGACATTATCTTGAGCCTATTTTTTCACAAAGGATACATCTGACAAAGTTTTCAAATATTGCTCTAAATGTGATTAAAAAGTGACTTTGAAAATTCACACTTTTTAAATCATGCTTTAGAGCTAAATGTGGAGAAATGTTGTTTTCTACTATCAGTGCCCCATAGAGATGTAGAGCTGGTACTCTTTGAAGTTCAAATTTCCAATCAATATTCTCAGTTTCTCTCTGTAAATGCTTCCAAACAGCTGGGGCACAAAAATATAAGGGCTTACTTTTTAGATCATTGTCCAGGTACCGGGGACAGACACAGATACTGAACTGGATGAAATCCTACTTAAACATAAAAGTTAATATATATAATAATATAATAAAAGTTCCTCATTTGTAATCTGTACTGTCGAGGCTCCTTAAGTAACTTCAAATCCAGTCCATATACATAATATTTCATCATTTTAGACATTTACCCTTTCAACAGTGGACATAAAATGAAAAGGAGTGCTTTTTTCCACTATAAGATAATGTTACTCTATAAAATGTTTGTGTAAATGTGCCATAGGCACATTTGTGTAAATGTGCCATAGGCCACTGGAGGCAGTGACCCTTCAAAAGAGGAGGCCAGTACTTCTAAATTTGTGACTATGTCCAACCCAGAATACATAGTCTTCGCAGACAGTGAGCTTAAACAGGTGCGACGCTCCTACTTTTAGCAGAAACGGCTGGGGACCGAGCACAATGTGGCCTTATCCAAGGAGCTCTTCTGCCAACTCATAAGAAACACTAATGACTAATATGATTTCTATCGCAAGAGCCAAAGAGGACTGCAGATACCCCACTAAACATGAGGTGAATGCCATGGCAAAGCAATTGGTGGGGTAGAATCCAATGATAAAAGACAGGTCTTCAGTGATTGGGTGAGTAGAGTTTTGTCCCATTTGCTTGTTGATGGTATGATGTTAGCTGTAAGATTTTGCTAAATTCTATTCATACAGTGCTAAACCATAACAGAAGGTTCAAATGCAGCTAGGCTTTGCTGAAAACTATAATTACAGTGTAAGAAAGCTCAGGGCTCTTGTCATTTTTAATGTTCACCATGTATGCCTCGTAGGAGCATGTTGCTAAAAAGCTCATGAAGAGACTCTCAAATGTCAGAAGTACAAGGAAGGCCACAGTTTCTCCTTCGAATATACCACGTCAAGATGTGGAAGTCAATTCAGATGTTTCAACCACTGACCATGATGGAGATTCCAGTGCATCCACTATTATTCTGGAACAGTCACCTGCTAGTCCCATGGGCATCCCAGTGCTAGATCCGTCACCTAGAGCTAGCACCCCACTGCAGAGCCAGGACAGTGATGAAACATGTATGTATTGTATTAAACATAATTTTGGCTGAGTTAATTCACATGACATACACTGGAGAGTCAGCAGCATTAGAATCTTTCAGTGTTTGTCCAAAAGCATATGCATTCTATTGTCCAATGTTTGCCTTTTATATCAAGTAACATGAACATTAATTAATTCCTACCACCTCCTGAGATTCATTATACTGACAACTTGTTAGTTTGGAAATCTCATATCCTCTTTCCACCATAACTTCGTTTAGTTGACTTCATGGACAGCCAGAAAACCCAAGCAAGACACTACAAGACCCTCCAAGAAATGTGCAAGTCCAAAAAGCCAAACAAAGCTGCGATAACTCATTTGCTGAACCTGGAATTTGAGTCTAGAACACTCTTCATCACCTCTGATGTCTTAAGGGAGCAAGACAGACCAGCAAACATTCTAGAGGCTTACCCATGTTTCCGAGAACTGGATCACGTAAGTAATGTTAATCCTATTCAGTCCACATTTTCAGCTCTTCCAAGGACTTATTTTAGCATGACATAATTGGCATAATGTTCATATACCTTAGACATTACAGATCTTTTTTTGAAGAATGTTAGTCATCAGAATGTTTGACAAAGACTAGGAGTGAACTTTTTTTTTTCAGTGAATTTTCTTTCTGTATCTAAATCTATTTTTCAGGTGCTGGATGAGCTGCAGCGAGCCATCCAACCAACCAACTCCCAGTACATCCATGAGATGAAGAGCAGATGGGAAACCTTCTATTCAAAGGTCCAGTTTTATGGGGTGATGAAAAAAGCCATGAAGCCTCCTAAAACTTTAAATGGAGGTGAAGTCACAATACATTGACTTGTTCATTTTATAAAATAATGTGTCATGATAAGTCATTTATGGTACCACCTTGTATTGTGCCTTTTCCATTTAACTAGTGGCGCATGTCACAGCTGTGTTCAGAGCCCTGCCACTGCTCTTCCTGTCCAGCACCATGCCACCTAAGATGCTGGGTTAAGCAGCGAGGCTCTTTTCCATGTCCTTATGGTGAGATTTACAGACTTACTGCAATATTTCATATGTTCCAGTTATTACTTCTGATGTTTTTCTAATCCTCTACATTGATTTGTGTCATCTAGACTTCAGAGGATCGTGATGGCTTCCTGCGCCGGCGACCAATGTCTTGTCCAGTTGTCATTGTTTCTGAGGGCAACCGCATGATCGCCATAGGAAACATGCTAGTGACCACCTTCAACATTGAGAGGTTTAATGAGGGAATGCTCTACCTCATGGCATGTTACTATGCTCTGCACCTCACTTACCCAAAGTGTATTTCCACACTTCTGTCAGTACTGCAAACAGAAATTCTCCAAGATTCCATTCATAAGCAAGATATGACCCCTTCCTACAAAAAACATTGGTGAGTGGAAGTCCTTCATTGAGTGAGTGAGTCTCTTTGTTTCTTCAGTGTGTTTGTTTCTTTACTCTGCCCCACTCGCTATCTGATGTAAGACTTTCAGAGAAAGTCAAAGTTCTGTTTCAGAAAAGGTTCATCACAGTTAGCCACTTTTGTTGGTGAAATAGAAAACATTTCCTGTTTTGGTTTGTTTTGACAGTGAGGTTATAACTCAAATCAAAACTGGCTTTTCAATCTGTCAGTGATAGATCTGGAATCTGGAAGTGGTTCTTTGATGGATGCTGAACTGAGCAATTGTATTGCAAAGTTCATAAAAAAGATTAAAAATGAGAATGTTTTGGTGTCTTGATTTAAGACAGTCTCTTATTTTTATAATGCTGTTTGAAGAAATTTTGTCTTATTTTAACTACCTTTATACTTATTATTAATCCCAGATTAAGGTGTCATTTCTTAAAGTTAACTCAGTCAAGAGACCGGAATTCTTATTTTAAGTAACTTAATCTTAAATAAGTGGATTTTCATTGCTTGTTGTGGAAGAACTTACTTAAATTTAAGATTTTCTGTCTAGTTTTGAGGCCCATTTTAGTCTTTCAGAGGCAAGAACTTTGTGCTTATTTTAAGAATTATTGTCAAGTAAAAAAATCTTACCCCATTGGCAGATTTTTTTAGCTTGATACAAGATAATTTGATTGAATTTAAGAATATTTTGCCTCTTTCTAGTAGGTCTGCTTTTGCAGTGTAGATTTACTAAATATCTCAGAGAAACTGATTTCTAATTACTCAATATCTGCTGAAAATGTATTTATATTTACTGAATATCTTGGTAAAACTGATTTATTTTTATTAATTTTCTGGGTAAAATGTATTTACATTCAAAACTATAATGATTTGGATTCACTAAATAAAACATATTATATCAACTTATATTTTAGCACATTTTTGCATTTTAGAAGTTGCATCAGTCTCTGTAAAGGTGTCTCTCAGCTGCTTTGTGAATAGCTCTTAGGAAGAAACTCTTAGCTAGGAAATTTTAGGGCCAAGTTAGTTATAAAGACTTTGAAAACAATAGTAGACATAAAATATAGCCATTAGTAACACTTTCTCTTTCTGCAGCAGTATTTAATGGAAAACAAAAACACTTATACAAAGGACAGTGATTACTTACATGACTCAACAAAACTACAGTGTTCAGTAGCTTGCCAAGAATTACTGATTAAAGTATGGTTATGACTATATTTTGTGATTTGACCTGTCCAAGACGTACCAGGTGGGAGGGATGAGAGGGGGAGATCACCATTATATTTTAACGAACTTCAACTTACATCATAAACTTTAACAGCTGATCTGTCGATTCTCCAAGGTGAACCATCAAACACCAAATGAAATCTTCTCTGCTCATGTTGATGCTGGGATTGCTCCTAACCTGAAATGACAAAAGTAAAAAAAAATAATCGTTTATGGTGTTAAAATCATCCACTGCAATAAAACGTAAAGCTGCATTTTTTTTTTAACACCATAGGTGACTTAATTTAATGTTACACAAACCCCTATTGTGGATCTGTGATGCGCTGTCTCAGAGACTAGTATAATGAAACACTTCCTGTCATTACTGAGGTTTCCCAGGAACCAGCTGTGAATCCAGGAAGTCATTCGTCTCAGCAAAGAAATAATGGCACATAAACTCCATAAACCCACAGTATTTCACAGCTTGCCTTTTGTATGGATTCAACAAACAATAAATAAAATTTTACTTAGTAAGCTTTAGATGTGCTGGTAGGTACGTTCTGTTGCCTTTGGACAGAGGAAGACTAACTGTTCTCTGTCCTCTGTTTACAGTTTTTATTATAAGCAATTCTGTTGGTTGAACTTTATATTTATAGTAGTTAGTAGTATAGTATAGCTGACTAATTCAAGTCAGATGTTCAAACAAGTCAGATGTTCAAAGTTACTAGTATACAGAGCAGAGCTCTTACTGTAAAACACATATATAGCACATTTTTTGTAGATGGCCACAGGAGACCTTTTCAATAATTATATGGGCCATTTCAGATTGAGGTGTTGGTGTCCACCCAACAATGTGAAACAGAAAATGTCAGATTGTTCTGGTATGGTTATAATGTTCAGTTTTTGGTGAAACTCTCATAGAACTGTTAACAAAGTATGTTTTAGCACTGGGGTCATAAGTATTGCAGATACTGGACTTACCTTTATTCAGATGTGTTTGTAATATTCTGACCCCCACATGTATACAAATATGAACTGCCAAGAACTAGAAACACCCTTCAATATAATGCAGTTCAGTACAGCACCACTTTTAACTTTGACCTCACGAAGAAACGTATAATTGAATGTACACAATTCTGACAATGTCAACAAAAACTGAAAGAATTATGAACTTGAAACAATAATGTATCTAATGAAGTGGCCACTGAGTGTATGCAAACTATTTAAAAAGGTATGCAATTGTTTATACTCTTTGTAGAGAGAATCACAGGCTAACATAACCCCCTGTTAATTTAAGTACATAATAAGCAAATTATATTTCAGTACTCAGAACACTTCAGTAGAAAGGCCAGTGCATACCTTCAAAAATTATGTGGACAGGTGTGTTGGAAAAAAAAAAACACTTGCAGGTAAAAGAAGAAGGGTCCCGCACACTGTCCTGTACTTGCAAAAAACAGTTTTATTAAATACTCAGTACAACGTTTTGGTCCAGTGGCCTTCATCAGGTAAACAGTCAGACACAGTCAATATAAGCAAATATATAGGAGACACTTCCTTGTAGGCAGCCAATCAAGGAGCAGAAAAATCACAGTCCCACGGGTTGTTTTCATTTAGAAAGACTGCATGCCCTCAGTAGTATGAGATCAGGATGATCTATCAGTCAGTGTGTCACACAAATGACAAGTGAATAAATTAATCAAGTAGATACCCAGTGTCATTTAAGTAATCTGTAAATAAATTTTATCAATCAAATAATCAACAAATCAATGAGTATATATGAGTAGATAGGTACTGAAGACCATGTGAGGAAGGGATGATGATAATAAAAGTACCATATAAATCGTCCACGCAAGACTTCAATACCTAGGTATGTAAAGACAAAAATCATTAGTGGATAAATAAGTACGTCAACAAATAGTTGTAACACTATGTAATTTAGACATCTTAAGAAAAAATAACCATACAAAATAGACAGATAATAATAATAGCATCAAATACAAAAAATCTGCATGATAAGAAAATGACATACAAAAAAGCTTAAATAGACAGTAGAAACAACGTAATAAAAGGGGACTAAATTAGACTCATATATTAAAGACATCTTAATCAAAAAGTAGGCCTTTTTTAGCGTATGTAATAACCAAAAATAGATTTATGTAAATACATCTAATAATCAAAAGTAGATCTTGCATGAGTACATCTAGTGATAGAAGAGAGCAATGTAAAAATATCTAATAATCACCAATCGGCTGAAGTAAATCCAATTATTGAACAGGATCACTCAAAAGTACTGACTATTCCTCTTCACAACATTACCTTAAGTAACAATTCATCATTAAGGCCGTTTGGAGACAATGTCTGTAAGGTAAAGATCCAAAAAGCTTCCCATCTCTTAAGTAATAGATCATGGTCACCACCACAATGTGGTATTTTAATTATATTTTGTGAGTAAGTGAGTAAGTATACATAGACACACACACACACACACACACACATATACGTATATATATATATTGAGAGAGAGAGAGAAAGAGAGAGAGAGAGGTGTGTGTGTGTGTGTGTGTGTGTGTGTGTGTGTGTGTGTGTGTGTGTTGCAGCCAAACTGAGCTGTAGTGAGCAAAGTATCAGATTTGCTTGCTCATTCTAGTTTCTCAATGTGAGCAAATCTGGCTGTAATTTACAGCAAGGACCAATAATTCAGATAATTCTGATATTTTGATTGATGATTGACAGTGTATACAATATCTGGGCAATAAAACTGACTCTTAACGTACTCATTCTACAAACAAATTATTAAAGTACTAGTAAGGAAGCCAAGAGATTATCATCACTGCAACGTTCTCAAATATATAATTTATTAATTTTTGATAACCATTTCACTCAGATGCATGCCTGGTCATATTTACTCATAATCTGGCTCTCCCTCCTTTTAGAGAATATCTGGCCCAACCCAGTCATGACAGACAGGGTAGGACAAGAGGGTCTACAAGGGGCATCTTTTTTTTGTTTTTTTTGTTTACCTGCTTAGGGACAACAGATGCAAATTAGCTGTAGCTAACTCTGGTGCAACTGCTTTTAACTGTGTGCTGTCTCTGTAAAAATAGACAATAGAGTACACAAAATTGTGACTCCACTATGAGCTTTGGAAGGTAAGAGTTGTGCAACACCTGCAGATATCTAGAATGAATTCAAGTGGACATGAAAAATTAGTACATGCATTTGTCACCTCTAGGCTGGATTACTGTATCTCCCTATTATTTGGTTGCCCCAACAAATCTCTTAGGTCTCTCTAACTGGCGCAGAACACTGCTGCTCGTGTTCTAACAGGAACCAAGAAAAGGGATCATATTTCTCCTGTTTTAGCTTCTTTGCACTGGCTCCCTGTGAAATCCAGGATTGAATTTAAAATCCTCCTCCTTACTTTCAAAGCTCTAAATGGTCAGGCTCCATCCTATCTGTTGCAGCTCATAGTTCCTTACCATCCCTCAAGATCACTGCGCTCTGAAAATGCAGGGTTACTTGTGGTTCCCAAAGTTTCCAAAAGTAGGATAGGAACCAGAGCCTTCAGCTACCATGCTCCTCTCCTATGGAACCATCTTCCAGTTTCGGTCAGGGAGGCAGACACTGTTTTAACTGTTAAGGGTAGACTTAAGACCATCCTCTTTGATAAAGCTTATAATTAGGGCTGGCTCAGGTTGCCTGGACCAGCTGATCAGCCCCGGCTCCAGAACCATATTATAAGGGGGGCATATGATGATCATGGGGGGGCATTTTCCCACAGATCTGCACATACATATATTCATACATACTGTACTTAATCTATATGGTCTATTATTACCGGGACAAGCACAAATTTCACTTCATATGCACATGAAAATCAGTTGTGCAACTAACACCAATCACAATATCACCCACTTTAACTAAATATCTTCTCTACTACCACTTAGTAGAGCTGCAGTCGGCGTCTCCCAGAGTTGAACCTCTTCATTACTGCTTCCTTCCATTCAGTAGCAAATCTTTTAGTTAAGTCTCTTTCAAAGGCCAGCTGCACTAAATGTGCTTTTCGTTGGTGCAGCATGCTGAGTCTATTGTCTGTGAGAACACTTTTTAAAGTAGTCCAATGAATTCAAAGCTTGGCTCTGAAACAGCCTGAATCAGACCTGCTGCCTCAATTCGTAAGTCAGTTCCAAAGGCACGATTGTTGTCAATCTCTGACAACAGAGAGAAAATATCATCAAATGACTTGAGCACAACTGTGACAGTAGCTAGATGGCCAGTCCAGCGCTGTTCGAGCAGACGTTTTAGTGTGTCTCCTTTATAGTGGACTGCAACAGTTTCTTAATGAATTTATAGAGAGATCCACAAACTCCAAAAAAGTCCTCAACTGCTCCCTCACTCGACATTGCATTTATCACCACTAAGTGTCGCTGATGATTAAAACAATGGACGTAGGGTATCTCTCTGGCGAGCGTGTCCTGCAGTATCTTCTGAACCCCCCCATACTTCCCGGACATGACAGATGCTCCGTCATACACCTGACTTAGAATTTTAGATGTACTTAAACCAACTCTGCTCAGCTCTGTGATTATAGTGTTTGCAAGAGTTTTGGCATCTCCCACATCTGCAGTAGCAATAGTTAGCAAACGCTCCCTAACTTCCAAATCTTCTGCTACAAAGCAGATCATGATAGAAATGTTTTCACAGCCTGTGGGGTCGCGGGTGCCATCAACTTTAATGGTAAACCATGAATCACTGACTTCATGTACAATTTCTTCAGTTAAAATATCACTCATTATCTTAAGTAGTTCATTTTGTATGTCATGTGATGTATATCTAGCATTTTGTGGGATTGTTTGCAGTATCTTCTCAAGCTCTGGGTCTTTTCTCACTGAATACTCAAACAATGACAAAAAAACAGCTTGCATCACCTTGAGAATTAAATGCTTCCACACTCCCTCTGAGAGGCAATCGGTTTATGGCCAGGAACTGTAACATGTCGATAAAAGCACCGATGTAGTACCGATTTCTGGCTAGTTGGCCTTCATTCACAAGGGTGGAAATCTCCTGTCCTGAATCCACACTCTTCACTCTCTCTCGCCACTTTGCCACACTTCCCATGTGTTCTTTACACTCTGCATGCTTGCACAATCCTCTCTCTGCTGCGTGTTTCCAGTCACAATAGCCAGTTTTCATGAACACAGAATCTACAGTTCCAAACTTTCGACATGCAAAACAAAATGCAGCATCAGCTTTAACACTGTATTCTAACCAGTCTCTACGGTTGTACCACAGGGCAACAAATGAGCGTTTCTTGAAAAGGCGACAGGGAAACTTCTTCAGAATGATCTGAGCGGGCTTGTTCTCACCTAAATCATCCGGAGGGTCACTGTGACCATGGCTTAGTGCTTGGGAAAGCTGGCTGCAGCTGGGATTGGTGCTATAATTGGCTTGTTCCTGCTCCGGCTCTGCTGGGGGGGCTTGTGCGTCTGTGCTGCTACCGCTAGCTAGCGGCGGCGGCTCACTAGCTGTTAGCTGCTCCAGCTCCTTCTCCGCGGGGATACGGTTCTCCTGCTCAGCTGTCGCTCGTGCCTCAGGTTGCTGCTCTGTCCTACCAGAGGGAGTTTTAGTTGGTGGCGGTAAGTAAGAATAATGTGATCATTGTCTTGAAACAGCTGCACAGAGCAATAACTTAAATTGAGTGCATCTCAAAAGGGATGTTGGAGAAGCCGAAGCCAGCACTCTATTTTTGCTGTATTCCTTCAGTATACATACTATCTGAAAAGTTGAAGGGTAGGCATACAGTCCAGTAGAGAGGATGTGTGTGTGACTTCTGTATAGAACTATCGATCTGTTTTGTGAGTAGCTTAGTGAATGTGATTCCTCTTGGAATGAGATCAGGGTTTCAGTTGGGTCCCTGCTCACAGATTGGCGTGACTGCTGATCCTTACTCTTCTCCCAGAAATGTCTGACTGCATGTGTTTGACTCTGAGTGCATGCACATCAGATGTCCCCCAATACAAAACGGAAAACACACCATCAGCTATTTGCTCAAATAACTACACAACAAATGTTTGTTTCCCTGACCTTTAGTTGCCATAATGAGGACAGTTGCCTGTCAGGAGAAGGAGAATTGTAGCTTGACACTGTTGTTTACTGTGAAATAATCTAGATAGATAGATAGATAGATAGATAGTGTAGCAGGATGAAGTGCTCTCCCATGGGTGAGTGTGCTGCGTTGCTCTCCCCTATCTTATTAGCCAATCCGCGCCTGAGGCCACCTTCTTTAGGGAGGCAGTGTCCATCTCGCCTTCCTCTTGCTCTTTGGCTCTGAGGCCCGTCCGCTTCCGGGTCGCCTCACTTCCTCCTCTTTGCCATCGCCTGTGCAGACGTCCAACAGGCGGACGCTGCGCCTGTGGGGCTGGCTCGCCGGTAATCTGCCATTCAACGCGCTATTGGTCAGCCACGTTTTGCCACTGCCGCTGGGAGACCTGAAGCGCTCCGACCCTCTCCAGTGTGTGTGCGTCATCGACGCTGCCTGATCGATGTTAACTGATGTGCGGTGTGACGCTGTTTGGAAGACCCGCTGCTGCTATGCTGCATGTTTTGCTTAGTGTGCTGCTCGCATCACTCCTGTGCTGGCTTTATTCTGCTGGGCTTTGCTCGTGCTTGCTGTAGGCCTACGGCTTGGCTGGACGGGATGTTCTGTGCCCACCGACAGAACTTTTTCACCCCTATTTAGTTAGCTCCTTCCTTTTTTTTTTTTCCTCAGCCCTGATGCTGCATGTGTTGGTTTTGATTTCTTTATGATGTTGGGTTAATTTTTGTTGTTTTGGTTTTGTTTAATCAGATCTTATTTTCTTTTTTTTGTTAAGTTGCTTAATTTGTAACCTTGGTTGCTGCCTATCCTTAAGCCTCATTTAATTACTTGGTTATTTTGTTTATTGGGTTGTTTTTTTTTTGTTTGCTTTGCGTGATTGTTTTGAGTTATTCCTTTCGTTAATACCGTTTCCTGTTTTTTTTAATTTTTTTTTAAAACAGTGTCTTTATTAATTTTTCTTGCACAGACAACAATATTCTTCTGCAATATATTACATTGCAAACATATTTTACCATTTTACCACACACACACACCCCTTTGTTCTCTCTTAAGTGGATACACAATATACTTCACTGGTACCTCATGAAAAGTAAATATATACCATATATGACAAGAAAAACCACATTACATTGAATTTTCGAGATGTGTCTCCATCCCCAATCAGGATCTATCATTACACTTTGCCCTAATTTGGGTTTCCCTCCTGTAGAAGCCTACCTATGTCTTCTTTTTTTTAATAAAGTCACTAAATGGTTTCCATATTTCCTCATAAACATCCACTTTATTTTTTAAAATGTATGTTATTCTCTCCAATGACATGCATTGTGCCATGTTCTTGATCCAAGCACCAACTGTAGGTGAGCCAGTTTTTTTCCAATTAAGAGCAATCACATGTTTTGCCTGCAAAATAGCAAAGTCAATAAATGCATATTCTTTAGTTTTCAGCTTCAGCTTTGTTGGATGCAGGTGTAGTAGTATCATTTTGGAGTTTAGTGGAATGTTCACTGACAAAACTGTTACAATTTTATCAATCACCTCCCTTACAAAACTTCCTGATTTTTTCACATTCCCAGATACAATGTATTAGTGTTCTCTGAGCTTCATTACATTTAAAACAAGTGTCAGGCATATTGCTGTCATATTTATTCAATTTGACAGGGGTTTTATAGGTCCTCATCAACCAATTGTATTGGATTAGCTTTAAATTAGTGTTAGCTGTTTGTGTTTGAGCCCCTTTACAGATTATGCTCCAATCATCATCGGAAATGTCTTCATTTAAGTCTGCCCTCCATGCATCAAGTTTAGATATTGAAGTCTCATTAGACCCAGATGCAAGCCAGTTGTATATTAATGAGATTAGGCCGTTTTTAGTAATAATTTCTTCCAAAGGTGACAGTGGAGGAATTACCAACGACCACTGAATTAGATAGATGACCGTTACTGTAGGATTCCAAATACATATTATACAGAGGAATTAACAATTTGTCTTTGAAATATTTGTATAAGTCAGTTGGAAGGCCATCTGGCCCTGCTGTTTTCCCAGCCTTCAATGTACCTATGGCCTCTGATATCTCAAGTAAACTTAGTTGTTTATCCAAAATATTCCTACTTTCCTCAGAAATTTTGGGAATATTAAGTTGGTCTAAGAATTTAGTCTGAGTATCAACATCAGCATTATACTCTGAGCTGTAGAGGTTTTCATAGAATTTTTTGAATGCTGTATTAATTTCCAACGGATCAACTATAACATTCCCATTTGTGTCCTCTATGTTGGTTATTGTTTTCTCTATTTGCTGTTGCTTGATGCGCCATGCGAGGAGCCTACCAGGTTTTTCTCCTTGATCGTAGTAATTTTGTTTAAGCCTCATTAAATTTGCAGCAGCTTTGTCAGATGTTAATTTGTTATATTGAGTTCTAAGTAGCAGTAATTGATTAGAGACATGTTCACTTTGCCCTTCCTGAAATCTTTTTTCCTCAAGCATTTTAATTTTAGATTCCAAATTTCTAAATTTTTCCTGCATTTTCCTACTTCGTCTGCTTGTATAGCTTATGATATGGCCTCTAATAAATGCCTTTGGCTTGTTAACCGATGGGCTCTCTCCAGAACCGGAGGTGGCATGTTCAAGTTGTTCGCGATCCATTTTTCCATGAAAGAGCAGGGATTGGAGCCTTCCTCGTTCTCAGGTATGCCCAGTATACGTACGTTATTGCACTGACTCCTGCACTCCAAGTCGTCTACTTTGGTGGCGAGAAGTTTTGTCTTTTTTTCAAGTGTTACTACAGCTCCTTGCAGCGTGTTAATCACATCTTCAGCTGTAGAAATGCGCTGCTCTGCCTCAGCAACGCGGCCGCTGCATTCTTTAATGTCGGATTGGATATTTTTAATTGCCGCCAATACACCATCCATTTCAGTGTGAAAATCATGTTTGAATGCCTGTATAGCCTTCATGATGTCCATAGTGGAGGGATTTTCCATGTCTTCGGGGTTTTCGGTACGGCCTGCCTCCACAGAGCTCCCGTCTTCAACGTCGGATTCCACCACGTTTTCTTCATTGACGTTAAAAATTGCACCAGTTGTCTTGTGTTTGTCCTTTAGTCCCCTTTTCGGCATTTTACTTTGTACTACGACGAGGTTTTCAAGTTATAATACTTTAAGCGTCGTTTGGGATTGTTTAAAGAGTGTTAATTTAAGGATTAGCAACCGAGCAGGAGAAGGTACGTCTCTTCAGCACGCCAGCATTCTGTTGTTTTTTTTTGGTGCTGGACGCTTAAGGTGGTGGTCCCGGTGTCCTGGTGGTGGGGTCCCCCTTGTCTTTTTTTTTTTGTGTGTATGTGTGTGCTGTGCGACCCCTCCTCATTTACTTGGTTTTCGTGTTTGAGTGACACGAGCGAGTGGGGTGCTCTTCTCCCTGGGTTCCTTCACCTCCCTGTTCTCCTAGTCCCCCCACTGGTGGGCTCCAGCCCTGATTTGTGCACTTTCTTTTATTTAAGAGCCACGCACAGTCTCTTTTAATATATGTCGGTTTTATGAAAATTGGTAATAAAGGAAAACATATATTTTTATAACTGGTACCATGTCTCCTGCTCCTTAAGTAGAACGAACCTGAGTGCCTTGGTATTAGCTCCAATAAGGTAAAACAAAACTATTTCCTTGGGCGAAATTCCCAAGGTGGCGTTGTCTGGTTTGGTTGGTCTTTCCCTAATATTCAAACCTCCCACTCGTATGCTGATCGCCACAATAGATAGATTTTTAAAAAAAATCAAATATGAGGCTAACTGGGCTGACAGACTAACTATTTCCCATCAGTCTTTAAGATATAGTTTGATCTTTTGTGTTTTGTTTTTTTTTCGCATTCTCAGATAACAATATTCAGGTGGTTAATAATGACGAGGAGAAGGAGGTAATAGAGCCTTCTCCTCGTAATACACGTTATTTTCTCTTTTAAAGAAAAAATCAAATATGTATGAAAATACACGTCACCACTGATGAGGCTAAGTGGACAGACTAGCTGTTCCCCATCAGTCTTTGAGCAATCATGTGAGCTACGTAATGTTGAACTGTGTGGCACTTATCCATAGCCTTATAATGAGGTGAACTGATCCCCAACATTTCTCAACTTATGCAGCATATCCTCACACAATGGTTTGGATGGTATCCTATAAAAATGCACACACAACAGTTTGTACAATATCCTATAAATTGGTTTCCCACAAATGGCATTATGTCCATACCATACAATTACATAATTAACATGAATTTATGAAGATTGGGTTAGGCAATAAAAGTTACTATTGTTAGTTTTAGGAAAATAAACATGGTGAGGACATTCATTTAAAAGTTAAAATGGTTCTGACTGTATGTCTCAAGGGGGAAGTCCTGTTTTTTGTGACCCATCCATCTCCTTAATCTGCCTCCTTGCAGACTGCTGGTGACTGCTTCCTTGTTTACTCTCCTCAGCATACTGGTCACGTGATCAAAGCCTTTGATGAATTTAGGTGCTATACTTTTCGTGAGGAAAACGTATGAACAATTTGAGAGAACAGCCTGACTAATACAAGATAATAACTAATTGTATTATTATTCCAAGTGTACAGCACTAGCATAGCCACAAATAAATGTGGGTGTAACACATAGGCCTACTAGGCTAGAGTGATGAAAGGGCACAGGTTTCACTTCACATTTTAAGGGGGGGTTCCCCCCAGAAATGTTAAGAGCAAATCATGTAATTTCCTGCATTCAAGTGAAATTTTATGCACCAATTTATGGTGGAAATGTCTTTTTTATGTAAAGGAAAACACAATACTCAGGCAATTAGTGACAAATAAAAATATTAAAAATAGGCTCTAACAGAATATAATGCAGTAAGCCTCAGGAAATCTGCATTGCTTTCAAATATTTTTGTCTCCAGCAGATCATCTTCTTTATTTAACATTATTCCTGATGAGTCAACACATATGCAGGCATAGTTTACTTGTTCAGTCTACTTTGTGTCTTTTGTTTGGGGAATAACTTCTTTCAATGTGTAAGATGCACCTTGCACATCAATGATAAATAATGAACCCTTGTACTTGAATAACTCACTTGTTCCAGCAAGATTTCTGCTAATGTTCAAAACCTTATGCACATTTAAAACATCCCCACAACGGTTTAATTGTACTTTAGAGGAAAATACAGTCTTTACATATACTGTTCAAAGACATTAAGATTTTTACTTACAAAATAGAAGAATTTAAATATGATGAATTGTTATTTGATGCACTGGACAAGAAATAAAATGTCCACCTTGAACAGATTTTTAAAAGTAAATTGAAGTACTTTGTGTTAAAAATTTCTCTCCTGCTGCAGGACTTTGACTTAAACTTTTGCTGTGCGCTGTTAAAAACATTTAAAAAGTTTTGAGTAACAGCCTACCAACATTCCAAATTAAAGAAATAGTGAACATATAGCAGAACCATGTGTCTCTCATCCCAAAATATTTGTAGGGACATGACTCTACTGTCCATATGCAAACCTCTGCCCTATGAAACCCTACTGAAACCTTGCTGAGGAGGTTAACAGCCTACCTGCTTTTACACAGCGATGAACATAATTTTTGCACTCAGCTCCTTTTTAACCCTATTATAATCATCCACAGACAGAAGGGAAGTGGGCTAAGTTTAAAACAAAACATTCTAGTATAGCCAGAACTAAAACTTTATTCTCCATCTAAATTCATCTGAAAATATTCAGATAATTATCTTAAGCGCAACTCAGGTCTGAAAAATACTGAAGACCCCTGTAAGAAAGGACAAGAATTGCAAAGAGAGAGAGAGAGAGCGAGAGAGAGAGAGAGAGAGAGAGAGAGAGAGAGAGAGAGAGAGAGAGGGAGAACTGCTCAGCTCATTCAGGCGGTCAGGGTACAAGACAAGGGCAGAGAGCGGAACAACCACAGAAATAACTCTAGTCTCATATTGCAAATTTTCATAATGATTAGACTTATAAAATACAACAGACCTAGATTAAATATACAGTACCACTTAGGGAGACATGTCGCCCACCCTGAAACATGTTTTTCACTTGTGTTCCTATAAAAGACACACCTACAGTAGATAGCTAAGCTGTTTGCGTATATATTTAGTTTTTTCTATTTAGCTTTCTGTAATTTTTCTTATGTACTTGCTCTTGGCAAGAGCAACTGTAAACTAAGGGGACATTTCTAGTATGTGTTAACTTACAATGACATTTATTCTGATTCTGATCTTTGTTCCACATTTATATCAAAACTGAATTTCATTTATGTGCAGTGTAGTGACTTCAGAGAACAAAAGGAGTTGCTGAGAGGCAGACTTACTTTGGATGACGTGCTTGACACACTTCACTGAGATTCGAAAATCGTTGTTAACTGTTTATTAACAAAAGAGGTTCAACTCATAACAATGTGTTAACTCATAATCAAAACAATAAAAGATAACAGAAATCAGCGAGTGTAGTGTTAACATAAGTGTATACAAAAGCAGTCAACAAAAAAATACAGCAACCCAGCTCACCCTCTCTCTCTCATACACTGCAAGGGTGAGTCGGCTACATCATCTTATCTCCGCCCATAATCAGGTGACCCACTTATCCCCTAACTCAATAAAATGAAATAACGAAAAAAAAATCGTGTCATAAGCAAAACTAAACACATCAAAACAAATAAAAAAAGTAACTTATTGCCTTCAAAATATACCAGAACAAATACATCCATGGCTACATGCAGTATGGGTTGTTTCCATGAAAACCAACCTTTCTGAAAAGCAGCATCTGTACACTGGACCTTCTGAGACTGAAACCCACAGTGAGCACTTTTAAATCAAAAATCAATCAATCAATAATTAATTTACAATACATCAGTAGTGGCTAATGAGTTGCTTATTGACTAGCAAACTACTCCCAACTTAAACATCCAACAGATGCAGAGTAAAACTGATATCCCCTTGGAGTTATTTTTTTGTCCACCTGATCACAATCTAACATGCACTGGCACTGAGCACTACTCTGAAGCACCAATTGCTGAGCTTCAGGGCTGCATGGATGATCTAAGTATAAGATAGGGGTATGCAACCTGTGGCTCTTTAGCTCCTTTCCAGTGGCTCCTGTGTTCTGACTAAAAATTATATGGAAATGGATGGGGATTTTTTTTTTTTTTTTTTTTAAAGATTTTCATTCTATTTTATCATTGTTTTAGGCCTAAAATTTGCTCTTTTCAGTTGCAAAAATATGTAGCCTGTACACAGAATATGACAATGTATTAGCATTTCATTAACTAAAATATGCATCATATTTCTGTGGCCTTGGTGCCTTTTTCGCTAAATTTTGCCAAATAAGGCGGTCATGAATCAAAAAAGCTTGACTAGCTATTGATTCTAAATCCAAGACAGGAGAAGTCTCAGAGGAAAATGGAGAAGTTAATAGTGCATGGATAGATCTTTTAATTTTTACCACCAAGACAAAGTAAATGTAACAAAAAATAATAAATAGTGGTAAAACATATTAATGAATGCTCATATAGACCCATTAATAATATTGCTATGCTAATTTTTACTATATGTGTTGTGTATAATTGAGGTTCTTTTTTGGTGGTGCATCTGTATACCAGGCCTTCTGAGACAGCTGGAGTGAGCATGTTTATATTAACAAGAGAGAGGGTGATCTTAAAACAGCCTTACTGCAACTTTCAAGTAATCAGTCATCAATTGACAATATAATAGTTTTGGCTGATGAGTTGCTCATTGGTTAGCTGCCAACTTTAACATCCAAAAAATGGGGTAAATTTTGATCCACTTGATCACAGTCTAACATGCACTGACACTTAGCACTACTCTGAGGCACAGATGCTGTCTGTTTAACACACACTGGTGGCCCAGGCTACTGTTTATGCCACCAACTGCTATGCAGTCACCATTCACACTCACACATTCCAATGACGCAGCATCAGGAGCAGTTTGGGCATCAGTATACCCAAGGATACTTCGACATGTTGCCTGGAGGAGCAGGGGATTGAGCTGCTGACCGTCCGATTAGCGGATGATCAGCTTAACCCCTGAGCCACAGTTGCTCCAAAAGTAGTAGTAGAAGTACTGCTTCATAGAGATTTCAGTCAGGTTAAGTGTCCCTAAACTGCTACAAAGAATACAGAAAGAGCTAAAAAGTGAGGAGGAAAAACATTCCAGCCCAGAAGCAGTCCAGTCTCAAAGTTATTGAACACTCTGATAACTTGGCATGTCTCAGAGTTCAGGCTAAGAGAGCGAGAAACCTCAGCAGCTGTGAGAACTCCACGGACATAAAGGGACTGTTTTCTCCCTGTAGCTGGAGAAGTAGCTGTATCTGTGTGACAGCAGATGCTGTACAGTAGAAAACACATGTCAAACACACTGGCTGCATATGCATTTCTTTTTCATTTAGATGCCATTTTGGCCCTCAACAAAACTATTGGATGTTCTAGGAATTTTTTTCTATTCTAAAATGTGAAGTAGGTATCATATAACCATGGTAACAGCTGCGCCTGCACAGATGTTAGCGGCCTTAAATAACGGGGATAAGGTATATACATGCCACAGTATCCTGATTTCATTTGGAGCACTCCACCTCACATATTCAGGTTTCTCATAATTGAGATAAGGTCTTATCCCAGTTTCTGTAAAAAGGATATGGTGTTTACATGCTGAAACACATAAATGGGATACTCCAGTTACCCGTTAATAAACAGTTTATCCATGTACATGTGAACGCACTGGATGTAAGAGCCTGAAACCTTTACAGGATGGTCTGATGGATGGAAACTTGAATTCAGATCCATAGAGACGACTGAGGTTGTTGTCACTGAGTAACCCCATTTTAGGATGTGTTATGTGTGTGATGGGCTGCGGGTGAACTGCTTTGACTGACTGCTTTGAGAGATTGTGTAGGTGGTCAGTTGGCAGTCCTACCTGTACAAGGCCAGTTACCACCAGCCCTCTATAACCAGCCAGCCAGCTGTTGTTTGCTTGATGATTTGCAGTGTAGGCAAACATTTTGTATTTTGTTTTATTTTTGTTTGAACGAGCAAGGTTTGGTTTAATTCAGCTCTGTTTTTATATATTAATTTTTCAGAATCCCATCGTTATTTTTCTAAGGGTTTTCTTATATCAATAGATAAACTGTTTTAACTGAGGTTTGTAATGTGCTATATACCATATTCCCCAATGAATCTTTTTAAGAGCAGTTTAAGCTACATTCTGAAATTGCAAACAATAAAAAATAACTTGGGGTGAAAAATAAAAAGTGACAGCATTTACTAAGAATGTCCCACAAATAAATGATAAAGTTTGGATATAAAGTGTAGTCTAGCAGGCTGAGGGTTATATAACACACAATCTCAAAGCAAGTCAAAACACTGCAAACACAGAGAGGGAAAGAAGCTACATCAGCTTCATTAGAGGTAAATGTCAGAAGAATATCTACAGGCACCCACACACACATTCCCATGCACACATTCTACTGCCCACACACACAATAACCCCACTTGCTTTACTTTACACTGCTGTTTCTCTGCGTAGTAAATTAACCAAATTGAGAACATTTTGCTGCCACCCCCAGAAACACCACGTCCTGTGCGTTCTATCCTTCGTTTCCCACTGTTTGATTTTGCAGGGCTAAATTTGCAGCATTTTTTTCTGGAAAAACTGCATGTTAATACTATAATAATGACACCATACCAATAATTACAATGTGTATTAATGTTTCTGGTAATAATTAAAGGATTTGGAGAACATTTTCAATTTCAAATCGAATGGTTAGTTTAAGGTTTCAGGCTCGAGCCTGTTGAATTTAGGTAAAGGGTTAAAAAGCCTTGCTAGCAGCACGTGTCTCCCAATTGAACATAAATGGATCTTTGCGGCAAGTCGCACCTTCTCTCTCTCTCTCTCTCTCTCTCTCTCTCACACAGCGTTTCCTCTCTCCCGCAACACTGTCAACTGTCCAATAAGAGCAATACCCAGTCTACTTAAGTAGGAGTAGGTCATCCTCATTTCCTCCTTTTCTGAGGGTGAGATGAAACAACAGTTTGTGATTTTAGAGGGAGTTCTACAGTGATGTGAATCACGGCTCTCTGAAGGGAACCTAATCTAATGGCTTTGTCCTGTCTGAGAGCAGATACATCATCTGCAAAATAATCTCCAGGATAATGATAGGGTAAGATTTGCATGCACCTGTTGGTCACGCAACATCATAGGTGTGTTTGATTTTGGTGACTTAGCATGGCTGCCGACTGGTACATTAACTCACAAATTCATGAGATTAGGTAGACCATCCTTCAACTACGCAGGTGCAATACTGCTTACCATAAACCACAAGGACATGGTCCTTCGACTGTATTGTTATGTATTTTTTGGACTGTTTGCTAGATGCCGGGGTGCAACTGCTGTTCTGTTAGTGAATGTTTCCATATAGAGTACGTATATTTCCCAAGTGTCAACTGAGTGCAGGGTCACATCTCTGGAGCTCTGCCCTCCTGCAGCGGCAGACACACCTGCAGCTTCTTTTTACTGCAGCTGCTGATCTACCACATTTCTTTTCATCTATTATTTATTAGGACTTCTCCATGTGATTGTTTTTACTTTGTAACAGGTGTGACTTGATATGCAGCAAAGTACAATACTTGAAATAAAAAAAAAATCTTAAAACAATTACATGAAAAATGTAAGTAAATATCACAAATCCATCCTGATCACTCCCTCATTCACTCATTGTCCCTGGTTTTCTACGTCACTTATGCCTTGATTTCACCAAAAGGTTCAATTTAGTTCAGTTTGGTACAGTTAAAGAGTTGTTTTTCTGTTTCATACGGGGTGCAATAGGGTGTGAAGTAACACAGTACGTGCATGAGGCAGAACAGAATTTCTTTTATTTTTAAGTTAGACATTATATAAAATATTTCTGAGGTGCCCAGTAGCTTACCAGGTCGAGCAAATTACCAAATCAAAGGTCGGTGTCCTCACTACAGCAGCTGTGGGTTCAATTCCAAAATTTAAAACTACCTCTCAGCACTGGCAACGTGTCCCACTTTGTCCCACACAAAGATTCTCTTTGTCCCATCTGGTCACCCTATCTGGACCACTACATGGCCAAAGTAAAATAAAGTTTTCAAGTTGTGGTACCGTGGATGTAAAGACATATACAAAAATATGTGAACAAAGCCTATGATAGCACAAGAGCAGATTCAGATGAAGGTTAAAACTTGGGAGGACAGCAGTGTGCTCACTGAAATGAAAGTTGACAGCTTTTTTGTTTACAGGGGAGCAGCATAACATAGTCAGTGAAGTTAGCATTGTTTCGCTGCTTCATGTCGAATGCTGTAATGCTGCTGTTTGCTGGGGCTGCAGGCATGGGACCTGATGAAAGTAAATGAATGACTTTGTAATGCTGTGAGCAGAGCAGCTCCCCTGTGGGGAAGAGATCAGAGAAAGCTCAGCCATGAATATTGTTCAGAGGTCCCACTGCTGCACACAGCCAGCGCTTCTCACATCCTACTGTTCAGTTAAACCACAGCAACCTCTTTAGTATCCCTGTCGTGTTGCTGCTATAGATGACTTGATACTAAGTGAGTGAGTAAGCAGCACAACCCCTAAAAAATCCCAACGTCACACTACGAATAAAAACTGACTGAAAATCCAAACTGAAGCCAGGACTTCAGGGCAAATTTATTAGCAGCTGTGAAAATTCTTCATTAACAGGCGCCATAATACAGCAACAGCTCTGTGCTCTCTGGCAGTAAGCCTACTGCAGTATACTCTGACTGACTGCAGTACTTGCGGATTTGGTTTCACAACACGTGTTGATATCCCTGCTGTCAAAAATTCAGCTTCAGTGTAATCCCAGTGTCACAGCAAAGTTGAGCTAATGGTCTTTATGAGGAGGGAGTACTGAGTATGCCGAGCAGCCTGTCATGCAGTGCAGCTCATCTCCCAGCTATTATCCTGCCTGGCTGAGGAGGAGAGGAGCAGAACAGTATCGAGGAGACGAGTCAGAAGAGACGACAGACTCTGTCGACTCACACTTATTCTCATCAACATCAAATTCTGACTGTATGATCACCAGCATCAAGCTGTTCTCAAAGACACAGCATGGGATAAAGTCATATTACAGAAGTGCAGTTAGCATGTATGATAATTACCATTTATTAATGCTTTCTCTCTCCAGTAACTTTTTAAGCTTAATTTTGTAAGTTTATTTGATATGGACATCATAGTAGCATTAGAAATGTAGATTTATGCGCAAGAACCAGATGCGCTGTGTTAATATTTGTAGCTAAGCGTTAATTTACATCTGTCCACAGGAGGCTTTTTAAAGTCTTACACCCAGGACACACTGCATACATGAGCAGCAGCTACCTCACTGAACTGCTGCAGCTTGCGCACTCGCAGTGTTCACAGACAGCATTGTTGCTACAGTGCTGCTGCAGAGCTGCCTGCTCCTCTAATTACTGTATGAACACAACCAAAACCCGATATTCCACTAATTTAGGGAGCTGTGCAAGCTGTATTGTTGATAACACAGTCATGCAAATATTTCACAATAAGAAACCTGATGTTAACAACTGAAGGGATTCTGGTGACAAAAATGTTGTCAAAGAGCTTTGGATTTGAATGGTAAAATAGAAAGATTGAGTAAATGGATATATTTGTATTTTCTCATGTCTGTGACAAATAAAGACATTGAAACTGTAATTAAAGCAGATATATAGTCAATATGATTATTAAAAGACCATTTTTACTGTCTGTTTTTGCTGAAACCATGTGCATCTCATAGTTAAAACTGCCGGGATGCTGAGCTGCACCTGAGCAGCACTGCACACGCAGGCAGTGTGGCTGTTCTCACCTGTTTACCTGGGGCCCAAAACAAATTACAATAAGTGTCACGACGCACACATGCTGCTAATGAAGGCAATGCGTTTTGGGCATTAATCCTAAAAGTATTTGTGACATTTCAACAGCTTATTAGTTTAGATTCATTTTGTAGGTGAAATCATCTCCCTTTTGAGAATATGTAGGTATGTTTATGACATACACACATACTGTTCCAACATCTACAGACAAAGTAATACAGTTAAATTGTTGATACTCAACTAATATGCTGTAAAAATGTTATAAATACTCTTACATATGACTTAAAAAAGCACCTCGGGAATCTGTTCTCCAATGTTAAGCACTTTGCGTGCAATTTGGGTGTCATTTTTGACACTGAGCTCAGTTTTAACATTCAAATAACCAAGGTTGCTTTCTTCAAATTAAAAACATTGCAAAAGTTAAACATTTTTTATCACAAAAAAATCTTGAAAAAGTCATCCATGCGTTTTGTCACATCTGGATTACTAGAACACCCTGCATGCAGGACTGAGTCGAAAGGCCATTTTCTGTCTCCAGCTTTATCTGGGCTACTCCAACAGACATTGTAACGCTACACTGGTTACCTGTTACCTGACTGGCTTCTGCCTACATAATAGATATACTTACACCCTATGAGCCTAATCGCTGCCTACACGCTCTCAGATAGCAAACCAGGCACTTTAGAGCCCTGCAGCTGTGAAACTGCTTACCTGCAGATCTTAGGCTGGCTAACTGTATCTTCTTTTAAAACACTCTTCAAAGCATACTTCTACAGAAGGGCCCTTTTTTTTGGTAAATCTGTTGTTTAGTTTCTATGCATCTTTTATCAATATCATTATTATAATATGTTTATATGTATTTGTGTATTTGTGTGTATGTATGTGTGTATATGTACATATGTTTCTATGTGTACAGTGCTGTGAAAAAGTATTTGCCCCCTTACCTATTTCTTACTTTTTTGCACCTTTGTCTCTTAGCCATTTCAGCAAACTTAAATATAAGTTTATAAGATAACTCACAAAATGCAGTTTTAAGTGCAGATTTTATTCATTAAGGGAAAAAAAGCCATCTGAACCTACATGGCCCATGTGAAAAAGTAATTGCCCCTTACACCTAATAACTGGTTGAACCACCCTTAGCAGCAACAACTGCAGTCAAGCATTTGCGATAACTGGCAATGAGTCTTTCACATCGCTGTGGAGGAATTTTGGCCCACTCTTCTTTGCAGAATTGTTTTAAATCAGCCACATTGGAGGGTTTCCGAGCATGGACCACCTATTTAAGGTCAGGCCACAGCATCTCAATTGGGTTCAGGTCTGGACTTTGACTAGACCACTCCAAAACCCTCTTTTTGGTTTTTTTAAGCCATTCAGAAGCCGAACATGGTGGCCGGACATTCTCCTTCAGGATTTGTTGGTAGAGAGCAGAGTTCATGGTTCCTTCAATCACAGCAAGTCGTCCAGGTCCTGAAGCAGCAAAGCAGCCCCAAACCATGACACTACCACCACCATGTTTCACTGTTGGCATGATCTTTTTATCAAATGCTGTGTTCATTTTACGCCAGATGTAACGGGATGCACTCCTTTCAAAAAGTTCAACTTTTGTTTCATCAGTCCACATAATATTTTCCCAAAAGCTTTGGGGATCATCAAGATGTGTTTTGGCAAAAGTGAGACGAGCCTTTATGTTCCTTTTTGTCAGCAGTCACCTTGGAACTCTGCCATGCATGCCATTTTTGCCTAGTCTTTTTCTTATGGTTGAGTCATGAACACTGACCTTTACTGAGGCAAGTGAGGCCTGCAGTTGTTGATGTTGTTCTGGGTTCCTTTGTGACCTCTTGGATCAGTCGTCGCTGTGCTCTTGGGGTAATTTTTGTAGGCCTGCCACTCCTGGGAAGGTTCACCACTGTTCCATGCTTTCTCCATTTGTGGATAATGGCTCTCACCGTGGTTCACTGGAGTCCCAAAGATTTAGAAATGGCTTTGTAACCTTTTCCAGCCTGAGACATGTCAATTTCTTTTCTTCTGATCTGCTCCTGAATTTCTTTGGATCGCAGCATGATGTCTTGGGTTCAATATGATCTACTTCACCTTGTCAGACAGGTTCTATTTAAGTGATCCCTTGATTTGAAAGGTCTGGCAGCAATCAGGCCTGGGTGTGGCTATGAAATTAATCTCAGCTTTCTACAATAATATGAACACAATTACCTCATCATTTAACAAGGGGGGCAATTACTTTTTCACACAGGGTCATGTAGGTTTGGATAGTATTTTTCTCTTAACAAATAAAATCATCACAGAAAAACTGCATTTTATGTTTACTTGGGTTGTCTTTGTTTAATATTTAAATTTGTTTGATGATCTGAAACAGTTGAGTGTGGCACACATGCAAAAAAGTAAGAAATCAGGAAGGGGGCAAATACTTTTTCACAGCACTGTATGTTACACACTGTTTTTATCTTTTACTGTATACACTATTTTATTGTCCTGCAAAGCACTTTGTAACTGTGTTTTGAAAAGTGCTATACAATTAAAGTTTATTATTATTTTTAAACTGTGTGTAGGTGGACTATCCAAATGTACCATTAAACATTTTAGTCAACTTTTTTTCTTTTTTTCTTTAAACTAATTCAGTTAGGCTTATGCCTTTCCAAATAATGGAAGGAAACAATGCAGGACTATTTGGATATTCCAATCTGGCTTTAGAAGAAACCACAGTACAGAAACAGATCAGCTTACTATGAGTAACAAGTGACATCTTAGTGAGTGCAGACTGTAGCGGTTTAAATAAGGGATTTATTAATGAATTAGCAATTAATTAAAATTATTAATTAATTAATTATTCAATACCAAAATACATTACTATAACTCATAATGCAAAATTATGAATCAGAAACATGAATTAGTATAAAGATGAAGTAGAGTAATGGGACTCAATTTCGGCTATCAGGAACAATAAGTTTAAATTAAAAATTAGAGTTTAAAACCTCGGAGCACCACCCATTAAAATAGAAAGGTTGATAGCCCATTTTACCTTATAAATTAATCTAGTCTCATAATTTGAAGTTTGCTACAGAGTTCTTTTACCATGTGTACAGGGACCTGATATTATACACACACACATCACAAGATCAAATGTCTTTATAAATGAAAGTTTTATTAAACTACTCACTACACAGCAAAACTACTCCTAACAAAACTACAAATGAATTAGTTTAAGGATAAGGATAAGGATAATACAACAAAGACACAAAGTTAATAAAATGACTAAATGAAGCAACTTGTGCAAAGTCCTCTGGTTCTAAATCGTCATTTAGAACACGCGTAGCACGGGCTGTTTCCAAAGTTCTCAGTCAGTTAATGTGGTCCTCTCTTACAGTCTGGAGATGTGTGGATATGTCAATTGTTTGTGCAACAAAGACATAAATTATGATTTTCTATGATGTAGAAATCTCCTGATGTCTCCTTGACTCTTTGCAGGAGCTCAGTTGACAGCTCCTCGCCCCAAATGAGTCGTAAGTTAACTCAAGCTGTTGGTCGGGCAATAAAATCTGTTGTAATTTAGTTCTGCTTACAAGAGTTGTAATTTCAACAAGGCAGTTATCTAAGGAATCTCCAAAAGAAGTTTCAGTGTTGGGTAGGCATTTGAATATCTTCTTATCAAGAGTTGTCCTCATCATCCACTAGAAGACCCAGGTGATTACACTATTCTTGACACACTTCATAACTTGGGAATTGTTTTGATGAGTACTGTAGTGGCCATTTGTCGAAATATATAACCTTGGACTTAACTTCAAAAAATGTAAATCAAAGAGCCACTTTGCACCATGGGCTTGTAACTTACGCAGGCAGAAAAAATTCACTGTCCATTAGAACATTTTAGGGTTTTCATAGTTTATTTCTTCCAGAAGCAAGCAAACAAAGAACAAAGGAATCCTGCCTCCCCTGCTCTGGTAAAAAAAAACATAGGCCCACCCAGGTGCATTCTGGTCCTACACCTACCCTTCTACTGATATACCTCCTGATGCCTATAGCCAAATTCCAAAACAAAATAAATGAACAAAATAATAACTAGACAAACTAAACACTAAACTGGGAAATAATGAAACTAAACAAACAACTAAAGAAAATACTAAAGAACTCTAATCTAAATGAAACAAACATCTAAATTAATCAAAAAAAAATATTACTTAGAATTAGCGAACAAAAAAAACAAGATTAACAAGCAAATAGCTCCCAAACTCCGGCCCCTAATTGTGCATTAAATCACAATTACCTATATTTTCTAAAGGAGCTATTTCCTCAACATGAACTATAAACTCAGGAATATTCTGTGTGTCGTGCATTAACCTTACATTAATCTCCTATTCTTCATAAACCCACAACAAGTAGACGATGGAGAGAAAAATAAGAGGTAGAGCAAGACAGAGAGAGACAAAGTCAGTCCATTATGTTACACTGCTGCTTCCAGCAGCAGGCAGAGCTTAGCCACAGGCCTCTCCAGGATGCTGGTTCTTGTTTGAAGGCGCACAGAACACACCCATCCTTTTGCGTCTGATCTGACATCCAAAACCTTTCCCATCATCCAACGTCCTCTTGGAGCCGTGGCCTCAGCAACAAGCACAATATCTCCAGGAACAAGATTTCTTCTTGGCTGTGTCCACTTTTGTCTTTCCTGCATCATAGATAGGTACTCAGAAATCCACCTTTTCCAAAAGAGTTCAGCCGAATATTTTATTTGCTTCCACCTTTTCCTGATGTTAAGGTCATTTTTCTCAAACAGTCCTGGTGGCATGATTGGCTTTAAAATCAGAATGTGATTTGGGGTGAGGGCTTCCAGGTCATCCAGGTTGTCTGAGACTCTTGTGAATGGTCTTTCATTTAATATTGCCTCAACCTCGCAGAAGATGGTTTGGAGCCCTTCATCATCCAGAATTTGCTGTCTGAGAACTGAGGTGAGAACACTTTTCACTTAACGCGCTCCCAGATTCCACCTTGATGGGAAGCTGCTGGTGTGTTAAAGTTGCACTGTATGCCATCCTGGAGAAAACCCCTTTGAATTTTGCAATGATTCAAAACGACCAGGCTTTCTTTCAGCTCTCTGCTGGCTCCAACAAAGTTTGTGCCATTGATAGTTAAGACTGGGCCTCTTCTGCAAATGAACCTTCGAACTGCATTTATGCAGGAGTCTGTAGCCAGTGTATACGCCACCTCCAAGTGCACGGCTTGACTGGTCAGACAGGTGAAAAGCACTCTGTATCTTTTAAGAAGACTTCTTCCTCTTTTGACTTCAACAGGGCCGCAATAATCAACTCCAACATCTGAGAAGGGAGCTTTGTCAGACAATACTCTCTCCTCAGGCAAATCTGCCATCTTCTGTTGAAGAAGCTTTCCTCTGTTGTGTCTAGCAGAGATGCAACAGAGGAAAAATCCTCTCTGAAGGGCAAGTCACTAGAGTAATGGCTTCCAGTTAACTCTGTCGTACTGTGTACCACATCCATGAACTTAATATCTTCTCTGGACATTTCTGTTTTCTCCTCTGATGATCTTTCATTAAAGTCATGGTTATACTGTTTAACCAACATTTCTTGAAGGTGTTCAAAAGATATACGATTGGCTGTTACAGCAGAGCCGTCACCTTTAACCCTATCACCTCTGCCACGAAGTGGACCACTGATGACCCAACCGACCCTGGTTCTGACCGCATAGGGTCCATTGTCTTGGCTGTTTATCAGCTCCCAAGGCTCCATCACTTTTGGGGCAGTGGTTCAAATAAGCAAATTGACATCTGCATCAATGTCATGGAGCTTAACATCCCTTAGATCTGACCACTGATTAACATCCTCTTGTCAGGAAATATTGAGCTTGGAGACAGGCATGTCCTTTTGAGTTAAAACATCAGGCAAATCAATGAAATCATTCTCATCCATACAAGACACCTCAAGACCAGAAACAATATGAGCATTTACAATCTTCCTTTGGCTCATGGTTCTTAACAGAATACTTGTCTTTTTACCACTCAAGTTTAACTTTCCTGCCAAGTTCTCTGTACAGAATGTTCCTGAGTTTCCTGGATCCAAAAACACATAGGTCTCCACAGTTTTGTTACTCCTCTCACCTTTGACTTTTACTGCAACAATAGAAAAGATGGAATCATCTTCACAACCGGCCCCAATATGGCCACAGGTCTGAGACATTGTAGTTAATACACTCACAGACTGTTGAGTTAGTTCCGAAGATGTGCCTTTATCCTGCCGCTCAATATGAAGGACTCCCGGGTGCTTTTGGTGACACACATTGCAATCCAATCGACTCCTGAAGTCTTTGCTCGTGTGGCCTACTTTCAGGTGACTAGCACTGGAAGCCTTGGGGATGGTGAGAGTCCTGAATGTTGCCAAAAAGTGGATCTGAGGCAATTTTAACCTGTTTTTCAATGAAGGAAACAAGATCTTTAAACAGTGCTCTCTATTTTTCACTCTGTAAATTTCCATTGTTATGCTGATGATACACAACTGTATCTATCTATGAAACCAGATGAAACTGATCAGTTATGTAGACTTCAAACATGTCTTAAGCACTCAAAAGCCTGGATGAGCCATAATTTCTTGATGTTAAATTCAGACAAAAAAGTAGTTATTGTTCTTGGCCCCAAACACCTCAGAAACTCATTTTCTAATGATGTAATTTCTCTAGATGGCATTAAATTCACCTCTGGCACAACTGTACTGAACCTTGGAGTTTTATTGGATCAAGGTCTATCTTTTGACTCCCATATAAAACAAACTTCAAGGATGGCTTTCTTTCACTTGCGTAACATCATAAAAATTAGACATATCCTGTCCCAAACAGATGCTGAAAAATTAGTGCACGCATTTGTTGCTTCTAGGCTGGATTACTGTAACTCCCTATAATTCGGTTGCTCTAACAAATCTTTTAGGTCTCTCCAACTGGTGCAGAATGCTGCTGCACGTGTTCTAATGGGAACCAAGAAAAGGGACCATATTTCTCCAGTTTTAGCTTCTATGCACTGGCTCCCTATAAAATCCAGGATTTAATTTAAAATCCTTCTCCTTACTTGCAAAGCTCTAAATGGTCAGGCTCCATCCTATCTGTAGCAGCTCATAGTTCCTTACCAACCCTCAAGATCACTGCTCTCTGAAAACGCAGGATTATTTGTGGTTCCCAAAGTCTCCAAAAGTAGGATGGGAGCCAGAGCCTTCAGCTACCATGCTCCTCTTTTATGGAACCATCTTCCAGTTTCAGTCAGCGAGGCAGTCACCGTTTCCACTTTTATGGGTAGACTTAAGACCTTCCTCTTTGATAAAGCTTATAATTAGGACTGGCTCAGGTTGCCTGGACCAGCACCTAGTTAGGCTGACATAGGTTAATCTACTGGGGGACTTTCTATGATACACTGAGATCCTTTTTCTTGCTCCGTCAATTTGTAAATGCTCATATGTGTTTACAGATTGAGCTGGTGCTGTGACCCTGCCTTTGGTCGTGCTGTGCTGTGGCTGCACTGATACTGTACCCCCGGCTCCCTCCGATCATGGTCTTGGTTTTGCCATTGCTGTGGTCCTGTCTGAAGCTACGTCTGTCTTCATGCTTGACACATCCTTTTCCTGCCATTATTATGAGCAACGCCTCCACTATCAATATACGCATGGGACTGTTATCAACACCCTCAATATTATCCTAGAGTGCATTTAGTAATTTTACACCTATCGTTATTGTAATATGACATGCATCTGTTTCCATTATTGCTGTGCATCTTTCCCCCTTCTCTCCCCCTCTCTTCCCCTCTCGCTTTCGATTTCGTTTTTTTCATAAATGTAATTCAACTGTTATGTTGTTAACATCTATTGCACGTCTGTCTGTGCTGGAAGAGGAATCCCTGTGCGGTCCGGCTCCACTCCATTGCAGCAGATGGAGCATATAGATTACACTCTAGTCTACATGCTAATTTCCATTGGCTCTGCTGCATTGCGGATCGTTAACCACCTCAACTCGCCCCTTTCAACGTGAAGGTGCAGCGGCTCTACTCTGAGCTCCTCCCGGATGTCAGAGCTCCTCATCCTATCTCTAAAGCTGAGCCCAGCCACCCTGCGGAGGAAACTCATTTCAGCCACTTGTATCCACAATCTCATTCTTTTGGTCACTACCCAGAGCTCATGACCTTAGGTAAGGGAGGGAACACATAGGGAACAACTCCTTCTTCATCACAACGGTCTGGTGGAGTGTCCGCATTACTCGAGATGCTACATCAAACCACCTGTCCACCTCACGCTCTGTTTGACCCTCACTCATGAACAAAACCCCCAGATACTTGAACTCCTTCGCTTTGACCAACAACTCTCCCCCCACCCAGAGGGGACAGTCCACCGTTTTCCATCAGAGATTGAAGGCCTGGAGGTGCTGACTCTCATCCTGACCGCTTCACACTCAGCCGCAAACTGCCCCAGTGCATGCTGAAGGTCACAGTGTGATGAAGCCAATAGAATTACATCATCTGTAAAAAGCAGAGATGCAATTCTGAGGCCCCCAAACCAGTTGACCCCCCCCACCCACCACCACCCGACATACACACACCCCAGCTGCGCCTCAAGATCCTGTCACAAAATCACAGACAGGATTGGAGACAAGGGGCAACTCTGACGGAGGCCAACACCCACCGGGAATGACTTCCCCCCCGAGTATGCGGACACAGCTCTCACTTTGATTATACAGGGATCGGATGGCACGCAGCAGTGACCCCGGTGCCCTCCCGCAGTTCTCCCGCAGTACACCCCACAGGATGCCCCGAGGGACACGAGGGCCTTCTTTAAATCCACAAAACACATGTAGACCAGATAGACAAACTTGCACACCACCTCCAGCAGTCTCACAAGGGTAAAGAGCTGGTCCATTGTTACACGACTAGGATGGAATCCGCATTGTTCCTCCTGAATCTGAGGTTCAATGATGGGTCAGAGCCACAGACGCTGTACCCGGCCTCCACGCTACACTGAAAAGGTGTGTCAGCCAAGACAGCCCAACAATGTCCAGAGCCTTCAGCATCTCAGAGCGAATCTCATCCACACCTGGCACCTTGCTGCGGAGAAGCTTTTTGACTACCTCAGTGACCTCTGTCAGAGCTATGGACGAAAAATCCCCAGAGTCTTCAGACTTTACCTCCTCCAAGGAAGTCGTGACGGCAGTATTCAGGAGTTCCTCAAAGTGTACTTCCACTGCTCAACAATATTCCCCGTCCGGGTCAGCAGTTCTTCTCCCCTGCTGAGCACAGTCTGAGACAAGCCCTGCTTTCCTGGAGTTTTAGCTTTGGCGACTGCCTCAGCTGTAGCCCTTCTGGCTAACTAGTACCTGTCTGCTGCTTCAGGAGACCCCTGGACCAGTAGAGCTCGAAAGGCCTCCTTCACCGCTAGTGTCCACCAGCAGGTCCTCCGGTTGCCGCCACAACAGGTACTGACGACCTTCTGACCACAGCTTCTAGCAGCCGCCTCCACAATGGAAGTTTTGAACAGTGACCAGTAGCATTTCATGTCCCCAACCTCCCCCGAGATGCACGAAAAGTTCTTCCAGAGGTGTGAGTTGAAGACCTAGGGGACAGGTCCCCCCAGATGTTCCCAGTTCATTAGAGAGCTCCGATACTAAGTGTACGAACCTGGGAATTTCACATATGATTCGTTCATTTGGACACTTGACAATGGACATGCGTCATATGTCCAGAGAGTTCCCTCTTCAAAATGGCTACTGTTGCATTCTTTGTTCTGTAGTGGATGTTGAGGACAACTCTTGATGAGAAGATATTCAAAAGCCTACCCAAAACTGAAACTTCTTTTGGAGATTCCTTAGATGAACCTCCGGGTCAGCTAATTGACCTAACTGCCTTGTTGAACTTACGATTACGACAGATTTTATTGCTGGACTGACAGTTTGAGTTAACTTACGACTCATTTGGGGCAAGGAGCTGTCACCTGAGCTCCTGCAAAGACTCAAGGAGACATCAGGAGAGCCCTACATTATAGAAACAGATAATTTATGACTTTGTTGCACAACTAACACGTGACATACCTGCACATCTCCAGACTGTACTCCATACTTATTCTTGAACTCATTCATTTGTAGTCTTTTAGGAGTAGTTTTGCTGTGTAGTGAGTAGTTTAATAAAACTTTAATTTATAAAAACTTGATTTTGTGATGTGTGTGTGTATAATCTCAGGTCCCTGTACACCTTGAAAAAGAACTCTTTAGCAAACTTCAAATTATGAGACTAAATTAATTTAGAAGGTAAAATGGGCTATCAACCTTTCTATTTCAATAAGTGGTGTTCCAAGGTTTTTAAACTCTAATTTTCAATGTAAACTTGTTGTTCCTGATAGCCAAAGTTGAATCCCATTACTCCACTTCATCTTTATACCAATTCATGTTTCTGAGTCATAATTTTGCATTATGAGTTATAGATACATATTTTGGAATTGATTTATCAATTAATTAATAAATTAAATTAATCATCCACTACAGTTCCTCAAACAAAGAACATCCATTTTAACTCAATTTCCCAGAGTGCCTCTTGGACACCCATGTGTTAGAATCTCCCATCGATCCATCTTCAGACATGATTGGTCCACCACTGTGACCCCCTAGGACAGGGGTATCAAACTCAATTGCAAAGGGGGCCAAAACTCAAAGTGCACTTTCGGTCGTGGGTCGAACAGGATAAACATTTATTAAACACTCTAAAACTAAACGTTTTTTGAACATAAATATGAATAAAAACAGACAGGAATATTATTCCAGAATAAATAAACTTAAAAAAATATTTTGCTCTCCATAAAAATATCTCCTGTCAAAATTATACAAGTTAGAAATATGAACATGCTGCAAAAAAACCCTGAAAAAATAAATAAAAATTGTGCTTTTAAGTAAAACTTAAATAACAACAAATCAAAACATTCAGTTTTCTTTGCTCTTATGCCATTTTATAAAAAATAAACTTAAACTTGAAGTATCTTAAAATATTTTACTCTCTTTAAAAATATTAATTCATCCATTCATTCATTTTTCGTAACCGCTTGTCCTCGCAAGGGTCGTGGGGCGGGGCTGAAGCCAATCCCATCTGTCATCGGGCGGAAGGCAGGGTACATTCTGGACAGGTCGTCAGACTATCGCAGTGCTGACACATATAGATAGACAATCTTTCATGCTCACAGTCACACCTACGGGCAATTTAGAGTCACCAATCAACCTGAGCTGCATGTCTTTGGAATGTGGGAGGAGGCCGGAGAACCTATGCAGACACGGGGAGAACGCGCAACCTCCGCACAGAAGGGCCCCAGGGAGCCCCCCTGAAAATATGAATAAAATTTGTGCTTTTCAGCAAAAATTAAAATAACAACAAATCAAAACATTCCGTTTTCTTTGCTCTTATGCCAATGTGTCAGAGCTGGATGCTTAGCATCTTTACTTGGCCACAAATTCGTTTAGGTTTGGTGTAAGGTTCTGTGTTGTGGAGATTCTCAGGATGGACTACAGGTGTTCATCAGTGAGACGACTCCTGGGTGCTGTTTTTTTTAATCTTCATCACTGAGAACAGCTTCTCACACAGATATGTGCTACCAAACATGCACAAGGGTTGAGCTGCATGTTGACGGAGTTGGGGCATTGCTTCAGGAATAGAGAGAATAAACTGTGCGGGCCCTTCAGTGTACTTTGCCTTTTGTGTCTCATAACACTGCAGCACTATCAGCTCCAACTGAATCTGTACAGGTGCAGTTTCCACGTCGACAACAAATGGGTTGCGAAGCAGCTTGAAATTCCTTTTTTGTGCTTCAGAGTCACAAAAGCGCTGTGAGAACTCGTTGCAAAGTGCGTTCAGTTTATCAGCAAAGTGTGCATTTGAGAATACTGTTGCACTGACTTGGTTCAACATTACTTGGCAACAGGGAAAGTGAGGCAAGTTGCACTGATGCATTTGTGTCTCCCATAAGAGCAGCTTCACTTGAAATGCCTTCACTGCATCATACATGTCAGTGATCATGTGGTCACGTCATTGGAGCTGAGGTTTTAAGACACTGAGATGAGTATGTCAGCCAATGCCAACTCACATTTCCACTTTGCATCCCGCAAAACTGTGGAGTCTTTTCCTTTATTGTCCATGAACTGACAGATTTCCTTGCTGAGCTCAAAAACTCTATTGAGACCTTTTCCCCGACTCAGCCAATGCGCCTATGTATGATAAGGAATGGCGGCAAACTCTATTTGTTCTGAATCTATTTCACGCATAAAACACTGAAATTGTCGGGGATTCAAACCTTTAGCCTGGATAAAGTTTACGATTTGCGTTACAGTGCTCATTACATGTTTCATTTTTAGGACTTTACCACACAGCATTTCTTGGTGTATGTTTGATTGTTCTTTGTGAGACTTTCCAGCATTCCGTTCCTGCCTGCCTGCCTGCCCACCCACCCGCCTGCCTGTTGCCGACTCTGTCCGTCCCTGACTAACCTGCTTGGTCTCTGCCCCGATGATCCGACCTGCCTTCCAATTCCCGACACAGAGTTTGATCTGCGCCTTCCTCCCTCCTGCTCCCTGAGAAGGGAAGGAATTCAGCGAGCCTGCTCTCCGGTGAGATCTGCCATCGTTTGGGTAGATTCTACTGCTCTGCTCGGCTCACCTGCTCTGCTCTTCTGGTGGGTTCCTTGCCCGAACCACGCCACCGGTTCGGCCAGCTCTAAGGTTCGGCTCGTTGGATCACCGAAGTGGACTTTCATTCCCTTTGACATTGTTGAGACTGAGAATTAATAAAGCCCCTGAAAGACTCTGTCCGGTCCCTGTGTTGCTTTTGGGTCCTACCACTAGCCCTGACACAACTGTGTTCTTAAATCAGTGGCCATCTCACAAACCCAATCAGCAACCGTACTTCTATACAGGCTTACGTTTGCCAACATCTGCTTTTTGTCTGGACACAAGACGTCGCACACCTTCATCATGCATTTCTTCAGGAACTCTCCTGAAGAAGCAGGGCTGATTTGGCTATCTCCTCTGCCACAATAAAACTTGCTTTCACAGCAGCTTCACTTTGTGATTTCGCTCTGGTGAAAAACGTCTGCTGAGATGTCAGATTCTTCTTTAACTCTATTTTCAGTAGCTTCTGCTCTGCATTCAGCTTTTTCAGATTATCCTGATGTTTTGTCTCATAGTGCCGTCTTAGATTAAATTCCTTATTTACAGCCACATTAGCTCCACAAATAAGACAAACAGGTTTACGGGCAATGTTGGTAAACATATACTCAGCCTCCCATTGGTTTTGAAAGGCTCTGTTTTCAGAATCAACTTTTCTCTTCGCCATTGTTAGGGGCTAGCTTTGACTTTACAAAAGGGTTGAATACAGCAACAGACGCTTGACTTGATTGACGCATGAATTTTCCTGGTAGCCTATCATTCTAGACTGGGCTGTAACTTCAGAATCATGTGACCCTGTAGGCATTTTTGAGGAAAAGTGGGCAACCAGCATTTTTTGAAAGTTCAAGGTGTCCCAAACAAGAATCCACCGGTTGCCCTTCAAATAAGGCCCCTGATTTTCTATATTTCCTCCTCCAAGTTATCCCCCTTCCATGGTAATTTGGATGTTAGACACTGTTGCCTATCCTGGTTTAGGCTCATAGTTAGGGCACTTCCCAATGTTCAATAATGTTGTGTTTGGTGTCATTTTAAAGGGGACATTTGTAGCTTTCATTCAAATCCAATTATGAACCTTCCTGACACACATGGAGGTCACTAGAGCTCCTCAAACCACAAAGAACATATTTTTTTTCACAAATTCCGCCTAAGTTATTTTCTTTGTTTTAGCCCTGTGGTACCTAGGAATACCAGAGACACAAAAAACAGATACTGAAATACTGACTTAACTATGGAGTTTCAGAAAATGTATAACATCACCATATTATTACAATCTGGGGGATTACTGTGAGCCTGGAACCCGACTAGGGAGTTACTGCAGACAAGAGGCCAACACGCATGCTGACAGCTTTCATTACTTTGTTGGTATCCATCTAAGGTAACTAACGCTTGTTTTTTATTTGATGAATGTGTTTATGTAAATCAATGAAGTTATTTGAAATCAGTGAATTCCATAGATTAAAGATGTTAAAGATGAAGATAAAGATGCTAGCTAGATTATCCATAGATTTAAGCTAGTTTCTATTTACGAGCTAGCTAATGTTAATTCTTCAAATTCATTGATTTCATATAGTCTATAGCTTACTTATCGCCCAACCCAAGTTCATTCAACTTTGTTCTTTATGTAACTAATATTTAATATTTATCTTTATTAAATTACCTTTGTGTTTATTGTTTACAAGTTAATGATGTAATACTGAAAAGTCTATAGATTTTTAGCCAACTATAGCCCAGCTAGCAGGCTATACCCGTGAGCGTGTGGCAGTGGTAGTTATTAATAGGTAGTAATAACAACTATTAATTAGTTATTAGTCCTACTAGTTCCATTCCAGGATTGATGGACATTTTAATAAACCACATTAACAAGCTGGCTAAATAAGCAGTATAATTTCTGTTTCAGCGTGATCATGGAAGCTGCTGGCACTCTGAAGGAGACTGGCCACTCTCTAGCTCTAGAAGAATGTCTCATCTGTCAGGAGACAAAAAATGAAAAGTTATCAAAAGGAGGACAGCAGGGTTTTCACACAATAAAAGGTGCTGCACAGACACGAGACAAACTTTGTGATAGAGACAACCAGCCAGCAATTGATCGTATAAAGGAACTATCTATAACAGATGTGGAAAAACTGTGGTGGCACAAATCCTGTTACTCGTTGTTCACCAGCAAACTTAAAATTGAAAAAATAAAACGAAAAATTCAGACATCCAGGCCTAACTGTGCTAGCACAGCAACCCCAATGCTGAGAAGTTCAACTCCAACTGTGAAATGGGACCTTTGCATCTTCTGCCAAGATACGAATCTCAAAGAGTCTGTGTCATCTGTTACTACATTCAAAATGAGCGAGCAGATCCTGGATTTATCCAAGTATGATCACGAGGTCCATGTGCATCTGGCAGGTGTTAGTGACCTCATAGCAGCAGAAGGAAAGTACCATCCAAACTGCTTCAAAAAGTTCAAGCGGAAAGCGTCAACGACCAAAGATAGCTCAGAAAACATAGGTCTTGCTATGGAATGGCTTGTCAGTGAGTTGAAAGAGTCTGCAAAGAAGGGACATGTCCTTCAATTGTCTGAAGTTTGGAATAGATACTGTGAATTAGCATTAAAGGCCAACATTGAAGTACCAGCATCATTTAAAAGCAGGAGAGCTACATTCAAAGAAAAACTTCAAGTTTATGTGCAGGACATCTATGACTTCATAACAATACCTAATCAATATGTATTGCTCGTTCCCAGAAAATTGGTACATGTGCCGTTTTTAGATTTCATGGCAGAGGAAGAAGAGTCCAGTAAAATCCCCATATATCAGTCTCCTGACCAGGGATTCCAGGAGATGGTACATGTTGCACTGAGGTTAAGAGAAGACATATTGGCTCACCCTAAATACACTGGATGTGTTGTCAATGAGGAGGAAATGATAGCATGTGTCCCTGGAAGTGTTTTCATGTTCATCCGCTTGATGTTTGGTGGCCATGGGCTGTTGGAAGGAAATCCAAATGATGAAGAAGATGTCACAGCTGAAAGGGAGGAAGCTGACACACAGACAAGAGTTCTAAGTGTGGCCCAAGATCTTGTCTACAATGTTACTGGAGGAAAACATTGGACACCAAAACATGTGGGACTAGCCAGTACATTGCACCAAGCAACGAGATCGAAGGAATTGGTGAAACTGTTTCACCAAGCGGGACACACCATCAGCTATCACAGCCTGCTGCAACTCGACACTGCCATGGCAGAGAGAATGGTGAATGCGATGGATCCAGAAACTGGAGCTGTGGCTCCACCTAACTTTGTGCCTGGTAGATTCACACATTTTACTTGTGACAATATTGATATAAATGACTCCACACTTGATGGCAAAAACACATTCCATGCGACACAAATGGCAGGGTGGCAACGTGGTCCACAAGGAGACATGATGATGAAAGATTTAAGGCCATCCAAAGTGGAAAGCCTTGAGGTCCCTAAAGTGATGGAAACACTTTTTCCACCCAGAGTAGAAGGAAAGGCCTTTCCCAAATCAACAGAGAATACAAAAAAAGAGTGGTTCCAAACATCAGAGGAGAATGGTTCAGCTGCACAAGCGACTGCCAAAGACATGGCATTCTTTTTCAAGCGTCAAGATGAAGGAGATGTGAAGGAAGGTTGGACAAGTTTCAATCAAAATCTCAGTGAAATCTCACCTGAAATAACAAGCATTGGTTACATGCCTATCATCCAGGCACCTGCTCACGACCTAGATACACTGAATACGGTTGTGCTTAGATGCAAACACGTAGCCAGAGAACTAGGGCAACATCATGTAGTCATCACAGTAGATGAGGCATTGTACTGTAGGTTGATGGAGCTGAAGTGGGCAAATGCCGACTACATGGATTGCCTCATTGTCAGATTAGGTGGTCTTCATACTACAATGAAATTCATGGCAGTCATTGGCAAGCACATCCAATCATCTGGACTGTTAGAAGCATGGGTTGAGAGCAACCTACTTGGCCCCAACACTGCTGAACAAGTCATGACAGGGAAGTCCTACAACAAGGGAATCAGAGCCCACAAAATCACTCTCCAATCCATGTGGAGGATGCTTATTCCTGAGCTGTTTAGCTTCCTGGGAGACAGGAATCCAGACCTCAAAGAGCAATTGGAGAAGACCAAGACCGGCCCTGCAGAAGATCTTGTGACGTTGCTTGCTTCCAAAGAGTTTGAAGCCGCCACAGAAGCCTACTTTTCAGCCAATGACAACCCAAACTTCAAATTTTGGTGGGGCTACATGCAGATGGTCCACATCCTTTTGTTTATTCGTGCTCAGAGAGATGGGATCTGGGACCTACACCTTTATGCATTCCAGCGAATGTTGCCTTACTTCATGTGGTACAATCATACCAACTATGCTCGCTGGGGGACCATTTACCTGAATGAGATGCACCAACTTCCACAGCAAGTCAAGAGGGAGTTTGATGCAGGAAACTTTGTGGTCAAATGTTCATCGCAATGTTTCAACCAAGTGGACCCAGATCAAAGTCAGGAGTGGCTAGGCTGTATTGGCAAAAAGGGAGGTGGCATTATTGGCATCACAAAGACATCTTCAGCTCTCAGTCGATGGGCTCTGTCTTTCAACCTCAGAAGTGATCTTGCCCATGACACCAAGGTGGCCTTGGGTCTGGGAACCGGTGACGACTGCATCCACAATGAAACCACAAAAGGCAGAATGAAACGGGACTCAAAAGATGAAGATTCTTTGCTCACTGTCTTGCAGAGATTTGGTCTCTTTTCCACTAACCTGCCCCAAACACTGCAAAACATTGCAAACAATGACTTGGCTACACAGGGTATTGAAGATGACCTGTTGAACGCTCCACAGAAAGGGCAAGATCAGTTGGATGCTGTTGTCAGGGAGAGGCTGATGCCATCTAAAGAGAGAAGTGTGAGCTTCAGGGACAAACTGACACAGTACAAGTATTTGACTTTTTCCTCACTCTTTGAAGTGAAACAGTCAGATACCAAAACCGGAAAGGTAAAAACTGTAAAGGCAGACAGGAACATCCTACAGCGTCTCATCACAGCCTACGAAGCAGGACGCACAGTCAACCTGGACAACATAATGACGCACGAACTGTTTGTTGTACCTCTATCTTTGGCAGAGGTTAATGGGCAGCTTCGTTCAGGTTCGAAGGCAATATTTGCCAAGATCTTGACAGCTGACATACCATGTCCCAGTGACCTCAAAGCCACAGATCTACAGTGTGAACCAATGCTAGTCATTGATGGACAAGCTCTAATCATTTCCATTGGAAAACCACAAGAAGCCAAGACCTTTGGAGACCTGGCAGACACCTTTGTTGAATCTGTTCTTCAAAGTGGCTCACAATTCCAGCGAATTGATGTCCTCTTCGATCGCTACCATGAGCACTCAATCAAAGGCGGAACAAGGAAACGGCGTGGGAAAGGCTCAGTGGCAATCAGATGACCAATTACAAACAGAGATTTACCGCTTCCTGCAAAGTGGGAGAACTTCATTGCTCACCAAGACAACAAGGCAGACATGGCTCGCTTTCTCTCCCAACAGCTGATTCTGAGGGCACCAACAAACAAAACCATAGTTGCCGCAGGTGGTTTCAGCGATGAAGAGAGGGTCGAAGCTACTGACCCAAACTTTGACACAGACAGCTTGGAAGCTAAACATGAAGAAGCAGATACAAGAATTGTTCTTCACTGCATTAGAAGCAGAGCAGAAACCATTGTTGTGTCTGCAAGAGACACCGATGTCTTGATTCTGCTGATCGCCTACTTCCACAGAATGCCATGCCAACAAATCTGGATGAAAGCAGGGACAGCAAAGGACAGAAAGTACATCCCCATTCATGCAGTTGTGGAAAAGCTGCAGATGGAAGAAGAGGTTCTTGAGCTACTTCCAGGTTTCCATGCACTCACTGGGAGTGACTCGACATCATACATTTCAGGACACACAAAGAAGACCTGCTGGAATGTGTTTAGACAGCACAGCTATCTACTCAAGGGGCTTGGTGAAGGTCCTGAGCTTAGTCACTCCACCATAATGGATGCAGAAATGTTTTTCTGTAAATTATATGGTGCAAACAACACAAACAACATCAATGAAGTCCGTTTGGGCATGTTTGTCAAAGGCATGACCATAGAGAGACTGCCACCCACCAGAGATGCTCTGAAATTTCACATCCAGCGTGTTCACTTCCAGACTTTGGTTTGGCGGCAGGCCCACTTGCAGTACCCGGTGCTGCCACCCCCTGAAAATATGGGATGGAAGATGGAGAACAACGTGCTTGTTCCTGAACTCATGTCGTTGCCTGCAGTTCCAGATGCCTGTGAGGAGCTAGTGACCTGTGGCTGCACAAGTGGATGCAAGACAGCCCGATGCGGCTGTAAGCCAAACCCATGCACTGCATCTTGTCAGTGCCGAAAGTCAAGTGACGTTTGCATGAATATGTAATGCACTGAAGGAAAAAAAAATATGATCACAAAGAACCTGTAATGCTGTTTTGATTTAATCATTATTATTTATATTTGTAATTAGTTGCCATGTTCAGTGAATTTTATTGATTAAAAGGATGAAAAATGTCTACCTGGCCTTTGATTATCATTGCATTAGTATTAGTAATAATATCATTACTTCTAAACAATTGGTGTGGGTTTTTTTTGTTTACATAATGCTGGTGCAAAGAATGAATGGAGGTGAATGGGCCTGAGCCGGTTACTGCTATTTTAAGGCTCACAATAACCTCTCACAAAGAAATATCATACATTTCCTGAATCCTCAAAGTCTATTTAGTATTGAGATTGTTGGCTTTTGGGTCCTTGATATCCCTTGATCCCACAGGGATAAAAGAAACTATATAGTTTATGCGAAAATTGTGGGAAAATGTGTGTAATTTATGGTTTAAAGAGGTCATGTGACCTCTGTGTTTGTCAGAAAGATACAAATATGGGCTTAAATTAAAGGCTAGAAGGTCCCCTTTACAATGATACCAAACAATCATATATATAATGTTAACAAATTGATAGCAATTTCTAACTTTGGGCGATTAATCAATAATTATGCTAATTAATCAATAATTATGACTAAATGGTAACTTTTACAGCTGGGCAACCGGCAGAAATGGATTCAGCACTAAAAAATCATATAGAAACAATGCTTAAAATGCTTTTCCTCAAAAATGCCTACCATGTTGTTTTCTAAGGGGCTTTTTCAATTTTCGGTCCTGACTAGTAGTAGTCATCCAGCCCTTAAGGTGGCCCTCTGGACGAAGTGGTAGAGGAAAATGTAAACAAGCATATTCATTAGTGTAAGGTGTTAGCTAGCTAATGCTATTTCAACTATTTATCAGCCTTTTTAGCTTACTGTTTAAGCCTTTAATTCAGTGTTGGCCAACTAATTACTAATTTATATGTGAGCCATTGTTGGCTACTGATCGTGTAGTGTCATCACATTTCCTAGGTTCAGATTTCAAACCCTACCCCTTGTGGCTCCGTTTTAAGGGCCCCTACTCAGTGGAGGGCACTCCAAATCAAGGCGTAGGGCCAAGGGGGAGAAATGGGATTTGGCCGAACAGAGGACAGGTGTGCAGGGAAAACAGGGAGAGACGAACGGGACTGATACAAAGCAGGAGTGTATGACAAAATAGGGAGGCAACACACAAAGGTAGGAAGTAAGACAAGGAGAGACAGAAAAAAGTGACCTTCAAAATAAAACAGGAAACAAACTGGGCCTATAATTAAAACCCAGGATCATGACAAAGTGACAAAGTGTTTAAGGCCTTCAAAAAGATGAGCTAACAGTATGTTAGTCTAGTCAAATAGCAGTCAGAAGGAAAATATTTGGTGTTGTTCCCTAAAGGTTATCCAAAACACATGAATACATGTGTCAGTCTAATGCACAAATTACAGCTGATTTTTCTTTCAGTTTGTTACATCTTTGCATTTATTAATTTTGTTGTTCAGTAGCCCCAAATTGGTCTATGTGCAAGGACCTCATCTCCTTAAGGTTCATGATCTATCAAGCCACAGATAAATATGATAGACAACCCCTCATACATTAGTTAGCATCGTTATTGTCTTTAAAGCTGTTTACATTTCAGGTGACTCACAGTGAGTGTCGAGTGTCCCTGCTGACAGACTGCTTCTGCTGCCACATCACAATTTAGGGCCACCTAAAACAGAAGAATAAATAAATTTGATATACAGCATATATCTAATTTAGAAAATATCACTGTACTAAAAGGGTTTAAAAAAGAAGAAATTCTATTCACCCTTTGTAAACCTTTTTGTGTTCCCTGCCAGTCATTAAATTGGTGTCTATAATGGCAGCTCCACTTCTCTTTCCTACCATCAAGAGATAGGCATTCATGATCTCTGAGAACAGCAGTAATTTGTAATCCAACCTAAAATGTATTTTTTAAGTACCTGACATTCCTTTCCTTGGTCCAGGTACAACATACCCTCTGGATACATACTATATGGTCCCATTCTTAACCACAGTGTCTCTGATGTCTCTGATTACAGGCTTTTTACACAAAATATGTGTATGTTTTCCTGAAAAAAGGCTGCGATCGTGTGAGTAATACGTTGATGGAAGTAAACAAGAAAATGGCAGTCTGTAAGGAGGCAGGTGGGGGAGGTGGATGGGTTGCATAAAAATGACTTTCCTCAAGGACTTTGCCCTGTAGAGTGAACTTTTAAAGTACGACCTGACCATCTTTCTTCTCCTATTGTAATTGCCTAAACCTAAAGACAACCACCCTCGTTTCTTGTCCTTCCTTTGTTGCTCTTTCTGAGCTTTCTACCATTTTTTCCCCTCGATAAAGTTTTTTTTTCTTTTTTTCTGGGGGTATCTTTATCTGCTGTGAGGGTCTCAGGACAGAGGGGTGTTGTATGTTGTAAAGCCCTCTGAGACACATTTTGATTTGTGATTATGGGCTTAAAATAACATTGACTTAACTTGACTCTTATTGTTATTAATGTTAAGTGTTTATTAAGTGAGACATGACTATGTTCAGTATGAATACACGACCAAACAATTTGCCATTAATTAGTGTGAAAATTATTACATCTACCAAGCATTTTCTACACACAGCATTCCTGGGTCCTCTCTGGTGTTAATTTGGCCATATATGGAGCAGACAGACACTTGTTATTGAAGAACATAATTACAACAAGAACTACTGTGAACTACTTAAAACTATAACAAAGCTCCGACAGCCTTCATCTTTTTGTCGTCCGTTCATCCAAAGAGGTGCTGCGGAGGCAGCAAGCTGAGCAAAGCACTCCAGGCGTCCTTCTCCTCAGCAACTCTTTCCAGTTCCTCCTGGGGGAGGTGTTCCCAGGCCAAATGAGATATATAATCCCTTCAGAGTATTCTGGGTCTGCCCCGGGGACTTCGACCAATTGGATGTGCCCAGAACACCTCGAACAGGAGGAGCCAAGGAGGCATCCTGATGAGCCACCTCAACTGACCCCCTCGATGCGGAGCAGTGGCTGTACTCTGAGCTCCCCCCGGATGAGTGAGTTCCTCATCCAGTCTCTAACGCTGAGCCCAACCACCCTCCAGAGGGATCCGTTTTTGGCCACTTGTATCCACAATCTCATTCTTCCGGTCACTACCCAGAGCTCACAACCATAGTTGAGTGTCAGAACATTGATGCACAGGTGAATCGAGAGCTGAGCCAGACCACGACAGTCCAACGCAGCTTCCTCATCACTGCGGATGCCGCACCAAACTGCCTGTCCATCTCACACGCCATTCTACCTTCACTTGTGAACAAGGCCCTGAGATACTTGATATCCTTTCTTGGGGGAGCAACTCCCTCCCCACTCATAAGGGGCATTCCACCATTTTCCAACAGAGAACCATGCCCTCAGATTTGGATGTGCTGACTCTCATCCTGACCGGTTCACACTTAGCTACAAACCACCCCAGTGCATGCTGAATGTCACAGTGTGATGAAGCCAACAGAACAACATCATCTGTAAAAAGCAGGGATGCCATTCTGAAGTCCCCAAACTGGACGCTTCCGGCTGGGCCTTAAGATTCTGTGGCAACCAGATGGAGGAAGGGGTCCAACAGCTGCCATATACTTTTGTGTCTGATTCCACAGCACAATTCTGCGAGGTCACAAGGTAATTGTATAAATGTACCCTCACATTAGAACCATAAGAAACAAGTTGAAAATATGTAAAGTTATTCATTAAGGTCCAGTCAGTGCACACAGCATACTGTAATTAGCAGCTTGCCCAAAGCTCCTGCAAACTGTGTCTAAACAGCAAAATACTAAACATGTCTAAACATTGGAAAATGTGGGCTACAAAGAACATTGTCTTTTTTGCAGGACCTATCCTCCTCTTTGATCTTTTGTGTATTTTCTAGCAGTGAGGTGAAAAGTGAAGGAAGGCTGTTTCCCTCTCTAAGGACTATACATAGGAGGCTCACACCATGATAAAGAGAACTTCAGAAGGGAAGTGGAAGAGATTATGTGTGTTAGAGGCAAAACAAATGTAGATATTGCTATAAAGCTGTTGCAGTTGTTACATAGTAATTTGGTGTTGTAGGAGCTAAAAATACCACCAGACTTCCCCTGTCTGCCTAATGTTAGTGTGAGACCATGGCTAAAGTGTGTGTCTTTTACTTTAACTGCTTATTGTTAAGCCTCAGAGTGCTCAGGGAGAGCTCACTCGTCAGTATCCGCTGAGCCAACTCACAAATGATGTGCACTCTCTTCCACTGCACATCACCATCATCGCTCAGTGCTGCCTAGTTAATGCAGAAAAACTCAAGTGGGCATACAGGGATGAGTGTGCAGGCTCGGGTAAATTTAGTTTGTGTAGATGACAATATATGCACTCATGCATCACATCACACAGCCAGTTGTGTTGTAAGGCCTGTTGGTGAATATGAAGGCAGTGTTTTGATCACCCTGAGGGAACTACATAAGAAGTGCAACGTTGCTACTGCGCTCTGAAAGGAGAGATTACACTTCTTCTGCTGATGAGCAAGCCAAACATCAAATACTGTAATACACGAGTATTAAACTAACTTGGCACTGAATCATCCTTGACGTTAAGCTGCATATCTTTGCTCCTCCATTTACAGATGAAAGTGAAGGGGTTGAGTTAATATTTCCTCCTGTTCAGCAGTTCTATTTATGTATTGTTAGCTCCTTCTGCACAGCATGCTCAGTGTGCAGAAGCTAGGGGAAAGGAGGCTTTTAAAAATGCCTTGAATCTGTTATTGTAGGAGGATATCAAACTCTGCAAGTCATTCACAGTAACACCAACTGAAGTCTGAGTTCAACTCCAAGCTTCCATTCAGAAAAAGATTCTGAACACTTAGATTTGAACTGAAAGCTGTATTCTTAATAGGTTTACTTTCAATGTGTAACAGAGGCCTATAATGTCAGGTAGGAACGCAGTGACCTTACTCTCCTTAAGCTTATTCTGTTCAAAAATACGGACTGTCAAATATGTGACCTGCCACCAGAAAACCGGCCCAGCACAAGTCTTGTAAACAAAGAAAAATCTTTTTTTTTTTTTTTTTTTTAAATTCGTGATTTTTGGGGTTTTTTGCATAACATGCAAGTTGAAATCACGAAGAAGCCATGTCATGCTTCAGATAACAGTATTGAGGGCCTTAAAACCATAAACTTTGCATTTGAATTTGGGTTGTTTTAGAGGAAAAACCGGTTCCTGGTTGGGGGTGTGGTGATACCGCAATAAAGTAGCATACTGGCTTTCTTTGGCTATTCACGTGCTTTTGTTCCTTTTGTCGGCCAATCAGCTGCACGGTAAAGAGGAACCACATGGCTACTTAAGCAGCTGCTCCTCCGAAAGTAGGCTAGTAACTGTTACTGCTACTTCTGGAAGCTGTGTGTTTTCATCATTGAATGAAGATGGAGCAGGAAAAATGCATTGCAGAAGAACTAAATCAGGGCTGTTACAGTGCAGCGCAGTACTACTTCAAGACTCCAGATGCTTCAGGTCATGCCAACGCCAGTCGTGTAGCTGCAAACTTATGTGCAACATACAGATGGATTCTTTAGCGGCCGAAAGAGAGTGGCAGGACATGAGAATCATTGGACACCTTGAGGCAAACAGGTGTACAGTAGTTACTTCTGAGATGTCTACATCCACCAAGAAGCCTGCGACAAAAGAAGCACCCCTGAACTTGGTATCTGATCTGAGGCAATGATGTCTGTAGGAATACTTTTCAGTTTCTTATGAGGTGAGTTTTTATTAACATCCAAGTTATCTATGTTACATTAGTGTTCATTCGAAGTCACGTATAGGGATTACAAACTGTTTTTCATGTTAGAAGCTATCTTTTAATAATCTACTGCGAGTTTCATTAATGTCCAATTTAACTGGCTAGCTAGCTCAGTATTGTTGTTTTAAAATGCAATGATATGCACAACAAAACTATAAGCATCTGCTATTAATTTGAATAACACACCAACCTGATAATGTGCTTTAATAATGTGTGAATAACACACCCATGGGTGAATATTACCTTGGGGTGCAAGAATAACACATCTGTGGGTGCATGAATAAAGTATTGACTGTCCTATGGGCTAACAGATTTCACTGATAGCTAGACCGGTTGGGGGTTGGATTGGACAGGTAACAGCATTACTCAACTTACAGTTTGTTTTGAAGAAGGAGTGCAGGGTTTTTTTGCCTCTTGCTGGTTGGTTTGCCGTGCATTATTTGTGGTACTTTAGTTAAAAACTGATGGTTAAGAGCAATGCTGCCGTCGCATGTGTGCACATCTGTGCACATCTGTGTACAATGTGTGATGGCAACTATTTCATGTGATCACAACAAGACAGTGTGTATATGCTGCTGCCTTTTCATGGTGCGTTTCAAGAGCGCTCAGAAAAATGAGGTACGACATGTTACAATTGAATTAAATGTACAACGCGACTTTTTATGGCTAGTTTTGCACAGTTTGGTGGGTAAGTAGGAAGAGTGACAGAAAACAATAAAAGAAGTGGAGCTGATATTGTTATTGATTTTCTTTCATATTTATACTGTACATTCCTGTGGCCAGCAAAAGCTGGTTGCTGGCTGCCACTAATTGTTCTATATCGAACTTAAAGCCATACTAAAACTCCTCAGCTCCTGCCAACACTGAGAGATGATAGTGCCAATGATTTGGCTCAAGAAGATTAGCAACAATTGGCTTTAATTATGAAACCTCCACAGAAACATTTGTCATGTCAGCTAACATGTGAAATCTAAATTCACCTTTCATTCAATTGAAATTCATCTCTGACGCAGCATTTCACAGGAAAATAATGGATGCTTTAAAGAGACAGCTGCAAGTGAGCAGGCATGCAAAATTATATATTTTAGGTTAGCAGTTTTAGATTTGTCTCATTTACTCAGAGGTCAGGGCACTGCAGGGACATAATTCAGTTGATGGTATTTCATTTTGCATCACAGTGCACAATAACCCAATATATTCTTTATCTTAGACATATTTTTCCCTGCACTCTGTGGCTGCATGTTGTAACTCCTTTTTATGCCAGACACAGAGATATCTTTTTGTTACTGCTGACTCCAGCTCCCTGTGAATGGCCTTTCATCCACAAATATCAATGAAGCCTGAACATATTGGGTTATCTAACAAGGGTTCTCCACTGTATTTATTTGTTGCACTGTGACATCATATCTGCTTGATCAGTAATGATTAACAGCACATTTTATGACCTGTGCCTAGTACCTGAACAGTAAGTTACATAGTATCAGCTCCTGAGTAATCAGAAGGCTTCCAAGGCTCAGTGTGACCACTACCTCAGTGCTTCATAGGGTGGTGGAACCATGTCAGTTACTGTTACCCGTACTGTACATGTTGTCTTATGTATCATGATTTTACTATGTTATTTTTATTATCATTATTATTACTATTAAATTGAACTACAGTTTCATAAATGTATGTGGAGAGCAGTGGAGACAAAAGCAGAACTTGTGAAATGAAAAAAAAAACAAAAAAAAAACAAACATTATATGAGTCTTCAAGTTCCTTGCAGTGAGAGAGAGCTATGTGAGCACCATAATGCCGACTTGTTCTGAGTCTTTGTGGGATTAGGTCTATGGCTGCTGAGAGAAGCCTTACAAAGCCTCCTAGTACAAAGTGATATTCTGGGCAGAAAAGGCCAGAAGGGCAAAGAGCAGATAACATATGATAATTATCCCAAGCAAACTGAAAATGATTTAATCCAGATCTGAGGAAAGAGCATGTGAAAATTACTGATAGTGTCATCTTCAGGCTGCACTGGCAGCTTTGCTGGGAGAGGGTTTTTTGTCAGCTACAGTACAATTAAGTACAATTAACAATGGAAACCAAGGGGCGCTGTGGAGCCGCGAACCAAGATGGCAGCTTAGCGTGGAGGCTCCGTACAGCCTTGCACCAAATAGCACTAAAACCCAACTTTATTAACGCCAACTAAATGGAGATTATGTCAAAAATGACCACAATCAAAGACTGTGACATTTTCACCAGGAGATGAGCTCCCCAAAAGCTGAAAGCCAACACCTCATCGACCGAGCAAGACGAGGAAGCTAATGCTAATAGCATGGCAGACCT